>NC_062579.1:35125327-35433541 GCF_022837055.1 Prionailurus viverrinus
CATGCTTATGATCTTTTCCTCTCTCACATTCAGGTGCTGAGAGATTTTTTATTTTCCCTGAAGTCTCACAGTAAACAACTAAGTGATTTTTTTATGCATGATCTCCGTAAATCATTACATACACCTCTTTAGGCAGGCACGATTATCCCCATTTTACAGAGGGGAAAACTGAGGTTCAGAGAGATAAAGCAGCTCGACAAGACTATGAAACGAGTAATGGTCTGTTTTACCCCCCGAGCTCATACCATTCATGCATTTTAGGACTGGCTTCCAAAGAAGCACACATTTAAGGTGCTGAGCACCATTCTTTTTTTTTTTTTTTTAATTTTTTTTTTCAACGTTTTTTATTTATTTTTGGGACAGAGAGAGACAGAGCATGAACGGGGGAGGGGCAGAGAGAGCGGGAGACACAGAATCGGAAACAGGCTCCAGGCTCCGAGCCATCAGCCCAGAGCCTGACGCGGGGCTCGAACTCACGGACCGCGAGATCGTGACCTGGCTGAAGTCGGACGCTTAACCGACTGCGCCACCCAGGCGCCCCCATTCTTTTCTTTTAAGACACAATCCCATCTAAAGAAAAGATGGAGCACGGAAATACCATTAAACCATCCTCTCACATACTTTAATCTGCCAAAGCACACATATTTTCACCCAAGGTAGACCGCAATGTTCAGCTAAAGATAATAGTGGGTCAGTTAGAGGTTAATTTATTGGAGCTGAAGGAGTCCCTGTAAAGTGAGGCGGCCAGATTAGGGAAAAGCAGGAAGACTATATTCCATGGAAGATTGTTAGCAAACCGTATAGCAAAAAATCATTCCACTTATTTAAAAATATCTCAACCCTTACTGCTGTGTCCACTTTGGTGGGGTGGGGGGTGGGGGCGAGGGGAATGGACTTTTCCCTGTCACCGTAGGGCACCGGGTTAATAGTGCAAATTGTCTTTGTGACACTCTGAATTGGCTCTCGAGACAACCCCAGCCTCTGTAATCTACCACAGTGCATTCTTTTCAGTGAATACCACCGAAATGAAGCAGGTGAATCCAGAAGATTGCCAGTGTCTGGTTAAACCAAGCCATATTCTTTATGGTCCAGATTGCTTCAGCTTTTAAATTTTCCCAGCGCGCAGCCTTAAAGACTGCCTCGGTTGTTTCTTCTGACAGCAGACTGTAGTGGATCCAGTTTCAATGTATTCTGGGATGATTTTTTGTTTGTTTAAGATTACACCCAGCGTGGGGCTCGAACTCGAAACCCTGAGATCAAGAGTCGCATACTCTACTGACTGGGCCCCTGCCAGGTGCCCCTCTAAAACAATTGTTAGTATTCACCAAAGAATGGTTCTTGACCCTTGCTAGATTGTGTTTACAGGGCAAATTGAGACTCTAAGCCTGAACCTCTGAGCTGAGCAGTGGAGATAGACGTTTAGTGGTGTTTTGCACCCTGTCCCTTCCTAGGAGACTATGTCTGTGTACTTCATTCATAGAAGGTTCAAATCATTATGCTAAATTCATCAGTTCAATGAACAGTTACTGGATAGTCTCCTCTGTACAAGGTATTGTTCCAGGCTGGAAATACAGTGGTGGACACATGATCAAAGCTCCTGCTTTCATGGAACTTACCATTAGCTCACATTTCTGCCTGTATTCTTCATGGACCTTGTGAATAGAATACCTGTTCTTTTTTTATTTTATTTTTTATCTTTATTTTTTAATCTTTTTAAGTTTGTATATTTATTTATTTTTAACTTTTTTTTTTTTACATTTTATTTATTTTTGATAGAGACAGAGCACGAGTGGGGGAGGGGAGAGAGAGACAGAGACACAGAATCTGAAGCAGGCTCCAGGCTCTGAGCTATCAGCACAGAGCCCGACGCAGGGCTCGAACCCACAAACTGCGAGATCATGACCTGAGCTGAAGTCGGATGACTTCAACCGACTGAGCCACCCAGGCGCCCCAATGTTTATTTTTGAGAGAGAGACAGAGTGAGAGCAAGGATGGGACAGAGAGAGCGGGAGACATAGAATATGAAGCAGGATCCAGGCTCTGAGCTGTCGGTGCAGAGTCTGACGCGGGGCTCGAACTCACAATCTGTGAGATCATGACTTGAACTGAAGTCAGATGCTTAACTGACTGAGCCACCCAGGCGCCCCTAGAATACCTATTGTAATTCTGGTTTAGTAGATCCTGATTCTTTTTTTTTTTTAAGTTTATTTATTTTCGTAATCTCTACACCCAGTGTCGGACTGGAACTCACCACCCTGAGATCACGATGCGCATGCTCTACTGACTGAGCCAACCAGGCTCCCTCGTAGATCCTGATTCTTATAGAATAGGTTCTTGGACAGGTTTTATGAATGTTGTGAATTTGATAATGGCTTTATTTAGGAGTTTATATCTGCTTTGTGAAATTAAATTAACCATGTTGTTTTTAACCTAAAAGGCGGATTTGAAGTAGCACCAGCTAAATGTGTTTAAAACATCTATTCTTTTCCTTTGGATGGTGTAAGGGAAGCAGGTGGACTTGAATGCTTCTTGGATTAATTGACCCATTACTTGCATTAGTGAATTAGATGCACTATCATTACGGGTTATTTGATGAGTAAGTTTCATTGAATTGTGGAGGCTTTTTGTTAAGTTTTACAGTGCCAGGTCTTGGAAAGGAAAGCAGAAATGCTTGATTTCCTTTTTTTTTTTTCCTTCTTTTAATGGGTTCTTCTGATCTTTTTTTAATTTTTTTTTTACATTTACTCATTTTTGAGAGACAGAGACAGAGGGTGAGCAGGGGAGGGGGCAGAGAGAGAGGGAGACACAGAATCTGAATCAGGCTCCAGGCTCTGAGCTGTCAGCACAGAGCCCCACACGGGGCTCCAGCTCACGAACTGTGAGATCATGATCTGAGCCAAAGTTGGACACCCAGGCGCCCTGGGTTTTTCCAGGTCTTAATAATACAGGTAGGGTGGAGAGAGGGAGAACATTGCATTTTGCAGGTGCTGCTCTGAAGGAGAAGTTGACATATTTATGCATTCCCACTTTCTCCCTGCTTTCACACCCTAAATAAAAGTCAAGACTATTAGGGGCGCCTAAGTGGCCCGGTCGGTTGAGTGTCCAACTCTTGGTTTCAGCCCAGGTTATGATCTCCTGGTTCATGGGTTCGAGCCCATTGGGCTCTATGCTGCCACTCCCCTGCTCATTCTCTCTCTCTCAATCTCTCTCAAAATAAATAAACTTAAAAAAAATCGAGACAATAAATATATACCACCCATTTCTTCTTAGAGAATGGTGTGATATTTATTTAAAACAACCTAGGCTTTCCTGATAGTAACAGCTCACCAAGCAGGTTTTCCTAGTACTGGTTCTTTTCTTCCCACAGCCATTTACTTGAAGGTTTCTAGGCCAATAACTGCAATCAAAGGCTTGCCACATATGTGTGTTCTGGAATACTAAGTCAACTTTTTGTTGTTGTTGCTTAGAGGTGGACTTTATTTAGCCAGTAGGCCGTGTTGAAAGCAGGGGATCTATTTATTTATTTATTTACTTACTTACTTACTTATTTATTTTTGTTAGGGTGTCTTAATGCCTGCCAGAAATAACTGCGTTCTGACCCCTTGCTTATAATAGTGTTTCTTTTGGATCAGGGACATATATTTTTAAGCTGCTTTTAACACCGTTTTCTATACCAAATCCCAGAAGGCATATGTTTTGTGTTCAAAGAAAGTTATACTTTCACTTTCAACGCCGCTCTGTAGGAAGGCAGGAAGCCAAGGGCATTAGGCTCTTCTAGGGATATTGCTTGTTGTGTCTTTGTTTCCTTTCTTTTAATCCCCTGAATCCCGGCCACCTCACTCCATGCATTGGTATTGCCTTCCATCTGTAAGGTTCCTATACCTGTGTCACCTCATTTGAGTTACCTCGTGATCCTATGGCTTAATAAGCATTTCCCCCCATCTCACAGATGAAAAAACTGAGGCTCAGAAAATTTAGACACCAAAGTAAGGCTTTCTGGCTCTTGAGCTCAGGGTTCTGGGGGTTACATCACAAAGTTCCTTATTCCACGGGCAGAAAGTCAACTTGTAAATCCCTTAAAATTTTTTATTTTATTTTATTTTATTTTATTTTATTTTATTTTGTTTATTTATACAAATTTTTTTAATGTTTATTTATTTTTGAGAGAGAAGGAGAGAGAACACGAATAGGGGAGGAGCAGATAGAAAGGGAGACACGGAATCTGAAGCAGGCTCCAGGCTCTGAGCTGTCAGCACAGAGCCCAACGTGAGTCTTGAATCCTTGAACCTCGAGATCATGACCTGAGCTAAAGTTGGACACTTAATCTACTGAGCCACCCAGGGGCTCCCGTTTTATTTACTTTAGAGGGAGAGAGCATAAGTGGGTGAGGGGGCAGATTGAGAAAGAGAGAGAATCTTAAGCAGGCTCCATGCTGAGCATGGAGCCCAAAGCGGGGCTTGATCCCATGACCCTGGGATCATGACCTGAGTCTAAATCAAGAGTTGGACGTTCAACCGACTGAGCCACCCAGGTGCCCCTATAAATCCCTTTTAATAACCCGTTCTAAGGTATGATAAAAATCACCTTACCCTGATAAGCTCTGAAGTCCTAACATGCCACTCAGACGGTAGGGGCTCCTCTGGACGCGGGCAAGGTCCTGTGGGGTGCCTGGGAGCCGTGTGTGGTCCCTTTCACCAGGGTGGCTTCTTCTCTTCTCGTGGACCCTGAGCCATAGATCTGGGGTGCCTCTGGCCTTCAGTGAGCGTTTGACTCCTGACCAACCCCCCGGACCACCCCAGTTAGGCTCAGCGGGCTCAGCAGATGAGTCCCCTTATTATGTTAAAATACTAAGTCTACAGCACGGTTTGGAATAGTTGGCTGTATATTCTTTTTGTTAATTGATTGATGTGAACTTACTCGTCAAAGTATGACCCAGATCAGAGTATTTTATTTTATGCCATTATGTCCTGCTTGGTTTAAAGAGAAAAAAGAGAGAGGATTTAAAATAATTTGTAAGCTGTAGAAGTCAGGGTAGAGATGAAAAAAAAAACCAAACCAATTAGGTATGAACAGGAAAATGGTAATGGGCATGTGCTCATGATAGAAATTCTGTTTGATCATAGAAATGAAGTAATACAAGAGGGATTACTTGTTTTCTTCTCTAAATTCCAGTTATACGTAGGTTTTTTAAAAGCAGAGAGACTAAAAATGTTCATATAGTCTCACATTGGTCTAGCAAGTATTTAGTACAAAGATATATGGACATAGCTTGTAAAATAAAAAAAAGGTTTTAGTAACTTCCATTCATTTCCCCCCTCCATTTTTAAAAAAAGATTTATTTATTTATTTTCAAGAGAGAGAAAGCATACGTAGAAGAGGGGCAGAGAGAGAAGGAGGAGCCTTGATGTGGGGCTCAAACCCACAAACCGGGAGATCGTGACCTGAGCCGATCTCTTAACCAACTGAGCCTCCTTAGGCACCCCTCCTCCATGTTTAAAAGACTTCATTTGTTTCTTTTGTTTAAAGGAAAGCATAATGACAGAAATCACTCTTAAAGCCTTGTAGTGTTTAGAAAGCTAGGTCAGCATTAGCCATTTTCTCTCAAAGCCTCTTTTCTTTTTCCTAGAAACTTTCAGGGATAAATCTCAGATGTAGTTTGTAGAGAGCAAACCTTCCACTCGGTTGAAGTGACAGCCCAATACATAGCAAAGTCAGGTTAATGACTAGATCTTTTTCCTTCCATTTTTTCCCCTTTTTGTCGTATTTTTCCCCCACCCCCTCTATTTTTTTTCTTTCTTGAAAAAATCATGGTAACATACACATAACATAAAAATTGTCTTCTTAACCATTAGATGTACGGTTCTCCAACATCAGGTAAATTCACATGTTTGTACACCCATCATCTGTACCGAACGTTTTTCATCTTTTTGCTATTCATTTTTAATAGAGGGCGATTCATGACAGCAATCCTTTTCCAACCATTCATTGAGAAGTAGCCCAGAGTTGCCCTCTGTGACTCAGTGAGCTGGCTTTCAGTGACAGCACAGAAAGGGGATTAGGTCACACACAAAGGATTTCTCTAAGGCTGTGGAACTTTGCAGTCACCCCCCTCGAGTGAGGCTTGGGCATTGTGGGTAATGGCAGAAAGCACCTTGTGAGTGGAGGGGTGCCTGGGTGGTTCAGTCAGCTAAGCATCTGAGTTCAGCTCAAGTCCTGATCTCGCAGTCCGTGGGTTCGAGTCTTGTGTCGGGCTCTGTGCTGACAGCTCAGAGCCTGGAGCCTACTTCGGATTCTGTGTCTCCCTCTCTCTCTGCCCTTCCCCCACTCACACTGTGTCTCAAAAATAATGAATAAACATTAAAAAATTAGAAAAAAAAAGAACCTTGTAAATGGAATGAAACCTCACATAAGCAGCTTCCTCGAGAGAAATTGCTCTTGTCTCCTTGATAACTCAAGTCTTGGAGGTTTTGAGCTTTCAAGTTAGAATGTGGTTGCCAGGGCGAGGTCAAAAAACATCTCCTTTTTCCTCCCCCCTTCTTGCTTTCTACCTCTTCCCTATTTCCCCCTCTGTAGTCCCTACCTTACCCCAGAGCACAAGTCTGCTGTCCCAGCCAAAAGACTTAATCATCCGTCCTGAGGTTTCAAACTTTTGTACAGTAGCCTTCTCTAACAGTTGAAACCGGAGACACCCTTTAACGTCCTATAAATCCCATACCTGGTCCATTCTGGGTACTTCCTGAAGAAGGGAAGTTCCGTTGTCACATGGATACACTGACCCAGCCAGAAACTTTTTGTTCTCATTGCCCTGTCCTGCCATTTAATAGGATCGGTGCTGTTATATAGCCCTCTGTTTCAGATGTGGACTCTAAGCTTTTTCTTTTGTTTTTCCCTTAATTAATTAATTATTATTATTTTTTTAATGTTTGTTTAGTTTTGAGAGAAAGAGAGACAGAGTGTAAGCAGGGGAGGGGGCAGAGAAAGAGGAAGGCACAGAATCGGAAGCAGGCTCCAGGCTTTGAGCTGTCAGCACAGAGCCCGACGCGGGGCTCGAACTCATGAACTGTGAGATCATGACCTGAGCCGAAGTCAGTCCCTTAACCGACTGAGCTACCCAGGCACCCTAAGCTTTTTTGCTTCTGTGTCAAGGTCATTGAATGAATACCTTTTGAAAACTGGGTGGACTGCAGAGTTTTAGTAAGTGACAGTTTTTCTTAAGAGATAAGAGAAAGTTGTAAGAATGCAAGTATTTCGTTCAAGGTCCTACAGAAGTGAGTGAGAGAGAAACAGGCAGGCAGAAGCCTAGTTGATAACTAACCTAAGCGAACACAGAACTTGAAACTGAAGAGACAAATAATGATAATAATGTGGATACTTCTATTTGAGCAGCCCAGTACTGTTTTCATGGCACTTCATTTTATTGTTTGCTTTTTGTAAAGGGAGGGACAGAGAGAGAGAGAGAGAGAGAGAGAGAGAGAGAGAATCCTAAGCAGGCTCCACACCCCGTGCAGAGCCACACTCAGAGCTCAATCTCTCAACCTTGAGATCATGACCTGAGCCGAAATCAAGAGCTGGATGCGTAGCCGACTGAGCCACGCAGGCACCCCAGTGTTGAGTATTGTTAAATGTAATAAACACTCTGATCCCAAAAGCTGTGGAACTGAGTCCTTTCCATTTAAAGGACTTTTCACATGTCATGTTTTTCAAACAGAGAGACTGATTCCTGATCTACTAGTCCATTTCCTTTCCTTCCTACAGCACTTGTGTAATTTGTCAGACTCCAGTGATACACAGGGAACCTCAGGCCGAGATTTAATTCTCTGTGCTTGCCTACTAAGTACCCGGTGGCCTAGTTTCCACAGCCATACCCAGTAGGTGAATGTCTCTACAAAAAATCTCAGGCTTCACAGCTGATGGGAAGAAATCACCATTCTGCCCACACTTGCTACCCAGCAGGTAGTCACAAAAGTTGACCCTGGGGCACAGATGTGGGCACAGTCGCTAATCTACATACTTCTTTGGGCCAAAGAAATCCTGAGTGTCTGTGACTTTCCCCAATTTGTAGATTTTTATTTGTTTATCTTTTATTTTTTTAAATGTTAAAAAAATTGTTTATTTATTTTTGAGAGAGTGTGAATGGGGAAGGGGCAGAGAGAGGAGGAGACACCGAATCTGAAGCAGGCTCTGCGCTGTCAGCAGCAAGCCAGATGTGGGGCTCGAACTCACAGACTGTGAGATCGTGACCTGGCCGAAGTTAGACACTCAACCGACTGAGCCATCCAGGTGCCCCCAATTTGTAGGTTTTTTTAGAAATCCTTTTCTGATGTTCAAATGTGGGGGAGATTGTGCTAAGAATCTAAAGGCTTGTGGTCCCCTCTCCTTCCCATGTCTCCACCATCACGATCACAGGAGACATCACTACAGGAATCCCATGCACCACAGTCGCAGGGTTGCGTCTGCCCAGTCCCTGGGATACACAAGATGAATGCACTCAGTTAACCCCCAGTCTGGCAGGAAGCTCTGCTTTGCCCTTGACCCTCTCAACCTGCTCCGACGTACTTTCTCTTTGTACTGCCCTGTTCCGTGGGGCCGAGTCCCAGGCTCGAGATTCAACAACAGAGCACTTGCAATTTAACTAGACCAACAAGTGATTTCATTTTATTTCTCCTGTTTGACTCGTTGTTGTGGGATGACGCACGCTCTTGTTCAGGAAACGCACACATGAGAATATCTTCCCATTACTATCATTTGGAAAATAAATCCTCTGTTTTTCAGAGCTCTTCTTTCTAGCCCATGTTCTCCCATGTTCCCTCAGGCCCCTGCCAGTGCCAGCCAGAATAGAAAGAAAGAATGCCAAAAGTGCTTTGCAAAAGAGGGTGTTTCTTGGTAATGTTCCGTGTCCTAGCCTTGTCTTTGAGTGCCGAGATGTCTGTTAGCAAGTTAGGGGTCCTATGAGGACTGGCAGAAAAAAAAAAAAATTAAACATAAAAAAGCTATTTAACTCTAAACCAGAGTTTCCCAGATCCATGACCATGGAACCCATTTTCATACAGCACCCATAAAGAGCATGAGAAATGCTCACATAGAAAATGGTTTGAGAGATTTCCATCTTTTTCTCTTCCCTTCAACACCTTACACATAGGGAGTTCTAGTAAATTTGATGGTAATATTGATTATGGCTATTTTAGAAAAGGTATGTACATGGCATTGATCATTAAAAATCAGCACTAAATTGGCATTCATTAGAAGATTTTGTCTGAAGAGAGGGGGGCGCCCGCATGGCTCAGATGGTGGAGAAGGGACTCTTGATCTCGAGGTTGTGAGTTTAAGCCCCACATTGGGTGTAGAGATTACTTAAAAATCAAATCTTTTAAAAATTAAAAAAAAAGAAGATCTTGTCTTAGGTGGGAAAGGAGGAAGCCATTTGGGTAGAAAGAGGCTGGACCCTTTCTGGAGCCTGGGAGAGCTAGATGTGATAAGAGATGGGTTGTAAATGCAAGAATTGTATTTCTCCCTTTTAGTCCTCCCTTTAACGAGCTTTTCTCAGAATGTTGGAATGTACAAAGGAGTGTAAGAGATATAAACGTGTGAGGCGCAGTCTTTCTAAGGTGTGTTGAAACTCGTTGGGAAAGTTCTTACGTAAATCAGTTTATTTTTTAATTTTTTTTTTTTACGTTTATTTATTTTTGAGATAGAGACAGAGCATGAGCAGGGCAGGGGCAGAGAGAGAGGGAGACACAGATTCTGAAACAGGCTCCAGGCTCTGAGCCGTCAGCACAGAGCCCGATGCGGGGCTCGAACTCATGGACCGTGAGATCATGACCTGAGCCGAAGTCGGACGCTTAACCGATCAAGCCACCCAGGCACCCCTAAATCAGTTTAATACAATGTAGAAAATGGCGAGGTGCCATGGCAGCCCTAGTCTGCCAGTGGAAGCAGAAGTGGTTTCTGACTTAGGCAGCTAGGTGGAATCTTTGGGACCATGTTTCTCTCAGATCAGTGTTTTCTCATACCTGCAACCTCCACATCTAGAAAGCACGTCCTGTTAAGCTCCTGGTGGACGGTCCAGCTCAGTGGCACTGCAGATTCAGTTTTCCTGACATGGAGACCAAGGCACAGAGGGGAAGGGCAGGGGAGTCCAGACCAAGATCCTGGAGTCATGAACTCTAGCTGCCAGGCACCAGCTGGGATTAAACAAATTATACACGTACACACACATAAATATATGCCCATATACACCCACTTATATATTACAGATCTAATAGATACGTAATGTGGACTTCCGAATATCTTCAAAGACATAGTGAACTTGCTAAATTCATCAAAAGCAGCCCAAAGTTTTTAACCTGTGATGCATCTCACTTATTACAGTCGCAAGACTTTAACTAGGAGCAGTGAAAACCAAGAGAAATCAGACATGAGATCCGGGCATAATAATAGTCAAGCAAGTAAATGATTTTTTAAGGAAAAGTATAAGAGAAAATAAATATTAATGAAGGAAATGGGCAACCGCAACAGAAAGTATCATTTCTTTTAGTATTTTTAAGTAAAGTTTAATGAAAAGAAGGACTAAAAAGAAATGGCTTATGGGGTGCCTAGGTGGCTCAGTTGGTTTCGTGTCTGGCTCTTGATCTTGACTCAGGTCATAATCTCATGGGTCATGAGTTTGAGCCCCACATTGGGGTCCATGCTGACAGTGCAGAGCCTGCTTGGAATTCTATCTCTCCCTCTCTGCCCCTCCGTCACTTGTGTGCACGTGCATACTCTCTCTCTCTTTCTCTCTGAAAATAAATTTAAAAAAAAGAACCCAAAGATCATGTTGTAGAAAGCTCTTGATGCATTTTGACCTATGGTATGATTAGAACATACCAAATTGGGGGACAAAGGCCTGGCCAATAGTAATCATATACCTGAGAGCTGATAGAGTCTGTATAGCCAATGTGATGGATTCAGAGCAAACAGAAGTGATTTGTTAGTTTTCATCTTTCTGTCATTAAACATAGCAGTGTCTTTGTTATCTTTCAACCTGTAAGTACCTTCAGATCTACTCTCCACCCTTCTCCACCCTACTCTGTACCCAGGGAAGCAGACCTGTAAGGGCAGAATCAACTGGACTCCCTTGCCCAATGGCTTTGGGTTGGTTTGGAACATGGCACACTGGTTAGGAGAGTAATATTGGATTATTTATGTCCTGCCCCTGTCCATATGATGTGCCACAGTCTAGCTATGAGCTACGTTTAGCAGAAGTATATAGGAAAGAAAATTCTGGGAAATCCAGTTCAGCTTGGACAAGTCAACACCTTACAAAACCATCACACCCTCTCTTTCCGTTATCACTTGTTCAGTGGGCCCGCATAGCAAAGTGGCCATGGCAGCAAAGATGGAGACGATGTATGTACTGAACAACATGACCATCCACTCAACAAGCCTAATTTGATTTTGGCCATTATCAGTCATTAGGGGAACGCAAGTCAAAACTACCTTGAGATACTGCTGTGCACCCACCCGGATGACTAGAATCAAAAGGATTCACCAAGGGTTGGTGAGGAAATAGAGCTGTTGGAACTCATATATTATGGGTGGGAATGTAAAAAGGTGCTGGTGTTTTGCAAAAGAATGGAGAGTGACTGTTAATGACTAAGGGTTTCTTCTTAGGGTAACAAAAATGTTCTAAAGTCACGTGTGGTGATGGATACGTGACTTTGTGAATCTGCCAGAGCCCGTGGAATTGTACACTTTCAATGGGTGGAGTATTGAGTACAGGAATTATGTCTTAATAAAGCCATTCTGGAAAAACAGCCACTCATCCTCACAGTGTAACATTTTCATCTTTTTTTCTAACTGCCCGTTTCTCCTCAGTTCATGGCTTTTGTGGAAGAGGAAAACATTTTTCGAATGCTCTGTCAATTGGCTTTACTTACCCAAGAGGCTACTAATACAGCACAATACTGCCATCCTGTTTAATGGGTCTCGTTTTAGATTATTTTTTTCCTTTTTTTTTCAAAGATTTTATTTTATTTTTAAGTAATCTCAACACCCAACATGGGGCTTGAACTCACAACCCCAAGATCAAGAGTCGCACGCTCCACGGACTGAGCCAGCCAGACCCCGCCTAGGTGATTTTTTTTTTAAGTTTATTTATTTATTTTGAGAGAGAGAGAAAGTATGCTCAGGGAGGAGTGAAGACAGAGAAGACAGAGAATCCCAGGCAGGCTTTAATGTCAGCACAGAGCCCAATGTGGGGCTCAAACCCACGAACTGTGTGTGAGACCATGATCTGAACCAAAACCAAGAGTCAGACGCTTAACCGACTGAGCCATCCTGGCACCCTTGATTTCTTTATTTAAAGCATTATTGTGTACTGTAGAAAACAAACCAAAATCGTTCTCTTATAGGCTTGTCGCAAAACAGTGGGACTAGAAGAGTGCCAAGGAATTCATAGGGGTTGGGCAGACTTGTTCCTAAACCATTCTAGAACATAGCTGTTTATTTTCAAGATGATTAAAAAAATATTTGGCAGCTTTCCTCGGTGGCCTGTGATCCTCTTTAATAACACCCACTTCCTTTTGTTTAACTAAAATAATAAAAGTACAGAGAGATCAAACTTTCCCAACAAGGTTGCCAATCAGTAAATGTTATTTGCTTACTCTAAACTTGCTTTATCTTCCAGGACTAACAATAAAGAATGATGTGGGAGCCGTAAACTGCCATCTCCTGGCAATAGTCTCTTGTTATTACGAACATTGGTAGATGAGGGATGTGGTTTCTCAAAGGGACTTAAGTATTTTGGGCACGGTTCCAGGAACATTGTGTTCTTCTCGACCTCAGCCATTTCTGCTGTGTCAGAGACACTGTGCTTTGGAGATGAAAGGCCACTTTGGAAGGGGTGGAAAGCTCCAGAGTATAGGTACAAAATGGACTTGACCTTTACTCAAGATTTTTTCCCTTTCATTTCTAAGGAGCGGTAGCCATTTGGAAATATTGAAAAAGGGCGGACATCTTTGTGAGAAAACAATACAATCACATTTAAGAGAGTGAGAAGGTCTGGTTTGCAGGCCATTCTCTCAATCAAGAGACAGCTCCACTCCCTGCCATTGCCGTTGAGTTTAGAAGCAGGCCGTGGAGGAAATAAGCCTTCTAGAGCTTTCTGAGAAAGGCAGAGGTGACATGTAGGTGCCTGTGCCCATATATATGAACTTCTTTAGTGGAATAAGAGCAGAGACAGCACCTGGGTGGCTCAGTCGGTTGAGCATCCGACTTCCTGCTTGGGTCATGATCTCATAGTTTGTGGGTTTGAGCCCCTCGTCGGGCTCTGTGCTGACAGCTCAGAGCCTGGAGCCCGCTTCGGATTCTGTGTCTCCCTCTCTTTCTGCCCCTCCCCTGTTCACCTTCTCACTCTCTCTCTCTCTCAAAATAAATAAACATTAAAAAAACAACAGAGAAGCCAGACAGGCGCCCCTGTTGAACTATCTTTATGATACTTTTCTCAATGTCCCCAGATGATTGAGCATGTTTGTTTTTATAAAAAAATCATTTTTTTCAAAGGAAAGATCAGCTTCATATGAGACTATTACTTGAGTATAAACACATTTTACCGAGAAAAATGTAGATTTTTCCTGATTTCAATTAAGGGAAGAATTGTAATGAGAACCAGCTGTTCTGAAGGCTGCCCATGAGCTGTTAAGCCCAGTCTGACTCCTTTCCATAGCTGGTTTTGCGTTCTGGGTAAAACGTCTGCCTATTTTCCTCCAAACATGCTTCAGCATTTTTCAGGGTTCACCCTGTTTCCTCAACAGTCAGCTAATACCCCCGAGCTTCTTCGTCTCCATCTGCATTCCTCAGAAACATAAAAAATGTGTGTGGAAGATTTCTAAACTTTCACATTTCCCAAGTTGTCTTTCATTTAGTTGGAAGGTTAAGATGTCTCTATCTCCACATTCTGTTGACCACATAGGAGGCCAGAAAGCCTAATGTTTATGAGTAAAGAGTCTTTGGGAACAGGACATTTCTGCTCTACTATTTTCTAGCTCATATCCCTGGGCTTTAGTTTCCTCATTTATAAAATGGAAATAGTAACAGGGCTTGCCTCCACAGGGTTGGGGAGAGAGAATGCATACGAAGAGCTTAGCCAGGGCCTGGCATGGAGAAAGATCTCAATGAATGTCAGAAATAATGGTGGTGATATGGGCGGTGGTGATGATAAAGGTTTGGAGTCTCGAAAAGTCGTGTTGCAGCATAACAACATCGCATTTTTCAGATAAGAAACCAGATCACATGATCTGCCAAGGTTGTTTGAATTTGCTACTGTGGCAGGCAAAACTAGTTATCACTTAATGGCCGCTGTATATTGTTACTCAGTTGAAGTGTGCGTGCACGCGTCCATGTGCAAGTGTGTGCACATGAATGCAAATGCTGTTAGGTCTTGCGTCAAGAGTTTTGCTTTGGCTACCTCCCACCTTTTGAAATCCAACACAGTTATGGGGCACCTGGGTGGTTCAGTTGGTTAAGTGTATGACTCTTGGTTTTGGCTCCGGTCATAATCTTGTGGTTTCGTGAGTTCAGGCCCTGCGTCGGGCTCTGTGCTCGGAGCACGGAGCCTGCTTGGGATTCTCTGTCTCCCTCTCTCTCTGCCCCTCCCTCACTTGCACTGTGTCTGTCTCTCTCAAAATAAATAAATAAACTCACAAAAAATTTTTAAGTCCAACACAGTCCTTAATATTGTACAGTGCATACAATAGGCTTTCTGCAAATATTGAGTATGTTTTTATTTGATAAAAAAAAATAAGGGTGCCTGGGTGGCTCAGTCAGTTGGGCGTCTGACTTCGTCTCTGATCTCGCCGTTTGTGGGTTTGGGGCCTGCGTGGGGCTGTGTGCTGACAGCTCAGAGCCTGGAGCCGGCTTCGGATTCTGGGTCTCCCTCTCTCTCTGCTCCTCTCCCATTTGCACTCTGTGTCTTTCTCTCTCAAAAATGAATAAACATTAAAAAATTTTTTTTAAATCTCATGCAAAATTGTATTAGTAGACGACATTTTGATCTTCTGGATGTTTTATTTTAAAGGAATTAAATTAAGAAATAAGACCTTAGAACATACCTAGACCTGGTCTCTTTTTCCCAAGGATCCACTCTTGCCTCACGCTTGCGTTTACACAGCGTAGGGCTTATCATGCAGTTGAGATGAAATAAATGGCGGCTTGTCAATCGCTGTCTTTGTGTTAGAGGTCTTGGTACCAAGCAATAAAAAGCAACTCGGGCCAACAAGAGAATCATCGAGAGCCTGGAGGGCCACACCTGGGAATAGGCAGAGATCAGGGGAGCTCTGGCAAGTCAGAGGCAGCAACCACAGCCATAGCGTTTAGAGCAGGAAACATCTGCACAGCATGCTGCCATGGGAAAGAAGAACCCATAGTCAGCTTCCTTCTGTTGTTGGGCGACTCGTTCCAGGGTCAGAGAGTGCGTGATTGGCCCAGCTCAGCCTGGCTGCACCAGGAGCCAGGGTGGGTGGAGAAAGGATCTAGCCCATTGCCTGCTATACTGGGGGATGATACCCAGGAGGAGAAGCAGTTTCCCAAAAAGAAACCAGGATAGTACTTGAAAGGAAGTGTGGATGCTGGGCAACCAAGAAATGTCAAATGCCCATTGTTCCGGGTTCTCATATTTTGACTCTTGACTTCAGGCACGGTCGCTGGTCTAGCCAGTCTCTTTATTTCGCCTGTTTGAACCCTACAGCACAGTCTCAGATATTCTGCTTTGTGGTTCCAGCCCTCTATGTGGTCCAAGGTCCTCTATGTGTGTCATCATTCTGGTCTCATCTGAGTGGGAACATCGTTCCAAAGAGATTAGATAGAAACTCAAGGGTTGAGAATGTTGCGGCATCAGCATTAGATATTAGGATGAGCTACCTTTCTTTATTTTCTCTCTATAAGCAGAAATAAGTTCACAGGTATTATTGCCTATAAATTGAAAACTAGTAGCACAGCACCAGGGGGAGTTCTGCTAATCTAATTGAAATTTGGGGCTGGTGTAGGCAAAATGTTATTTACTTTCCATCAAAGGTGATGCTTTTTGTAACAGTAGAGGATACTGTTAGTTTGAAAATGGCTCTCAGGTTGGCTTGGTTTTGTCTTTTAGAATGCCATCCTATTTTAAGGTATTATCCTTTGCTTTTGTCTTATAGGGGAAAACTTATCCTTTTCGGGGCGCCTTTCCTCCGGTGTGGAATCCTGTCGCGTATTTGGATTACAACAATCTGTGGCGGACAATGGATAACATGGGGAAGGAGGTAAAACATGTGTTCGGCTTACCTGTGACCTGTTACTAAAATAACAATAGCACCTGTTTCATATCCTTCCAACAGCGCAGGGAACATGGCTCTGGACATTAATGCGTGTCATTTCCACTTGTGAGGAAAATGAGTGCCGGGGGTTACGTCGATTTGCCCAACACCACACAGCAAGGGAACCAGGATTCAAACGCATTGAATTGTCATGCTCTGACTGTCATGCCTGTGTGCTTCTAGCTCTATGCCACGTGAGAACTCATGTGACATATTCTTGCCAGGTGTCCTGCTCGTAGTTGTCTTACTCATGTGTGATACCACTTTAGACAGCAAAGGAAAGAGGGATTTGTTCCCCCAGAGTATTTTTACCTTGTCCCAAGCTCTCATACTTAAATTGGGGACTTAATGATAACGATGATCAACATCATCATAATTTCATATTAATTTATGTATACATTTATGTGTAATTCCCCCCCTTTTTTGCATAATAGTAATAATAATTATTATTTTGGCAACAGCATTAAGGCATAGAATCCAAAGACCTATCCATCCCAACCCCATCACTGTCTATAGTAGAATTTTATGACAATCACTCATTCCAACACAGACACAGAGGTGCTGGATTTAAGGGGTGCTTCTCAAGGCTTCTTGGTGGGGCAGTAGGCAGTAACCAGCACACCTTTGTGGGCCCTTCTTCCTCTGCAGATTCCAGCCGATGCACCATGGGAGGCCCCACATGCTAAGGAATGGGACAAGATGACCATGAAAGAGCTCATCGATAAAATCTGCTGGACAAAGTAATCCTCGACTATTTAAAATTCACTTTTTTATCTTTTCTTTGGATCTTCTCTGTCCGATCTTGCACTGTGGTGTTTTTTGTAATCAGCTGGAGGAAAAAAGTTACGAGGAAACCTAATGATCTTTCAGTCAGGAGCAACTTGGGGGGGAACTTCAGACACTTCAGAGTGGGTATGAACATAAAAAGAACCTAAAATAATAGAAAAAGTGGAGGCGAAAGAAGTAGATTTTTTTTTTTTAAATGAAAGGGCTGTGTGATTTGCAGTAAAGCAAGTAGTTGTGTACTCAGATTCTGTAGTGGTCAGCTACAGAAGCAATTTGGGAAGGTATCAAAGTTGATTCCCTACAGGTATAGAAAAATACGAAACTGAAGGAAAGCTGGTCTGTGTTAATGAGAAATAGAAATTTTCTAACGTTTTCATCGAGAACCTGTGTCATTAGTTGAGTTACTTACAGATCATTTAGTCAGCTTTCTGGGGCTGCTATCTGGAGGCACTATACCAACCTGTGGGAAATGGCAGGGAATTTGTTAGGCATGGCCCCTAAACTCACAGAGGGAATATTCTTCTAGCAGGAGAGACTGACATTATACACATAATTTCATTATGTTGCAGGAGTGACTGTAACAGGGAACTTGACCTGAAGGTGAGGGAGAGATTCCTAGATGCAGCAGTCTTTAAACATAAACCAAGGACTTAGGGCATCAACTGAAATGAGTCACAGTGGATGAGAGGAGACAGGAAAGGGTGGGTGGTATGGGGGACAAGGTATCTTCCAGGAATGCCACATAGTGGATAGGGGAGACAGAGAGGAAAGATGGATGGTGTGGAAAGAAGGCTCTTCCAGAAATGAGCCTTAGTATTGGAGGATAGACAGGAAGGGAGGATGATGTGGGAATATGTTATCAACAAGGGATGTGCCACAGTGAATGGGGGGAGACCAAATGGATGGATGGTGTGGGGATGGCATATTCCAGGAATGAACTGTAACAGATGGGGAGAGTAGGAAGAGTGGATGTTGTGGGGGAATGGTATCTTCAAGGGATGAGCCACAGTGGAAGGGGGGAGAAATGAAAGGTGGACAGTATATGCAGATGGTGTCCTCCATGAATGAGTCACAGTGTTTGCTGGTAGACAAAAAGGCTGGATGGCGTGTGGGGGGATGGTATCTTCCAAGAACGACCCAACTGATGGGAGAAAGAGTAAGAATGAAATGTGTGAGGGGATGGTATCTTTCGGGTATGAGACACAGTGGACTGGGAGAGACAAGAATGGATGCTTGGTGGGATAGTGTCTTCCATGAGCAAGCTTTATGAGGCACAGTGGATAGTCTGTAGGAGTGATATCTTCCAGGAATGAGGAAGGATGGATAGTGTTGGTAGTTAGTATATTCAAGAATAAACCGTAGTGCGTGGTAGGAGACAGGAAGGTGGGATGGTGTGGTGGGATGGTATCTTCTAGGAATGATCCACTGTAGATGGGGGAGACAGGGTAGATGGATGGTGTGGAAGGATGGTATGTTCCATGAGTGAGTCATAGTGAGTGGGGGGAGACAGGGAAAATAGACGGTGTAGGAATATGGTATATTCAAAGAATGAGCCATAATGGATGAGGAAGGGCATGAGAGATTGATGGTGTGGAGGATGTTATGCCCCAGGAATAGGGCCTAGTGGATGGAGGGGGAGTGGCGGGAGACAGAAATGGTGGATGGTTAGTGGGGGGATGGTATCTTCCAGGAAGCAATCACAGTAACTGGGGTAGGGGCTGATGGGAAGGATAACTGGTGTAGGGGATTGTATCTTCCAGGAATGAGTTATAGTGACTGTTTGTGAGAGACTGAAAAGGGTAGATGATGTTGGAGCATATTATCTTCCAGGAAGAGCTATAGTGATGGGGGAGATAAAGTGAATGGTGTGTGGGGATGGTATCATCTAGGAATGAGCCACAAGGGTGATGGGAGACAGGAAGGATGGATGGTGTGTGTGTGTGGGGGGGGGGGTGTGGGTAGGGGGGGTATCTTCCAGAAATGCCCTATGGAAAGAGAAAAGACTGGAAGAGTTGTTGACTGGATGGTATCTTCCAGGAAGGATCGACGGTGGATGAGGGGAGATGGGAAAGTTTGGATGGTGTGGGGAGTTGGCATTTTTCAGGACTGAGCCACAGTGAGTGAAGAGAGACTGTAAATAAGAATGAATGGATTGGTGGGATGGTATCTATCTTCTAAGAATGGGCCATTATCCATGGAGGTAGGAAAGGGAAGAAGGTTTGAAGGAATGGTATCTTCTAGGAATGAGCCACTGTGGATGGGCAAGACAGGAAGGATGGATGGTGTGGGGGGCATGGTATCTTCCAGAAATGTGCCAATTGATGGGGGAACATTGGAAGAGCAGATACAGTGAGGAGCTGGTATCTTCTGGTATTGAGCCACAGTGTTTAAGGGAGACAGGAAGAGTGAGTGGCTGGTGGGGAAATTATATTTTTCAGGATAGAATCACAGTGATTGGGGTGGTAAGGGTAGGGTTGGGGGCGGGAAGGTGATGTGGTAGTGAGATAATTTTCTGGAAAGGGTAGCTGAATGATAAGGGGGATGGTATCTTCCAGGAATGAGCCACATGGGTAGGGGGAGACAGGAGGGTTGATGGCAGGGGTGGGGGTGATGGTATCTTCCAGGACTGAACCACAGTGGATGGAGGGATGGGGAAGAGTGGATGGTATAGGGAGATGGTATTTTCAGAAATGAGCCATAGTACATGTTGGGGGATAGGAAGGGTGGATGGCCCATTTTATGATGGTATCTTCCAGGAAGGAACCACAGTGACTCAGGTGTGTTGGGGGGGGGGGCATAGGAAGGATACATGGTGTAAGGGATGGTATTTTTTGGCAATGAGCTACATGTCTGTGGATGAGAGACAGGAATAGGGATGTTGGAACATGCTGTCTTCCAGGAATGAGCCATAGTGGATGGAGGAGACAGGAAAAGTGGATGGTGTGAGGGGATGGTCCCATCCAGGAACGAGCTACCTTGCTGTAAGAGGAGACAGGAAGGGTGAATGATATGCCTGTTAAGTAACTCCCAAGAATGAGGTGCAGTGGATGAGTGTAGACAGTATCAGGGAGTGATGTTAGAGGATGGTATCACAGGAATGAGCGAGGTTTAAGGGAGATACGAAGAATGAACGTTGTTAGGGGAATGGTATCTTCCAAGAATAAGCCACTGTAGATAGAGGAGACTGGAAGGATGGATGGCGTGACGGATGGTATCTTCCAGCAGTGAGCCACTGTGGAGGATGGGGGAGACGGAAGGATGGATGGCGTGATGGGTGGTATCTTCCAGGAGTGAGCCATTGTGGATGGGGGAGACCAGAAGGATGGATAGTATCTTCCAGGAATAAGACACTGTGTATAGGGGAGACTGGAAAGATGGATGATGTGATGGTTGGTATCTTCCAGGAGTGAGCCACTATGGATGGGGAAGATTGGAAGGATGGATGGTGTGGTGGATGGTATCTTCCAGGAGTGAGCCATTGTGGATGGGGGAAACCGGAAGGATGGATGGTATCTTCCAGGAGTGAGCCACTGTGGATGGGGGAGACCAAAAGGATGGATGGCATTATGGATGGTATCTTCCGGGAGAGAGCCACAGTGGATGGTGGGAGGCCGGAAGGATGGATGGTATCTTCCAGGAATGAGACACTGTGGATGGGTGAGACCGGAAGGATGGATGGTGTGATGAATGGTATCTTCCGAGAATGAGCCACTGTGGATGGGGGAGACCGGAAAGATGGATGGCGTAATGGATGGTATCTTCCAGGAGTGAGCCATTGCGGATGGTGGGAGATATGAAGGGTGAGTGGTGTGGAGGATGCAGTTTTCCATGTAGAGAGAGCGGGAAACAGTTCTTGAAGGCCCTGAGATGGGGAGATTGACATGTTTTTGCAATGATAGGACAGTATGCCTGGACTCTAAGGATGTCATGACAAAGTGATGTAATTAAGAGGTCGGAGAGCTCACTGGGAGCTGATGGTGCAAGATATCGTGGCCCCATTCAAGATTTCTGCCTTTTACCATGCATGTCATTGAAGGGTTTTATGAAGTGTGTTTTTGTTTTGCACTGTCAAAAGAGTTCATTGGCTGTAACGTGGCAAAGGATCAAAAGAGGGTGTGGTCATAAACCAGGTAGGGATGCCCGGAGGAGTCACCACTGCCCTCACATCCCAGGTGAGGGATGTTGGTGGCCTGGATCAGAGTGGAAGTAAGTGGTGGAGGCAGAGAAGAGAGAATGTTTGTTCAAATCAATGAGAATTATATCCTTAATGATCCATCTCAAAAATATTGACCCTCTAGACTGTTCCAGAATGAATATATTTGGAGCTGACCCAGAATTCCCTAAAAGCAAAGGAAAAGCTTATTTTCACCAAGTGTTAAAACATGCACTCCTTCAGAGACTGAGCCCGCGAGAGTTTTTTTTCTCCCCCCAAAAGCAACACAAATGCTTTCTAAATTATGGTTTAAAAAGATGTGATATCCTGTGAAGCGTGTATGTATTTACGCCTGACGGCTGCTCTTGTTATGTGACCAGGACTGCTAGGCAATTTGCATATCTCTTCGTGAACATCAATGTGACCTCTGAACCCCACGAGGTGTCTGCGCTGTGGTTCCTGTGGTACGTGAAACAGTGTGGAGGCACCACTCGGATATTCTCGGTTACCAACGGGGGCCAGGTACGGAGTGTCCATTCCCCCCCACCCACCAACTTCCTTTGTGATTTTGCCCTTACCCAGGGTAGTGTCTTACAAGGTAACCGCTTCCACGTTTTGAAACATGAGTGAATTTGGAACCTGAGTTTTGGAAATGGTTTCAACCAACTTGCCTGAAAACAGTTCTCATTTCCTTTTCTCCTTCCTGAAGATGAGTTCGCAGCTAAAGAATGTTCCGTCTCAAATTAATTAGATTTGGGGAATTCAGTCCCTTCCTTTTTTTTTTTTTTTTTTTTTTGAAGGTAGGGACAATTAGTCCCTGTAGGAGGAGCCAAATTCCTACAATCAAGTGATTTTCGAAAAAAATCCTCGAATGGGTAAAATGATCATGCTTCAGGTTATTTCTGTTCTAGACATGCTCTGTACTGTAGCACAAGGTGTAGAGTCTTTCTCCAACCAGTGAATAGTTCCTCTCCTTAGGAAATTTCCAGAACTTTCTAAGTTGTTCTTGTGGCCCCAAGAGCTATTGCCCATTTGACCCTTAGCTTCAGCAAATGTAGGACACTTGCATCTTTTCAGTATCTTTACACTTAGAAATTCCACATTGCTTCTTTTGACCTGTATTTTGCTTTCTGAGCTATCACGACTGCTATTGTGTGATTGTAGCCTCATCACCTGCCTTCTCCTCTAGGAACGGAAGTTTGTGGGTGGATCTGGTCAAGTGAGTGAACGGATAATGGACCGCCTCGGGGACAGGGTGAAGCTGAAGCGTCCTGTCACCTATGTTGACCAGTCAGGTGACAGCATCATCATAGAGACGTTGAATCATGAAGTGTATGAGGTAATTCAGCCTAGCCAAAAAAGAGCATATACTAAGCAGGCCTCGTGTATTCTGCAACTTGTAACCAAATGTGACCCAGACAGTGGGGTAATTAGTGCCCGCACGTTTCCCCCTCTGTCTTCCAAATGACCACTTTTAGTTGACCTGCCTTGTTCTGCTGTGTCGCCTCACAGTGGCCTCAGTTTGTATGTGGTAACTGCTCAGGGTCATTCAAGATGGTAAATATGATGTTTCCCACCCTCTGTGAAGACCGACTCTCACGTGTCTAAGGTGGTATTTTGTGTCTGTGTGTTTCAGTGCAGATACGTAATTAGCGCCATCCCTCCAACATTGACTGCCAAGATGCACTTCAAACCAGAGCTTCCGTCAGAGAGAAACCAGTTAATTCAACGTCTTCCGATGGGATCTATCATTAAGTGCATGATGTATTACAAGGAGGCCTTTTGGAAGAAGAACGGTAGGTTGAACTTACTCATGTTTAAAATGTGTTAAGTGAAAGGACCACACTCTTTTAGGGACCTTATGGTAGATACCGAACAGAAAATAGATTAAAAATGTCCGTGTTGGGGGCGCCTGAGTGGTTCAGTCGGTTGAGCGTCCGACTCTTGATTTCAGCTCAGATCACGATCCCAGGGTCATGGGATCCAGCCCCGCATCGGGCTCTGTGCTGAGCATAGAGCCTTCTTGGGATTCTTTCTCTCCCTCCTTGCCCCCCTCCCCTGCTTGCACTCTCTCTATCTAAAAACAATTTTAAAAAGGGGCACCTGGGTGGCTCAGTCAGTTAAGTGTCTGACTCCTGATTTCAACTCAGGTCATGATCTCAGGTTCATGAGATCGAGTCCCCCCCCATCGAGCTCTGCGCTGATGGCACAGAGCCTGCTGGGGATTCTCTCTCTCTGCCCCTCCCCCTCCGGCTTATTCTCTCTCACTCTCTCAAATAAACATTAAGAAAAAGGTAAGTGTTTTTAAATGGGTAGAGAAAGGATCAGAAATCTCAGGCTGTCCATCTCTTCATAGCCTCTAGCAACACAAAATGATCCCAGCACCACTTGCTGTCAATGAAAGGAAAGGAAGAGACCCCACCAGTTGTGGGGCCCTGGTTCCTGCCTTGGGTCCTGCCACTTACTCTTCGTGAGCAGAGTGACACGGAGGGGTTCTGTGGGGAGACCGCTGCTCTGAAGCCCCGCAGTCGTGGGCTTCCCTTGCTTACCAGCTGAGCAGCCTTGGTGTGGCACTACCTCTCCGCCTCCGTGTCTTTGTGTAGAATGGCAACAAGGAGGCCTACTGTCAGGGTGTTTCGAGAATGAGATGAGGCAGGGCCTGGGTGGATATGGTGGCTGTCGTTGCTAAACCTGCTCGTACTCAAAGGATTCCTTCCGCCAGCTTCTTCCATGGGCTCATAAGGCTGATTCCGTCTAACTCAAGCACCTGTTACCCCGTGTAGCCCAGGGCTCCAGGGACACGGTACAGTGTGAGCCACGCATTGGTCATACGTGACCATTATGTAAAGCTCATAGACATGGGTCATTTTCCATGTGTCTGGCTCCACAGACACCCTGTGTAGTTAGTGTGTGTATTGAACAGGAAATACCTACTAGGGGTGGGGCAAAGACTATGCTTTGAGATTTGCCTTCCTCTTAGCAACACAGTTTTTTTTTTGGTCTTACTTATTTCTTTTCTTTTGAGAAAGAGATAGATGGCACTAGTGAGTGAGGGGCAGAGAGAGACAGAGAATCCCATGAGGGGCAGAGAGAGAGAGAGAGGGAGGGAGACAGAGAAAAGAGAAGTGGGGCACACCCCATGCAGGACTCGAACTCACGAACCGTGAGATCGTGACCTGAGCTGAAGTCAGATGCTTAACCGACTGAGCCACCCAGGCGCCCCGTAGAGTGTTTTTTTGTTGCTGTTTTATTTTTATTTTATTTTATTAAGAAAAAATTTTCTTAATGTTTATTTTTTTTTTGAGCGAGAAAGAGACCAAGTGTGAGTGGGGAGGGGCAAAGAGAGAGGGACACACAGAATCCAAAGCAGGCCCTAGGCTCTGAGCTGTCAGCACAGAGTCCCATGTGGGGCTTGAAGCCACAAGCCATGAGATCATGACCTGAGCCAAAGTCGGACACTCAACCAAGCCACCCAGGTGCTCCAGCAAAATAGTTTTGTGTGTGTGTGTGTGTGTGTGTGTGTGTGTGTGTGTGTATTTTTCCCATAAATCTCAGATGAGGTTAATTTCAATCTCCCGATTTTCTCCTTATTAAGATTATTGTGGCTGTATGATCATTCAAGATGAGGAAGCACCCATCTCAATAACTCTGGATGACACCAAGCCAGATGGATCACTGCCTGCTATCATGGGGTAGGTTAGAGCTGGATGCTCTAACTAAATTTCTAAATTTCTAGTTCGTATTGGTGTGTTGGTGTGGATGCTGGCAGAGCATATGGAATCGAATGCAAGCAGTCATAAATAACCCTACAGAAATATATCCTGTTCCACATATTAAAATATTAGAGTAGTGTTTTGCATGTGGCACAAGAACCCTGGGAAGGCTTTAGCCTCGTCTTTATTCCAAGCATCACCGCATAGCATCTGTTGAATACGTTCATTATCACCCTAGTATATAAGAGAGATAGCCAATGAGGAAGTGCTGTTGGAATTAGAGCCAGGCCTCGAGTGGATGTCACTCTTCCCCGTAGGTCGCTCCAAGGCTGTCCTTCACTGGGGATGGTTCAGGGTTTGGTTCTGTGTCTAGAAGAGGAGAGCCTCCCCGCTTCTCCTCCCATCCCCGCCCCGCCCTCCCCCTCCAACAGCTACTGTGGCCTCAAAGCTACACAAATAAAAGGGCTGTTGTTTCTACCACATGACACCAGAAGGGCACAGCTTCTGTAACAGGCAAGCAACGTTCAGAGAGACAGGGTGGTTTTCCCTTTCTCCCTGGGGACAGTTGAGCTCACGCAGGTTTGCATCATAGAAGGGAAATTAGCAAACCCAAAGGAGCAGATCCAAGACCCAGGACTCTGCAGGCTGCGTTCCTGGGCTGCTCACAAGATATTTTGCAACCACTTCTCTGGCTGTAAATTGTCAGAAATGGCGCTGGCCTCCCTGGGAAGGGTGAAGGGCAGGCACTCACGAAGGAACGATCACAGGAACAACACATCCTCCTCGTCTCTAACCCCACTGGGCAAGAAGGGGTCCAGATTACGTGGGCAGTTTGCCATCACCTTATTTATGCCAAAGGAAAACTGAAGGTTGAGGTGGAGGTTTTGGGAGACTGTCCGTCAAGAGCAATCCAACTGTGGATGGAAGGACATTGATGTTCTTGCCCTTGGGAATTAGATACTGTGGCCTCTGCCCTTCTGGGATTTCTTCAGTGTTATTAACAAAGACATGTGTGGCCGTAGTTTTCCAGATGGGAATGGGGCAATTTAGGCAGTTCCTAAAAAGTGATATTCTAATCTGTCTTATCTGGACACCTACATTTATTGCCTCCACCCTGTTCTTGCCTTGACACTGGATTGCCTCTACCCTGCTCTTTGCTCTGGGCAACGAAAGCCTTAACGATAGGGGTGGTAATTGCCCAGCACTGTGTTTGTGATAACTAGTACCTTTTGGAAACTAGAAAGGACCTTGTACTTCAGAGCTGTGAAATGTCCCCCACCCAAAGCCAGCATGTTTAATTTCCTCAATAAAACAGCAAAGAAAGTTAAAGAATAGTCGTCCGTGGTTAGAATTAGATCCAAGGGGTTATTTCATTCTTGATTTGAGATTTGACAGGAACGGCCAACACTAACCGCCCTTTAGGAAAGGAGCTGTAAGGGGCACCTGGATGACTCAGTTAAGGGTCCGACTTCGGCTCAGGTCATAACCTCACGGTTAGTGGGTTCAAGCCCCACATCGGCCTCTGTGCTGACAGCTCAGAACCTGGAGCCTGCTTCAGATTCTGTGTCTCCCTCTCTCTCTGCCCCTCCCCTGCTCATGCTGTGTCTTTCTCTATCTCTCAAAAATAAATAAATGTTAAAAAAAAAATTTGGGGCGCCTGGGTGGCTCAGTCAGTTAAGCGGCCGACTTCAGCTCAGGTCACGATCTCACAGTCCGTGAGTTCGAGCCCCGCGTCAGGCTCTGGGCTGATGGCTCAGAGCCTGGAGCCTGCTTCTGATTCTGTGTCTCCCTGTCTCTGCCCCTTCCCCACTCGTGCTCTGTCTCTGTCTCTCAAAAATGAATAAATGTTAAAAAAAAATTAAAAAAAAAAAAAAAAAAAAAAATTTAAAAAGTAACTGTAAGAAGCACCCAAGATCTGAAAAGGTTTTCAGATACATCATTTAATATTTCATTGGATACTGGGGATTTTCATTGAAATCCTGTGTAAGCCTAAAATGACTGATTTTGACATACACGTAAAATTTAACCAGAATCATTTCTAGCAAGCCCCATGACGTAACAGTGTTAAATCAAGCAAAATTAGGACTATATCCCATAAAGTTCATTAGTTCCAATTTCTTAAGTAGTCCACAGCTTCCCCCTAAATGCATGTTGTAATCTTTGCTTCCCAGAATGATCTCGAATAATTTCATCCGAGAAAAAATTTCATTGTCCTGTAGCTCATTTGGATTTTTGAACAATTAGTAATATCAGCGTTACAGATAAATTATAACTGAGTTTTAATGAGTGATTGAATTTGAAGGCTTTGCTAGGCCAGTTTCTCAGAAGCCAACTTGGAGATGGAGATTTGGGTAGAGGGGATCCGTTGGGGTGTGCGCTCAGGGTTTTTGCCCGTGGGGAAGGGAAGGAGTCACGACAGGGCAGGGGGAGAGGTTGGGCACCAGTGTTGTCCCACTGGAAGTCTCGGCCAGCCCTTAAGGAGGCCTAGAGCTGGGATGGCCCTTCAGAGGTGTCGTGCACTGAGGTGCTGGGCTTTGATACCCTCACCGCACCCCAGAGCTAGTCATTCTGGGGAGTGGCAGGACCTCAAGCCAGGCAGTTCTCTGCTGCCGAATGCAGTGGCTGGGGAAGTGTTCACCCATGAGCTGAGGGTAACGAGTGCTTGATCCTGAAGAGGGATCTGGGTGGCTCACCATGGCATCCACTACAGCTATTTACTTATAGATGTTTTTCCAGCTTTTAAAAAAGAATTTTTTTTTAAATTTAATTTATTGTCAAGTTAGCTAACATACAGTGTATACAGCGTGCTCTTGGCTTCGGGAGTAGATTCCCGTGATTCATCACTTACATATAACACCCAGTGCTCATCCCAACAAGTGCCCTCCTCAGTGCTCATTACCCATTTTCCCCGCCCCCCTCCAAGCCCCTTTCAACCCTCAGTTTGTTCTCTGTGTTTAAGAGTCTCTTGTGGTTTGCCTCCCTCTATGTTTGAAACTAATTTTTTTCCCTTCCCTTCCCCCATGGTCTTCTGTTAAGTTTCTCAAATTCCACATATGAGTGAAAACATATGGTATCGGTCTTTGACTGACTTATTTCACTCAGCATAACACCCTCCAGTTCCAGCCATGTGGTTGCAAACGGCCAGATTTCATTCTTTCTCATTGCCAAGTAGTATTCCATTGTATATATAAACCACATCATCTTTATCCATTCGTCAGTTGATGGACATTTGGGCTCTTTAAAATTTTTTAAGTGTATTTATTTATTTTGAGAGAGATGGAGAGCATGCGAACAGGGGAGGGGCAGAGAGACAGGGAGTATCTCCAGTAGGCTTCGCGCTGGCTGTGAGCGCACAGCTTGGCACAGGGCTGCAGCTCACAAACTGTGAGATCATGACCTGAGCCAAAATCAAGAGTTGGACGCTCAACTGACTGAGCCACCCAGGCATCCCATGTTTTTCCAGCTTTTATCAAGTGTTTGGCAGAGGGTAACAGTCATTCCCAGGATATCATTTAATGCAACATGAATTCAACTAACATTTGCTATCCCAGCTATATGCCAAGGACTGTGCTGAACTTTGGGGGTAAAATATTGAGTAGGAGGTAACCAGTTCTTTAGGAGCCCACAGCCTAGAGGGGTTTTGGACACAGGCAGACAGGAGATAGTATGGCATTTGCTGTCGTAGGGGGAAATAATGGGAGTGTGTGGGAGAGTTAATCAATGTTGAGTATGTGGAGGCAAGAACACCTTAAAAAAAAAAAAAAGCAACTCTCCTGTCACCTAATCGTTCACATGTAACCTCTCTCTCCAGCTTCATACTTGCCCGAAAAGCAGACCGACTTGCCAAGCTCCATAAAGAAATCAGGTAAGAATCGACATTGGAAACCTACACGAAAGGTTAGCTTTATATTGTGCTTGTTGCACTAACAACAGTCTGACGGCATCATGAAAAACACCACAGTCCACGAGTATTCTCAAAAACGCAACAAATCAACCTTGTGGCAAACTTTTGGTTATAGCCCCGTGGACTCAGTGCTTGCCCACATGCGTATATTCATTTAGTTTTACATATTTGGGTTTATTTTGCAGCGGTGGAGAAGTAGGGTTTCTCTGCAGGAGAGATGGAGGAAATATGATAGGAAACACTAGCTGTGCAAAAAGCTTGAGGCTGAGTCCTGCTCACCTTGTGAGACCATTAGCCCTTTGACATGGTTCTCAGATTAGCCCTTGGACGTGGTTCTCGGACGGGCGTATCCTTTTTCTGGAAGGCAAATGCATAGGTGTGTTTCAGCGTGTTGCAACTTGTGTGCATGTGTCCCCCTTTGTTTATCTAGCATGCAGCTCTGATGTTCCCTTCGATAGCTTCCTACTATAACAAACACAGTCATTTTAGGACAGTGGCTTTTTTTTCTTTCTTTCTCCCTTTCTCTTTCTGCCATGTTGTATTTGCTTTATTTTGCCTTGGAATCCTTTCCTTCATTCAAATAAAATCTTACCAGGAACTCTTCCCTGGAAATAGTCATTTGGCTATTGGGGGGTTGCCTCGGGGAATTTCTGGGCTTCCCTTCTCGAGGGTAGCCCTAAATCCTTTGTTAGGGGACCAGTTCGCACACGCGTACACTTCTCTCTGCGTTTAATTGAAACAAATTAAGCAGCAAATGCACAAGCCGCCTTTGCTTTGAGAGTTACTTCGATGACTTTGGGATTCAGGCTGCAGAGGTTCCCACATTTGCACACGAATGTGTTTATTTGAATTACCATGAGCTCTGATTTCGGGAAGGAAACCATTGTCCTCCTACTCAGTCAAAAGAGGAAGAATTTGGGGTCCAGTGACGGGGAATGGTTTGTCCAAGTCTCCACAGCTAGCTTGCGACAAAGTTAGAAATAGCATCTAACGCATGCGTTTTTTTCATTACGCCACACTAAGCTTGACATTTTCTTTTGGATTTCCTGCTTTCCCTCCTTATTAATAGTAAAATAAATACCAGCCTGGATGTAGACATTTGGTTATGATTCCACATGGTAGCTGAGCTTCTCAAAAGTTTTTATGAAGCACAACCCTTAGAACTCCGGATATGTCATTGACTGGAGCAAGTTTCCCAGACCTGACTGCCTCAAAATCTACCAGGAAAATATATTTGGAAAATATATATTTTTGAGGCTGGTAGATTACGATTTTTGGTAGCTTAGCGGTGGGGCCTGAGTATTTTGTATTTTTTAACAAGCTTTTCTTTTAATTGCTTTTCTTTTTATTTTTTGAGAGACAGGGAGAGAGAGCATGAGAGGGGAGGGGCAGAAGGAGAAGGAGAGAGAGAATCTCAGGCAGGCTCCCCGCTCAGCATAGAGTCCAGCACAAAGCTCGATCCCATAACCCTGGGATCATGGGTGAGCTGAAATCAAGAGTTGGACGCTTAACTGTCTGAGCCACCCAGGCTCCCCTTTTAACAAGCTTTTTAAATGATTATGATGAGCAGACAGATTTAGAAACCAGTGAGTAAATACAACTGCAAGAGATTTGCACACTGACCTCTATTGGCCATTATGTTCTATTACTTTTAAAGTCCAACTAATCAGTGCATTGCTGTAACATTTTTGACTTATGTAACTTTTCCAAAATTTTTAAGTTAAAAAAAATTTTTTTAATCAGAAATTTCTTTAGAAGTATTTATTTATTGGGGTGCCCGGGTGGCTCAGTCAGTTGAGCATTCTACTTCAGCTCGGGTCATGATCTCACGGTTCGTGGGTTCGAACCCTGCGTCAGGCTCTGTGCTGACAGCTCAGAGCCTGGAGCCTGCTTCGGATTCTGTGTCTCCCTCTCTGTCTGCCCCTTCCCTGCTCATACTCTGTGTCTCTCTCTCTCTCAAAAAATAAACAAACATTTACAAAAAAATTTTTTTAAGTATTTATTTATTTTGAGAGAGAAAGAGCAGGGGAGGGGCAGAAGGGGGAGGGAGAGGGAGAGAGAATTCTAAGCAGACTCCACACTCAGCACAGAACCCGACTTGGGGCTTATTCCCATGACTGTGACATCACGACCTGAGCTAAAATCAAGAGCGAGCTGCTCAACCAACTGAGCCCCCTAGATGCCCCCCTAAAATTTTAAATTTAATGGGAGGAAGGGATAGGGAAGATAATTTCCTGATGTATTTGTATGAACTTATCCTTGACTCATCTAATACTACAAAATACAGTAAATAATGACTTATGTTTCTATATAAGTGACTTATTGTCCATGAATGAAAAATTAACTGCAACGTAAGTTGACTGGAATTTAGGAGAAAGAGGGAGAGAGAGAATCCTGAGCCAGCTCCACACTGTCAGTGCATAGCCCAATGTGGGGCTTGATCCCACGAACCGTGAAATCAAGAGTCAGAAACTTAACTGACTGAGCCACCCAGGTGCCCCAAGATTTCACTCTGTTTTAATGAAGATTTTTATCACATGTCCCCAAAATAAGCTAAGCATCACTAAACCTTCAGAATAATGCTTGTCCATACTTCTGTTTTCTGGTTGACTCACAAATGTTGGCATTTCCTTTCCTAACACTCACATGAAGTAGGTGGGTAAGAATTAGTCATCTCCTTCGAGAGTAGGAAGGAGGGTACCGTACTAGGCCGAGGACGGATTTTGACTCAGTAAATTTTTATTGAGCAACTAGCTGCAGGCAGGATTGCTCAGGAGAGTAAGTGCCTTGGCCCTGCCATTAATTTGCTGAGTGATGTTGTACCCATCTGCTCACACTGAACCTCAGCCACCTCATCGTTACATGAGGGGCATAGATTAGACAGAGACAGGCAGGCAGGCAGACAGTAGTTCTGCCTTTCCGTTATGATTATTGATCTGTACTACGAACAGCTCTTTCAAGGAAACGAAACTTTTCCTGTTTGTGCTGGAACTTACATAGCCATGAATGTTCTAGGACATCACCCTAGCCATCACATTTGTCTTTCCCTTAAAACCTTCTATGGGGGCGCCTGGGTGGCTCAGTTGGTTAAGCGTCCAACTTTGGCTCAGGTCATGATCTCGCGGTTCATGGGATTGAGCCCCGCGTGGGACTCCATGCTGACAGCTCAGACCCTGCTTGGAATTCTCTCTCTCCCTCTCCCTCTGCTGCCTGAGGGCATGCTCTCTGTCTCAAAATAAACATTAAATAATGTTTTCTAATGTTATTGGCAACATAAAATTGTCACGTAAAAAAAATTTTTTTTAATATTTATTTATTTTTGAGAGAGAGAGAATGCAAGCAGGTGAGGGGCAGAGAGAGAGGGGGACTCAGAATTTGAAGCAGGCTCCAGGCTGCAAGCTGTCAGCACAGAGCCCGACACGGGGCTCGAACTCATGAACTGTGAGATCATGACCTGAGCCGAGGTCTGAGACTCAACCAACTGAGCCATACAAGCGCCCCTAAAATTTTCATTTTTAAAAAACCTCTGTTTCTTTTATTACTAGTAAATATAACCTTCCCTTACCTCCTTTCCCCTCCTCTCTTTTTTGGCCATTTGTCTCTTCAGCTTTCAGGGCTCATCTTTCGGATTTGAGTTAAGCCCTTCGCCACATTTTTTACCAAGCATTTTTTTCAGTTGCTCATTAGCGTATACCAAATATTTTGGAGCAATTTCAGTGTTTAAACTGTGTAAAGACTAAGGAAGGTAAATACCAAAGCATATAACTGGATCAGTGTGAAGCTGTTCAAACAAATCCTGAAATTGAACCATTTCTTTCTAAAGGGGGGGATTTTAGTAAATTGGAATGTAAAAAAATGTTTTTTTAATGTTTATTTTTCAGAGAGGGAGGGAGGGAGGGAAGGAGGGGGGAGGGGCAGAGAGAGAGGGAGACACAGAATCTAAGGCAGGCTCCAGTCCTTGAGCCATCAGCACAGATCCCGACACAGGGCTGAAACTCAGGAACCGCGAGATCATGACCTGAGCCAAAGTCGGATGCTCAACTGACTGAGCCACCCAGGCACCCCAAGAACTTTTTCATTTCACCAAGAGTCACTGTGAGTGTGAAAATATGTTTGAGGAAGTGCTTAGATCAGTTAAGCTACTGGTTTTTAAGACCTAATACAGGCCATGTTCTGTGGAGTCGTTTACCCAATGAATTATGAGGGTAGCCAGAGACTGAGGTAACGTCATGAGGCACAGCATGTCAGTTGCCCTTGGAAGTACTGTGTTCACAGACCATTCTGTCAAGTGACTGATTACTAGACTAGGACGACCTTAGGCCTCTCGTCGTGTAGAATATTTTATGTTATATTTAAAAGATTAAGTGAGCTTTAGTTGTTCATAGGTCTTTAAAACATAAATAGAGGATAGTTAAAAGACACGGTCATATGTATTATAGACTTATAAAAGGGATTATCCTAGAAGTCTCCATAGTCCAGAAAAGTCACTTAACATCATTTCCTTAACTGCCTGCACTAAATCTAATCTTGTTTTCCCCATTTGAATCCTGAATAGACATGATATGGGGTAGTAAAAGAGGTGAAAATGTAAAAGGAAAATTCTGTTGAGTCTTCAAATAAAATGACTATATTGAGGCATAGAGGGGTAATTTGAGTGCAGAGATCCGTGGAACTGTTCCTTTTGTGTAGTTACCATCGAGTTTATTTTTTCTTAATAAATCTGGTTCATTGGCAGCAGCCCTGGAACTCATTATGTTTACTCTATACTCCTCAGCTATTATTTCCTTCACATTTTTTTTTATTGTTTTTCATAGGAAGAAGAAAATCTGTGAGCTGTACGCCAAAGTGCTAGGATCCCAAGAAGCTTTACACGTAAGAAACCCTCAGCTCTAATCCCTAGAAGGTTCTGCTCTGTTTGCTCTAAGTGGTAAAGCAAAGCCGATTCCGGTTTCCCGACAGTCTTATGAAGAGAGTCTTATAAAGGGATATACACTTACTGGAGGATTAACTTCCATCACAAAAAAGCCAGTAACGGCTGCCGGCAGGTGCATGCAATTTCTTTTGCAGTAGTTCTTGGGCTGTTTCAGTGCTCACTGGAAAACTGGCAGCCAGTTGCAGTCAGAACCTGGAGCTGGGTGAGATCAGTTCCCAGGATGGAGGTCCTGCCCCCCCACCAGCCAGCTGAGTGCTGAATCTAGACTCTCTCAGGTCAAAGTCATCCTCATTGATTTTTCCATCTGGAGACTCCATTCACAGCTCACTTAGGGATTCTATCTGAGGATCCTATTAGATCGCTGGAGGCTTTTTCAGGGGATTATCTCTGAACTGTTTGATAATAAACTTGCGGACCGTGTCAGGGAAAAACTCAGACAACGTTCTCTCGTGTCTCTTGGAAACCAGTTTTCATCTTCAGTGGTCCCCATTTAGACAGGATTCCCATCATTTGCTTTTCCAGCTCGGAGAAATGGTTCCGAAGAAAGCCTTTCGTAGACATTGTGCTTATCTTCTGCCTTCTCCCTTCCACCCTTTTCTTTCAGCCCTGGTGGATGGCAAGTAAGGTCTGTTATTCAGAGAATCCAGAGATTTCCAGAACCCGACCCCTGATGGGGTTTCCTGCAGACTTATTCTAAAGACTTCAGAGTCTGCGTGGCGATGCCCTCTCTGCCAGATAATGGACTACTCTGTGGCTCCCCTCGCCAAGAGGTTGAGAAAACCAAAATATACATGTTCTGTCACTTGGTACCTCACAGAAGGCCATTTGCTTGGTACCGTCATGTTTCCCCTTAAACGAAATCGCGACGCAGGGCCACCTTTTTTTAAACATAAACCTGTTGTTAAAGTAAGATACAGGAGAGACTTCGTTGTTGACAAATTGCATTTCAGCTTTGTCTTCCCTTTGGAATTTTCTCCCCACTGAACTGCAGCCCGTGCACTATGAAGAGAAGAACTGGTGCGAGGAGCAATACTCTGGGGGCTGTTACACCGCCTACTTCCCCCCTGGGATCATGACTCAATATGGAAGGTACTACGTGGCCACTATACCGATTAATATAAGACATGCACACGGGGCTCCTGGGGAGCTCAGCCGGTTAAGCGTCGACTCTTGGTTTCAGCTCAGGTCTTGATCTTACGAACCGTGAGATCTGAGCTGAGCTCTTTGCTGACAGCGTGGAACCTGCTTGGGATTCTCTCTCTCTCTCTCTCTCTCTCTCTCTCTCTCTCTCTCTTCCTCTCTCTGTACCTCCCGTGCTTGCTTGCTCTCTCTCTCTCTCAAAATAAATTAAAAAAAAAGAAAGACACATCCCCCAAATATATATATATATATATATATATGTAAAAGACATACACCAAACTTAAACTCATAAGCAAAACTTGATGGAAAGTTAGAAATAGTAGTCAGCACTTTGATTTGGAATGCCCCGGTAGCTAGTGTGTATATTTCTGGACATCTATAGGAAAATAGGGATGTCGGTACATAGAACAATAGCTGTCAGAACATTGAATGAGAGCAGAGCACGGGTGAGGATTTCAGGTGTCAGTGCTCCATGTAGGAACTCTTCGAGCCGCACTGTCCTCTAAGGGGCCTTCTTCTTTTTCTTTTCTTTTTTTCTTTACCTGTGTATTTATTTTTGAGAGAGAGACAGAGTGTGTGCGGGGGAGGGACAGAGAGGAAGACACAGAATCCGAAGCAGGCTCCGGGCTCTGAGCTGTCAGCACAGAGTCTGATGCGGGGCTCGGACTCACAAACCGCGAGATCATGACCTGAGCCAAAGTCGGACGCTTAACCGGCTGAGCCACCCAGGCACCCCTCCAAGGGGCCTTCTTGAGCTCAGTCAGACGTTTAGTTTCACACGACTACCCTAGGCTTCTGGGTAGCCTTCTACGCAGAAGGACGTTAGCAAAACACGTCTTGCTGCAGCCATTCGTCTTGACGGGGAGGCGTCCCCACTGCACAGCCGGGGTGATCTCGCACAGCGTCAGGGGAGTCCACCTTAGCTTAGAAGCCCCCTGCCCCATAGGAGCCATTGTCTCTTGTAACAGCCTCATATGCATAGTGTCCATCCAGGGTTCCTGCAAGAGATATGCCCTGCTACAAGAGGCCCCACACTCAGGGAAGCCCAAAGTGACAGCCTCCTACTGGGTATTTGCAATTCATGACAAGTCTTCCCGCCCCAGATGCTATCACCAGTGTGTGTAGGGGGTGGGGGGGAGGCATTTTTGCATAAGCAGTGTCGCCTGGTAACGTCCCTGGCATTATACCTTCAGCGGGTTCCCAGAGGAACGGAGCTCGAAAGTTAACTCAAGGTCACATGTGTCCACAGAGAAACAAGGACTTGTTAACCCTTTCCTTACATGAGATTTCTTTGTCTTTTATTTATTTTTATTTATTTTATTTGATCTTTTTAAGTTTGTTTGAGAGAGAGAATGAGCAGGGGAGGGGCAGACAGAGAGGGGAACAGAGGATCTGAAGTGGGTTCCATGCTGACGGCCCCAAGCCCGATGTGGGGTTCGAATCCACTAACTGCAAAATCGTGACCTGAGCCGAGGTCGGATGCTCAGCCTACGGAGCCACCCAGGCTCCCCTTTGCCAAGACCTCTTTGTGAGAGAAGGCCCAGTTCCCTGTCTTGAGCCAGGTGCCAGATAAATTCACAGAAGCTAACTGTACAGAGCTGGTTATTTTGAGACAGACATAGAATCCCTCGGGACCCTCCTTTGCTAGAAATCCAGTGATCTTCTTGTCTTCCCACTGGCCACTGCGGTTCCTCCTGACACCCTGGGAGTGCCTGCACGGCTGGGGTCTGCTGCCGGATGCCCTCTTGTGAAGAACGCACCCCTTTGGAAGAAACGGTGTAGGGACCAGAATGGACCACAAACAGGGAAACCCACAGCCAGGAAATCCGATTGCGGATTTCACGTGTCTTCTTGTGTTCTGATCCTGGTTGGCTAGGAAAAGGCCAATGTCCCCTTTAGCGACCGATGATCTGGCAGCCTGATTCTCCCTGGCTTGAAAGTTCAGCCCCTTGGGCGCAGGCCCAGACAATAGGGGTGTGGGGGCAGCCTTTCACCTTCGGTTGGGCCGCATGGGAGTCTTTGAACGGCTGGAGTTGCCCTGTCTTGGGTGGGATAAATAAATGAGGGCAGTGATGGGCCTTCCCAAGTAACTGTGCGCGACCTCTCTGTTCCCTGGAAGGGTGATCCGCCAGCCGGTCGGCAGGATTTACTTTGCGGGCACTGAGACTGCCACACACTGGAGCGGTTACATGGAAGGGGCAGTAGAGGCTGGAGAGAGAGCTGCTAGAGAGGTAAGGGAGACAGCCGTGTCACTCGCCCTCCGGAGCGCGGTGGCGGTTTTGGCATCTGGCCTTTCTTTCTGGATCTTGACTCTGGTACGTTTGTGCATCCACTTCTCGGCCGCTCACGCCACTCATGGGGCTCATCTGTGGCTACCCCCAACCTTAAATCGGTCGGACCTACAGAATGTCACTTCATAATACCGTGGCCACTTTCTTGCAGGTCTTGAATGCTCTCGGGAAGGTGGCGAAGAAGGACATCAAGGTTCAAGAACCTGAATCAAAGGTGAGTCTAGCAGCTTCACCTCCACTGACAAGTAATTGCGTAAAAAACTGTGCCGCTCTAGGACACACGTATGCATCGACTTGGCGGATACGTTCCGCCCGTCCTTGTCCATGCGAGCGAGAGCTGTCTGCTAATGATCTCTGCTCATTTGTGCAGGACGTTCCAGCTGTAGAGATCACCCGCACCTTTTGGGAGAGAAACCTTCCCTCAGTGTCAGGACTGCTGAAGATCATCGGATTTACCACCTCAGTAACTGCCGCGTGCATTGTGGTGTACAAATTCAGGCTCCTGTCCCGGTCATGAGGTTCTTCTGCCTGTGTCCTTCTGCTTCTCTTCCCCAGCAGCATCAAAAGCAAATTGTTGGCAAAGGCTGTGTCGTTGGACTGTTGTTAATATGCACCGGATTTAACCCCTCGGTGTAGTCTCATTCGGTGTCAGAGTAAAAACAACCCAAAAAACCACCTCGTAATTTCAATAAGATCAAACTTCATTGTATGATTTGCCTGTGTAGACTGATTTGTTCTGATTGGGAGAGTAAAGCCATGTGATCGATTTCTTAATTTCAAGACATCAAATTGAATTGCTGATCAGAAACCATTACCATGTCGGGTTTTTTCTCCTCGTTAATACAAAATGCTTGATGATTGCACAAATGAAGCATTTCACTTTCTCCCTGGAGCGGTTGCGTAGGCACAAGCCCAGCCTGTGATTGTCCTTTTCAGTCCTTAGGAAATGGTGAAGCCCAGAGGCTCATAGCTTCCTGGGGGTGCTGAGGCTCCCCCTTTGGATGAGGGGTAGTAAATGGAAGCCGTACAGATAGACCATTAGTGGGGGACATCTTGTGGGCAGTGCCTCAGGGATCTCCTGACCGCTTCTAATTCCTGTGAAGTTTCTAGACATCCGATCTAATGTTCAGTTGACTTGCTGTGACTTTTGTGTAGCTCCCCAGGGGATCACAGTAGACCTAGTGGCAGGACTGTCTCCCGCGAGGACAGTCCTTATGAGCTCTGCAAGAGACCAGCTGCATTCGGTATCTTCTCTTCCTCCTAGAAGATGGCTAAACATCACTTCACTCATCATTCGTGATAATATTCATGCCGATTTCAAGACAGTATTGTCCTTTTTGCAGGTAGACCCTGGCTGTCTGAAGACCCCTAGTGGCATATATTTTTTTTTCTTTTGTCCTAGGACCGTAGTAGAATTAGGCGGGTCTGTTAACTTAAATGACACAGTTACCTTTGAGTAAATACTGGCATGCTAATCTCTCTCAAGTAGGAACTGAAATACACCTGATAAATTTCCAGTTGTTATTTGTTGAGACTACCAAATACAGAAAGGAAATTGGGACTTTCTAGCATACCCTCACTGGCTTTAGTTATTAAGTTCATGACAGACATGACATTGACTGATTTTAATACGAAGAGTGACTTCTCTATTTTAGGAGTAATGTGGGCCCAGAATGGTGCCCACCTCTTTCTGGCCTTTCCCATTTTAAAACCTCAGTTGTTGTTTTGTTTTGTTTTGTTTTCAAAGCCCCTTCCAGAGGGTTTCAGCCTTAAAACACTACTTTTTTAGATATAAGCATCCAGAAGAAAAACCAGCACCGATGTGATCAAATAAAGCAGTTGACAAGATTCAGTGAACTTGGGTACACAGGTGGATATGCACTTAACCCCCACGTCACTGATGAATGAGGCATTTTAGAGGAAGTTTCTAGATACTTGAAGTGTACTCTTTAAAGTACCAAAAAGTTTACATAAAATTTTTGATGGGCATACTTCCACACATTATTCAACAAACAAGATTCAAATTCATCTTTTTTTAATTAGGTCAATCGTTAAGTGCCTCAATTATTTTATACTTTCATAAGAGAGAATGATACCATTGTGTTTACCCCTCTGCTGAATGTCACATGATTGGTTTATAGCTGCTAAGTCTACTACTGCTCCTTCTATCTTCTCCCATATTCAGGATTTTATTTCATACCCTTATTATCCTAATACCTCTTGACCTCATCTCCTATCTCCTATTGAATGGGAATTAAAGATTGCAGAGAAAAATCAACCCAAGTTTATTGCATAATTAACCTTATAAATTTGCAAGTCACTGGACCCTGATAACGAGGGCTTAAGGTATTCCAGTTTTGCCTGTCCTAAGAGCAAAGAGCAGGATTTTTCTGCCACTCTTTACTTTGTAATTGAAAAGCGTTTTAGCTAACGTAGGAGTTTGGGTAACGCCTTGGATGTGCTCCAGTCCGGAAGGAGTTGCCGCATACTATATCAAACCGCTTAGAGAAATCACATCCCTGATCTATTTCAGTTGTTTCTGTTCACTTACTGATTAACGTGGTTCTGACACACCTTTTGGGAAATGCTGATTTAAACCTCTTAACTGGCAACAGTTTTAACTGGGAGGAGGTTGTTAGCATAGCTAAGTCTTTAATGTAGAAAGACTCCTGAGTCTGTGATGTACCCTCTTCTCAAACTTTTTAGAAAACCCATTTCTTTCTCCTGATGAGAACCAGCCCTGTTAAACTGCAGCTTGAGCTTAAAAATGAATGCTAGTCCAGGTGTACCTAGGTAGGAAATCAGAGCTGAGGACACCCGCCATTTTGTTTGTCCACTGCCAAGATCCCATAGGTAGGTCTTTCTTCCAACCCTGAGAAATGAAAGGCAGTTTAAGCAGCTCATAGGGCCTGGCGTTAGCTTCCCGGTTCTGAAGGCTGAGTAGGCCTCACTCCATAGTAAGGTCGAGAAGTAGACGTAAAGAGCGAACCTTTTTGTCACGGATGTTGAAGAAGGACTTAAACCACACTGAAGGAAAACTACCGAAGGATTGTGAACTATGTTTACTTGGATTGTGAACTTGGTGCCTCGTGTTCTGTCTGAAATGTGCCCCAGTGCTACATGTGCGAGTACACGTATGTGTGTGTTTTGCCACTGAAATACGACTTTGCCTGTGTGGTACTGTTTTGTTTGTTAATAAAGTGCACTCCCATCCCTGATTCAGACCTGGCTCCTCTTTTCAGTCAGTGCTCCCCAGGTTAACTGGCTTCATAGAGCAGGAGGTCACCAGCAGGCCTCGTCCATGGATAATGGGCTCAAAAGGCCACTTTGTATGGACTCCCAAATGCTCAGACTTCCACGTGACTCTTCTGTCGTACCGAGGGTTCCGGGGAGCTGATTAAATGCTAGGACATTGTGTTCCTGACGGGGCCACAATCAGTGTGGAGTCTGATGGAAGCTTTCTCAGCTTAGGATACCTTGAGCAAATCACCGTGGTTTTCTGCTTCAGTCTCCTTCTGGAAAAGGGTGGGCTGTACTTGATGGCTTCTAAAGATTCTTTTTCAGTATTATGTGATGTACACATCAGCACTCTGCCTATTTTTTTTTTTTTTGAATTTTGCATCCTTTAAAAAAAACCTATTATTTAAATTCAAGTTAGTTAACATACAGGGTAGTCTTGGCTTCAGGAGTAGAACCCAGTGATTCATCTCTCACATATGACACCCAGTGTTCATCCCGAACAGCGCCCTCCTTGGTGCCCATCACCCATTTAACCCATCCCCCCACCTTTCCAGGGACCCTCAGTTTGTTTTCTGTATGTAAGAGTCTCTTATGGTTTGCCTCCCTCTCTGTTTTTATCTTATTTTTCCTTCCCTTCCCCTGTGTTCATCTGTTGGGTTTCTTAAATTCCACATATGAGTGACATCATATGATATTTGTCTTTTCTCTGACTGCCTTATTTCGCTTAGCACTCTATTTTTGTAAGGGCAAGTCACTTAGCCTTTCTGTGTCTTTTTTATCTTTTTTTTTTTTTTTTTTTTTTGAGGGTGGGGAGGAGAAAGAGAGCCAGAATGTGAGCCCGGGAGGGGCAGAGAGAGAGGAGGAGAGACAGAATCCCAAGCAGGCTCCACGCTATCAGCACGGAGCCCATCGCGAGGCTCGAACTCACGAACCACGAGATCGTGACTTGAGCTGAAATCAAGATTCGAACGCTTAACCGACTGAGCCACCCAGCTGCCCCTCAGCCTGTGTCTTGGCTCATTCCTTGTCTTAGGTCGGGTTCCCTGGAAACAAACTGAGAGTCGGGGCAGAAACTTTACTGGGGACAGCTCTCAGGAAATACAGCGAAGGGGGTGAGCAAGGCCGAAGAGGGCAGGAGTTGGCGGCCAGAAAGCAGTTGCAGCTGAGACCTCGGCAGACCCTCAGGAGGGGCTGGGAAGACGCTTCAGAATTGATCCCCACTGAGACAGGGGATCTGGCCTCTCTCCCTTCATTAGCTGCCCTCTGGGAAGGGGGTGTTTCCTTGACTTGGGTGAGGCAGGTCCAAGGACGACTGCCAGTAGCTGGGAAATCTGGGGAGGGGCATGTGGTAGCCACTTGACTCCCCATGAACATACAGTCGCCCTTTGTCACGGAAAAGACGTTGTGAACTTGAGCTTCGGTTTTACAGATAGAACGGGGCTATCTCCGTGAGCCTATCCCTGTTAGATAAGGAAACCGTTTTTAGAAGGTTGTACTTCTGTGCTATGTATGGGCAAGAAAAAACTCAGAAGTGGAAGAAACACTGGAAATCATTCAACCTCTGTCTCAATGAAGAAGCCCCTTCCACAGGTTACTAGCGGATCAAAGCAGGGGAGATGTGCATTTATAAGCAAGAGCCCCGAATCTGATGTTTTGAGGAGTCAGTCAGCTAAAAATGAACAGCAAGCAGCAGGGAGGGTGCCCTCCAGAGTAGCAGGGATTGTGGCTGACCTGGTGGGTGCCTCTCTCAACAGTATTTACATTCGAATTCCTTCAAAAGATTGCTAACCAGTGAAAACATTTGAAGGCTTTGCTCACATGTCAAAATTGTTCTGTAAGTTTCTGATACATAAAAATGCAGGGTTTGGTTTCACGTCACTTAAATGACAAATTCTTTTTTTTTTTTTTTAATGTTTATTGTGAGAGAGTGAGTGCTCGAGCAGGGGAGAGGGGCAGAGAGAGAGGGAGAGAGAGAATCCTAAGTAGGCTCTGCGCTGCCAGCCCAGAGTCTGATGTGGGGCTCCATCTCACAAATCATATGATCATGACCTGAGATGAAATCAAGAGTTGGACACTTAACTGACTGAGCCACCCAGGGGCCCCTAAATAACAAATTCTTTTGGGTGCTTTTGGTTTTCTGAGAAGTGGCACTATAAGAGCAGCAACCATTTTGTGAAACTATTTTTTTTTTATTACATTTATTTATTTTTTGAGAAACAGAATGAGACAAAGTGAGAGTGGGGGAGGGGCAGAGAGAGAGGGAGACACAGAATGTGAAGCAGGCTCCAGGCTCCGAGCCGTCAGCCCAGAGCCCGACGCGGGGTTCGAACTCTCGGACCGCGAGATCATGACCCGAGCCAAAGGTGGATGCTCAACCGACTGAGCCACCCAGGCGCCCCTTGTGAAACTATTTAGAACACGTAAGAGAGGCCTGGTTTGGAAGGACAAAAAGACAAAGGGGAAAAGAGCCCCCCCCCCCCAAAAAAAATCCCTCTTAGACCAGAAATCTCCCTCAAGAAATTGCCCTTCTTCCAGCCCACCCCAGGCAATGCTTATCTCCGGTCATGTCAAAGTCACTATTGACAAGAACGTACCAAACTTTATTGGGAAAAGCATATCCTTCTGTCAGCGCTCAGTCTGTGCTGACCACGATGTAATTCTCGTAATCAGGACATCAATATTGAGCAGATTTTCTTAGAACTATGAAACTATTGGGTGGCTCAGTCGGTTAAGCGTCTGACTTCGGCGCAGGTCACGATCTCACGGTTCATGAATTTGAGCTCCGCATCGGGCTCTGTGCTGACAGCTCAGAGCCTGGAGCCTGCTTCCGATTCTGTGTCTCCCTCTCTCTCTGCCCCTCCCCTACTCACGCTCTCTCTCTCTCTTAAAAATAAACATTAAAAAAAAAAAAACTATGAAACTACTGTCCATAGTAAAAATGCAAGGTGTGTCCCTTAGCCTGAAGAGGCCGGCTGAGACATCAGAGGAACAGACAATCACTCAACACATACTTACTGAGCACCTACTATGTGCTGACAGGCACCGTGCTGGGATTTAGCAGTGACCAAGACAGACAGAGCCCACCTCACGGAGCACGAAGTCTAGTGTAGACGCCAAGGAACACATTCCCCGTGGGTCTGGTCGGTGCCATGACAGAGAGGCACACAATATATGAATGCGGCGGAAGTGTTCTGGGAGGACATGAGATTTAAGGGGAAGTTTCCAGGATATGTCCTCAAGCCTTTAGAAGTGTCACCATGTAGCAAATCAATGAGAATACGGCATCGGACAGAGAAAGGAAGTACCAAATAAGAAGATGGTTTAGTCCGTTCGGGCCGTTTCAACAAAATGCCGTAAACTGGGTGGCTTCCGTACGGCAGAAATTTATTTCTCACAGTTCTGGAGGCTAGAAGTCCAAGATCACCGGATCCAGCAGATTCGGTGACTGGTGAGGGCCCACTCGCTGGTTCCCAGTCGATGCCTTTTTCCTGTGTCCTCATCTGGCGGAAGGGGTGAGGGAGACTGCCCCAGCTTCTTTTCTAAGAGCGCAAATCTCATGCATGAGGACTCTACCCTCATGGCCTACACACGTCCCGAAGGCCCCGCCTCCTAATACCGTCAACTTTGGGGTTCGAATTTCAACGGAGGAATTTTGGTGGGGACACCACCATTCGGTCCAGAGCCGACAACATGGCTGCATGGGAAAGAAAGTCACAAGCATCATCGACAAGTGCTGAATGTTAAGTCCCACTCGCTCCATGGACCATTGTTCACCTTAAGTCTGTTCCTGTTCTCTACCCAGCCCTTCTCGGCACCCCAAAATCTGTATCAACTAGGATGCTCTTCCAGCTCCCTGTGCGAAGGGGCCGCCTAAATTTGTTTTAAAAGAGTGCCATCTTCTGGCCAAATACTGCTATTTCAAGGGAAAGCCTAAAGTATTCACGAATTTTCATTCTTGGCGAAACGAAGGGGTGTCGCCTTCACCCCGAATGTCCTCCAGGCGCATTTGTCTGTGCTCTCTTGCTTTCCAGTTGCCACATGGATCAAAAACATTTAATGCTTAATATGTCCACAGCCTTTCCTCTGCCAAAATCCCCCAGGAAGGTGCTTTGTGAGAAGCGTTTGGCGGCTCAGTTTCTGTTGTGTCCGTACGACACGGGGTGAAGAAAATTGGTGGCAGCCAAGAGAGGTGAAAGGAATTGTTTTACCTTAGCTAGGGCAGGGAACTAATCTGGAAAAAGCGAGAGAGAGAGAGAGAGGCTGGGAGGTGCGAAGAACAGAAAGTTCCAGGAAGTCAACTTGGATCTGGAGAGAAGGGTTTTTTTCAAAAGCTGCCTTGACAAGCCAGGAACACAGAAAGCTAGGAGTCGTGGTGCATTAAGATCACGGCTCTTTACACGTTGGGAGTCCAAATTGTGTTTCTTTTAGATCCTGTATTGTACGGGGACCACCTTAGAGGTCCCCCAACGGCCTGTATTATTCTGGGCTACGTAAATTCAGAAAATCTATGGCTAATAGTGCTCGGCATCCTGAAAGGTGTCTGGGAGTCCTGCGGGTTCGGTGAATGGGATCTCCCTGGAACCAAACAGAAGGACCTCAGCAATCGTGCCCTGGAAACACCACATCCAAGCCGGGTGAAGCATGCACCCCAGCCTGGATATACACTCCGTAGGTCTCACCGTGAATTGGATTTATATTAAGAAAAGGAGGTCTTTGGCTGCCAGGGTGAGATGGGTTTTGTATTTAGACTGCGCAGAGCAGGCCAGAGTGTGCATCCTAAAGACAAGGTCACGGGGAGGTGAGAGAGAGAGAGAGAGAGAGAGAGACAGAGACAGAGCACGAGTAGGGGAGGGGCAGAGAGAGAGGGAGACACAGAATCCGAAGCAGGCTCCAGGCTCCGAGCTGTCAGCACAGAGCCTGACGCGGGGCTCAAACTCACGGACTTCGAGATCATGACCTGAGCCAACGTGGGACGCTTCACCGACTGAGCCACCCAGCCGCCCCGCCATGTCAGCCGTTTTAATTCTCTGGGCTGTATTATTTTGCCATCGGTCCTATCGCAAATGACCACGAACTCCGTGGCGTAAAGCGACACAAACTTAATATTGTAGTTGTGGAGGTCAAAAGTCTGAAATGAGTCTCACAGGGTTAAAATCAAGGGGTCGACAGAGCCGGCTCCTTCTGGAAGCTCCAGGGGAGAATCCATTCCTTGCCTCGTCCAGCTCCCAGAGGTTGCCAGCATGCTCGGCTGGTGGCCGAATCACTCCAGTTTCTTGCTACCACGGACACACAACCTCCTCCTTAACTTTGACCCTCCTGAGGATATCCCTCTTAGGAGGATACTTGCGTTAAAAATGGGGTCCACCCAGATAATCCAGGGTAACCTCCCTCTTTTACAATCCTTAATCCTATCCACAGAGTCCCTTTTACCACGGAAGGCAATAGATTCATCATTCTGGGGCTAGGGCATGAACATCTTTGTCAGGGTCATTATTCAACCTGCCACATGGGCCTTCATCCTCTTGAAACCCAAGAATTAAATGCCATCATTGGTCTGTCCTCAAATTCCTTCTATTTCAGGTGCCTGAATTTGGAGCAGCAGGGAGATCTTTCAATGATTTAAAAACATACGCGCTCTCTTCTGCTTCTGCTAATGCCCCCACTCCCTGCCCCGCCACACACACATCTGACTATAACCATTTCTCGGTTCCGGTTCTGTCTTCTCGATACAGAAAGACTGGAACCTGTGATCGTGAGAAGCAAACGTATCGTCTTACGTCAGCACAAAACTAGACTCCAGGTTTCTCACCCTCAATAAACGAGAGAACAGAAATTTTTATTCTCTAATCCAAGGAGATATCTATTCTCTGACCCAAGTTCTTTCAGACTCTGCCCATGACTGAATACTGTGCTTTTCTAGAAACCTTCTCAGTCCCCCTTTTAGCTAGCAGAACCTCAAAGTACAAGTATCCTACCAGGCCCCTGTCAAGCGTCGGCCTCCCGAAAGACGAGAAAACGCGTCGATCGGGCAACGCTCAGTTTGTCGGGCTCACTGCAGTAAGGGAGAATGCCACATTGGCAGTGGAGAAATTAGGGCAGGGTTGATGGAGTTCTAGGGTTTTCAACTTGGGCTTGGTGATCCTTAAGGCTGATCTTGCAAGGCAGAAAACTGGTTAAGATTGGCTGAGTCTACAGGCGTAGTGAGGTCAGGGTCATGAAGGGAGTCTTGATGAGCGAGCCCTTAGTCTTGGTAGATAATATATTTTTGTCAGTTCAGAGCATTGTATTCGAGGAGCAAGTATGTCCTAGGACAAGTTATTTTGACCGGTTCCCGTATTGTTCAGCTCAGGGACAGGAAAGCATGTTGGTTTCAGTTCCTGGATTTAACACAGAACTGAGAATACTTATGATTGCCACATGTACACTTTGATTTATTTTAAGAATTGCCTTTAGGGGGGCGCCTGGGTGCCTCAGTCGGTTGAGCATCTGATTCTTGATTTCATCTCAGGTCATGATCTCACGGGTGTGAGATCGAGCCCTGCCCACGTCGGACTCCACATCAGGAGTGGAGATTCTCTCTCTCCCTCTCCTGGCTAAATCCTTTGGGTCACTGATGATATATCATTTCCTCATGACGCCTTTCCTGACAATCCCTTTCCCACAAAGAATTCTCCATCATAATCTCTTATCATCGTCTTGATGTTCCCTCCCTAAAACTTTGAAATCACACATTTGTTTAAATGATGTCTAATATCTCCCCAAATGATAAGCCCCCCCACAAATAGGGCATATGTGTGCAGAGATCTGGGGACCATTAGCCCTCTAAGCAGAGTGTGAAAAGCACTTACTTAAGCCAGTATTTTTGGTACACATAGAGATTGTAAGCAAGCAAGGACCAGAAATCATCATTAATATTCATATTTTCCTAAGAAACACCACTTGCGGGAGAAAAATTAAAACCCACTGTCATTTCCCTGGACCACAATTCCATATGGTGCCTGGCATCATAATGGTAATGACATAGCTTCAAACGTATCCAGCCACAAATTCAAGTTTTCTGCTCTTTAATTATTTTACTTCCATTGCGACATGCCCTCAAAAGAAGGAATTTAAATGAGCCAATTAGTAACCGGAGGTCAGTCTGGAAGAAATAATTGACAGGAACAGTCCTCAGATCTCACCAGGGCTCCTTGGATTTAAATTGGAATCTAAGAGAGAAGCATTTATTCATTATTTATTTTGCTCGATCATTGATGACATGCCCAGTCTTGAGGGGGAAGCTGGGTATTGGGCTGAAATACAAAATTAACAAATTAAAACTAACCGGCACAGAAAGGAACAAACCCAGTCCCGCCCCCTGCTCACTTCAAGGGCTGGGACTGACATTGGGCACACCCGGGGGAGGGTCTCCCCCCCACCACCCCCGCCCGCGTTTTTTAAAGTTAGGCCAACCTTCTCCTCCACCCCCTGGACTCCCACTCCTGGCGACACACATGAGTCCGTCCAAGGTGAAATTTCTGGTTAGGTAAAGCGAGAAGACAGTATTGGGACAATATGAGGATCGTTTGGCACGAGGTGAGTGCTTTCAAGCCCCCTCCCAGGGGGCTGCTGATGGTTATAGGGCACAGAACCTCAGTCCTGTTCCCTAAGGCAGACCTATCTTTGTCAGAGGATGGGGTCTGGACCCAGTCTTAGGCCCGTGGTCTGCGTTGGGCACTTTAATTGCCCTGTGAGGCCAGGATATAGCCGGAACCCAGGAGCTTCCCACCTCCTGCCCTTGCCCCCAGCTGAGGGCGGGACCTCTGGATCCACCTGCCCGAGTCTCCCTTGAGACCTTGACCGACTCACCTGCCAGTCCCACCTGGGATCCTGCTGCTCTCCCTGCTCACCTATCCGGGTCACCCTACCGAGCCAGGGGTACTCTGTGATTGCAAGTCCCGATGGATCGCGCTGGGGGTACAGCCTCACTGGCCCAGCCCACCCTCCTCCCCTTGACTTCCTGAAGAACGGCCTTCTGGAGCAGAGCGGCTGAAGACACAAGGTAGAAATTCTCCAAGCTGGCAATAGGGGAGGCTGCCCAACAAAGAGGTATTGCCCGCAAGTACAAGCCCCAATAGAGGGTTCTCAGGCCCCAGTCTGCTGGGTGGACAAAAGGCCACTAGAACTCACCAAGCGCCTTCCCCGTCACCCATCTTTATCCCAGTTGGCCCGTGCGCTTTTTCACTGAGCTCTTTCAAACAGGCAACACACGTAAGGTCAAGCCACGTAAAGGATCTTTTAGCAACCCCCTTCCTGACCCCCAGAAAACATGGCACACGTGGGGGGCCCTTTCCCGGCCACAGGATCTTGGAAAAGGAGGAGGTCGCCCACCAAAAGCAGACCAGGAGGAGGCCAAGGAGAGGCATGAGGAAAGGCTGACATTGAAGGGGAGAGCCGGAGAAGGAGCCCAGAAAGTGAAGGGGAAGGAGAAATCATGGGTCTCCCAACATCCCGAGCTCACCTGGTGCCAATATTGCTCAGAAATCCATCTCCGGAGAAGATTTTATCTCTGGGTTGACCACAATCTGATGAAGCTTATTCACACTAGGGTAAGACGTGCCAGGAGCTCACTTGGTGGGCTGAATGTGCATTTTGAGAGACCCCTAACCAAGAGGCTTTCTGATGTAATGTTTCAGACTACGACAAAATAAAATGGAGGGGACGCCTGGGCGGCTCAGTCAATCGAGTGTCAGACTTCAGCTCAGGTCACGATCTCGGCGCTTCTCAGGAGTTCAAGCCCCACATCAGGCTCGCTGCTGTCGGCGAAGAGCCTGCTTCGGATCCTCTGTCCCCCCACGCCCCATGGTTTCTCTCTCAAAAATGAATAAACATTTAAAAAAACAGGGACACTTTAGGCCTTGGTCAGTGTGTCCTTGCCAGAGTCCTGTCCCTCAGATTCCCCCCTTCCTTCCCCCCCGCCATCTTTTTTGAGGGCACAAGTCTTGATTTTGTTTTTATTATCTTTATATTTACATGTACTGCTAGATGTTGCCTCAAATCCTTTGGGAAGGAGCAGACAATAAGCAAATACATAAATAACAGCAGCAGATCGTTTCACCAGGTGTCTGAACATCAGAAATATACAACAAATGTTTTCAGGAGATTTAAAAAAATAACTACTCACCTTCTAACATCAGGTTATTATCATCATTGAAAAGCGGTAATAATGTAGCTCATAATGGATGATCAGAGTGAAATCATGGATGATAGCAGCAGTCTTTCTGAGTACTCTAATTGCCATGGTTCTTTTAGGGATCACAGCTATTTGGGTTTTTAAAAAAATGTTTATTTATTTTTGAAAGAGAGGGAGAGAGAACACAAGCAGGGAAGGGGAAGAGAGAGAGGGAGACAGAGAATGCCAAGCAGGCTCCACTCTGTCAGCATGGAGCCTGACGTGGGGCTCGAACCCACGGACTGTGAGATCATGACCTGAGCTGAAATCAAGAGTTAGAGGCTCAACTGACGGAGCCACCCAGGCGCCCCAGAATCACAACTGCTTGTAATTGAATGAATATATACGGAACATTTCACACGAAATGTTCGAATGTCTCAGGGTGCATCCCCAGACATTTCTCTATCTATACTCAATCCCAGGGCTCCCCGAATTATATCATCAGCCCCAAACTCTCCCCTAAACTCTAACAGGCATGGTCAATAGTCTACCTGCCATCTACACTTGGATGTCCATGGGTATGTAATAGATCTCTCCAGTCTATTACACTAGACCAGGCGACCAAGGAAGTTTTCCCGAGGGTGCCCTTGGGATCAACACCTATGAGGGAGTGAGGGAAACAAAACTGGGCAGAAGGTGAAGTTGAACTATGACCTCATTGCCATAGAGGTGTCAGCTGAGCCCAGTCATTGGATGTGGACTACCCCTAGGGAGGGGCAGATCTTTGGGCCAGGGGATTTCATCAGCTTACAGAAAGGGATACAGCCATGAGCTATCAGCTTCCTAACTTCCAGGGAGAAGGAGAACCATTAGTCCCCAGCAGAGGGATCTGGGTGGCAGACCATAGTATCCTCTACAAAGTAATTCTTACAAACAAATTTTTTGGAAAAAAAATTTAAGTTTTTTAAAAATTAAAAAAAAATTTTTTTTAACGTTTTATTTATTTTTGAGACAGGGAGAGACAGAGCGTGAACAGGGGAGGGGCAAAGAGAGGGAGACACAGAATCTGAAGCAGGCTCCAGGCTCCGAGCTGTCAGCACAGAGCGCAACGCGGGGCTCGAACTCACAAACCGCGAGTTCACGACCTGAGCCGAAGTCGGATGCTTAACCGACTGAGTCACACAGGTGCCCCTGGAAAAAAACATTTTTTAAGTGTTTTTATTTTGAGAGAGACAGAGACTGTATGAGCAGGAGAGGGGCAGAGAGAGAGAGAAAGGGAGAGAGAGAATCCCAAGCAGCGCAGAGGCAGACATGGGGCTTGAACTCACGAACCCTGAGATCGTGACCTGAACTGAAACCGAGACTCAGACGCTTAATGGACTGAGCCACCCAGGTGGCCCAGCATTTGCCAAACCTCCTCGCCTGCTAGAAACTCTCTAGTAGATTGTCTTCACCCTCAGACTAAAAAGCCAGAGCCTCACTATGGCCTAAAACATGACCTGGCTCCCGTCAAACTCTCAACCTTATTTCCTCTACCGCTAGTTTTCTGTGACTCTTGCTCCTGTCTCGCGGGCTCCTTTGCTATTTCTTTGATGTTCCAATCACACTCTCACCTTTGGGCTTTGCACCTGCTGTTTCGCCTGCCTGGAAGGCTCTTCCCCCAAAGAGCATATAGCCACCCTCTGCCCACACCACAACTTGTCCCCTACCTTGCTTGCATTTGCTTGATGACACTTCTCTCCACTGATGGTGCATCACAGTACTGATTGTCTACCTGTTAGCATTTAAGCTCCATGAGGGAGGGGCTTCCTCAGTTTTGTTCACAACTATATTCCCAGCACCTAGAAGACCCGGAAGAGACAGTATTCAATATATACTTGCTGAGTTATGGTTGAATGGGCATGATCCTATGATCCATATAGTGCAGTAGGCAAAAAAAAAAAAAAAAAAAAAAAAAAAATATATATATATATATATATATATATATCTCAAGAAGATGTTGGGGTTCAACAGAGTGCTAAGAGAGCAAGAAAAAAGCTGTTTTGCAAAGGAAAATATCTAGGCTTTGGAAATACTAGCAACTCAGAGAGGTCAGGTCCTTGGTGTTCTGGATAACTTCTTTTTTTCTTTTATTACTAATTTATTTATTTGTAAATTTCCATCCAAGTTAGTTAGCATACAGTGCAACAATGATTTCAGGAGTAGATTCCTTAGTGGCCCTTACCCTTCTAGCCCATCCCCCCTCCCACAACCCCTCCCGTAACCCCCATATTTGTTCCCCATATTTGAGTCTCTTATGGTTTGTTCCTCCTCCCTGTTTTTATATTCTTTTTGCTTCCCTTCCCTTATGTTCATCTGTTTTGTCTCTGAAAGTCCTCGTATCAGTGAAGTCATATGATATTTGTCTTTCTCTAATTTCGCTCAGCATAATACCCTCCAGTTCCCTCCACGTAGTTGCAAATGGCAAGATTTCATTCTTTTTGATTGTCGAGTAATATTCCATTGTGTGTATATACCACATCTTCCTTATCCATTCATCCATCGATGGACATCTGGATAACTTCTTATAAGCCTGGCTCAGGAAGTGAAGAGAACACCTAGAGGTTCAAAACAACTCCTGGGGTGGGGGTGGGGGGTTGAAGCTCATGTCCACCTCTTCCTGATTATGAGACCTTTGTCTTATAGCATCTCTGAGACTCAGACTCCTCATCTGTATAATGGAGATGATGGGGGTGATCTCAGGATTGAAAGAGATGATATACAGTGTCTTGTAAATAATACATGTGTAATGAAGGGTAGCTGTTATCACAATTAATAATAAGCATGATTATTATCCAAAGACGGTCTTGAAAGAAGGTCTTAAGTTATGTCGAGTTAGGTGCATCTTGTAGGATGCTTTGGACTCTAAATACCAGAAAACACGTATTTAAAACTGTTGAACTTATTTCTCATATGGTCAGCCATCCTGAGTCAGGGTAGGCTGTAAGCAGGGTGCATCAGGAATGCAACTCAGTTTCTGTGTGACTTTTAAAAAAATGTTTATTTATTTAGTTTGAGAGAGAGAGAACGCACATGTGCAAAGTGGGGGGGGGGGCAGAGACAGAGAGAGAGAGAGAAAAAACCCCCAAGCCAGGTTTCGCACTATCAGCCCAGAGCCCGACGCGGGGCTCGGTCCCACAACCGTCAGGTCATGACCTGAGCCAAAGTCAAGAGTCAGACGCTTAAACACCTGAGCCACCCAGGCACCCCTCTCTGTGACTTTTAAGCCCTGAGCTGTTCTGCGTGTGGGACTTGTCATTGGCTTGAAAGTTAGATGGTTGTAGCGATTACGAATATCTCATCCAGACACTTGTCCATAGGAAGTATGGGAGGGGACTTTTTATTTCATGTGTCTGTTTTTAAGAATGAAGGTCCCTGGAGTGCCTGGCTGGCTCAGTCAGTAGAGCATGTGACTCTTGATCTTGAGGTTGTAAGGTCGAGCCCGACACTGGGTGTAGAGATTACTTAAAAATCAAATCTTAAAAAAAAAAAAAAAAAAAAAGAGTGAGGAACCCTTTCCCTCACTTTCCCAGAAGCTCTAGCCTACCTCCCAAGAAGACTTCTTTTGTTCCATTAGGCAGAATTGCATCACATAGTTAGGCTTAAGTCAATCATTGACAAAGGAAACAGGCCCACCACGATTCGCTTAGACTGACCAGTACCCACAACTTGGGGCTGAGGACGTGGCCAGCCTAGCTATCCTGCAGCAGAACAGTGGGCGAATAGCTGAACCAAAGCAAGATTCTATTAGGAAGAAGTTGGAAGGATTGATTATTAAGTCTAATACCCAACATTTTGCCCTAACTTGTGGCTCAAAAAGAAATGGCCATTGCCGATGGGAGTGGCCTGTAGCATCTAGAGCCCCCCTCTGTGAGCCCCGTTCTTATACTGCTCTTTTCTACGGCAGGTTTCATCACCTACATTGTCCTTTGCTTAAGTGGTGCTTTTGGCATTGGGCACCTAGAATAAAGGGGCTCAAGGAGGCAGGGAGTTGGCAGGGAGGCTCTTACACTACTTAAGGACACAATTTATTTCCTGATTTTGACACTCCAAGCAGCTTTTAGAAAAACATTACTTTGAAGACCGTCTTGTCCTTGGGGTGCTCCTAAAACATACAGATGCATAATCCAAAGGGCCAATATCGCCAGTGAGCCTTGGACTCCAGAAGGGGTTATATTTACCCAAACCCAGTGTTGACCGGTGGACTGGGGCCCAAGCACCTGGCTGCACTGGAGGACAAGCAGCAGAAGAGGAGAAGAGCGGACAAAGGGCAGCAGGAGGCCAGAGAAGAGGAATGGGTAATGGGGATGAGGGGCTCACAGCCCAAGCCAGCTCTCTGGTCTTCTTCCCACTGCCCCACCCGCACCCTCTGCCATAACTCAGGACTTTCCTCCTGATTTTCTATAACACAGGGAAGATTCTGGGATTGAAAAGCTCTTGACAGCATGTGGAGGATAAGCTTAGGAACCTCCCCGCCCCCCGCCCCGGGCTCACACCAACGGGTTGACAAGTCATAAAGAAATACAAAGTCATGAAATGCTCACCCCCAAGTCTGGGTAAATCAGACTGTCACCCAAGAACAGGGGGGTGCAAAGACACCCTGAGAATAGGGAGGCACAAAGGTGTCAGGAATAGGGGGTGCAAAGGCACCCCAAAATAGGGAGGGGTGCAGAGCCCCTCAAAATAGAGAGAGGCAAAGGCCTGAAATAGAAACGGCACAAAGGTGCCCAATACATAGGAATTACAAGATTAGATATTCAGGGTGAAAGCACCCCCAATTTAGTACTATAGCAGAAAGCTGCTTTCACAGGAGGATAAGGGCAGGTTAGGTAAATTGGTGAATTGGACTATGGACTGCTGTGCTGCAAACAAAGCAGCCTGGAGTGGAGATGGTTAACAAAAGAAAAGGTGCCTTGTCACCCCTGAGGTTATTTCCCCCTATCTGTCTCATCCCCAAGGCTGGCAAAGATAAACAGAGATGCTGCCTCATGTCCGCTGTAAACAACCTTCCTCCCAACTGCCCAGCGCCTGGATTTTCTTTTGTATTAACCCAAACCCCTAACCCCAAGTATCCTCGAGACCCCCTCTCCCTCACGTCCACAAGCTAATGTTCGCAGATTCACTGTCCTTATGTGCATGTCGATCGTTATGTTTGTAAGCCTTCTGATCCTAATAAAAATGGGGCAAGGCCCCTTATTCGGGGCTCTTGCCTTTTCGCGGACATTAGCCATCTCTCGCTTTCAATCCTGCGTCCGCCCTTTTGCTGGCCAAAAGAGAACTTCAGACTTAAGAGTCTATGACAACAGCAGGTTAGGGAAAAGAAAATACAATACAATGAAATGGCCCTAGAGGTAAGACAGTTCGGTATGTCAGACTCAAGTGCAAAAGCTCAGTGCCACTCAGCATTTTGCCTTGAAGCAGAAGAATAAACTGAACCAGAATGCTTAAGGAAGAAATGGTTGAGGATTAGTGAAGTAAGGAAAGGTGAAAGAAGAGGTCAAAAGGGATCACGGATGGGGGCCAGAGGCTGAAATGTCATTCTGCTGGAGTGGTATATGATATGTCAGTGACTCATTGCATGGTCTCAGCAGAAATGACAAGAGCAATCACATCAGAAAGTAGCAGCCCAGGGTCTGATTAGGCCAGTTGTTGCCAATGCAGGAGCTTGGCTTCTAGTGTCTACAGACTGAAATGTCATTAAGATTCCCTCTCCAGGAGAATTTCCTGATGAATCTTGCTCAGCACTTAAAAAACAAACTAACAGGAAACAAACAACCACAAACCCAGCACCACATTGCACCTGGTTGTGTACACAGTTCCTTAGATTCCAGAACATTCTAGACAATTTTCGTTGGATCACAAGGTTTAATCGATTGTTGAAATGAGAACATGTCCTTCTTAGTTTGGAGCCAGGGCTAAGATGGGAGTAAAGTGATCCTGACAGATTGTCCAGGAGACAAAATCCTAAAGGGTGTGTAGTGACAGAGGACTAGGTAATTGGGGACAAGCAGAATTGAAGTTTGAAAGAAAGCAGATGGGAGGGAGGAATGTGGGCAGAGGTATACTCGGTTTCCATAGAAAAACTAGAAGTGAAGTAGGGGACATCAGCCCACTGTAGTTCAGTGAAGTCTCATGACGTCCCTGACATCTTAGGACATCGCATGATGTCACATCCAATGACATTGGTCACTGCTGTTGAGATGCCTCAGTAGGCCAAGTGACTTCAGGGCTGTGCGTGGAAAGGGACGAGGGAAGGAGGCTCAGTGAACATTCCTACTTGAGTGGTCCTCTTGGACGATGGTTTTATATTCTCTGGACATGAATGTCATGAAGACTGACTCTTATGGGGACACTTGTGGGGTTTTATTCAGAGACTTTCATACTGGCCCTTTCTGACGTTGACTACCCCAACACAGGCAGTGCCTTCCTTGTGGATGCTCAATTTTTTAAAAACGATCTACTTATTTTTGAGAGGGGGTGAGGGACAGAGAGAGAATCTGAAGTGGGCTTCCGCTGACAGCAGAGAGCCCGATGCAGGGCTCAAACTCATCAACTGCGAGATCACGACCTGAGCCGAAGTTGGACGCTTAGCCAAATGAGCCACCCAGGTGCCCCTGCGGATGGCCAATTTTGATACCTATTCAGCTTCTCATTTTTTGGCAGTCTCTGTGAGAGTCCCTTGCTCTCTGGTCAGAAGCACCTTGAGCAGAGCCCAGGGCTTTAGATTCCTCAGGGGTGTGTCAATCTCTCAGAGGAAACAAACCCCTCTCACTAGGCTTGGGATGAGAAAGTAGCATCCCTCTCCTTCCTCCTTGGGGTGCATTGGACTCAGAGCATGGCAGCTCTCTGGAGAGATCTCTTCATTAATCTACCCCATTCACAAAAGGCCTCCCCACTCTTTTTATACCTCCGGAGTTTTAACGGAGAAGAAACTGTTTTTTACGGCTTTCACATTTCCCATTTTTGTCGATCTCAGGATTTACCTCGGTAACTGATAATTGACATGACTGGGCAATTGCAATATCGTGTGGTAAGTGTAGGACACAAGGTCTATGCATGTGGCATTGGGAGAACAAAGAAAAGGACTATCTGGCCCAAATGGAGGATCGATGGTCCAAAAGATTCCTGGAAAAGGTAACTCCTGATGTGATTCTTCCTGTGTTTTTTTTTATTTTAATTTTTTACCATTTGTTTATTTGTTTATTTATTTATTGAGAGCGTGCATGAGTGGGGGGAGGGGCAGAGAGAGGGAGAGAGAGGATCCCAAGTGGGCTCTGCGTTGACAGCAAGGAGCCCGATGCGGGGCTCGAACTCACAAACCGTGAGATCGTGACCTGAGCTGAAGTCAGACGTTTAACTGACCGAGCTACCCAGGCACCCGTTCCTTTTTTTTTTTTAACCATTTATTTTTAAAAATTGATTTATTTCAGAAAAAGAGAGTGCACGTGCACGAGTGGGAGAGGGGCAGAGGTGGGGGAGAGAGTCCCAAGCAGGCTTCGCGCTGTCAGCACAGAGCAGAACTCGGGGCTTGATCTCATGACTCTGGGATCATGAACTGAACCCAAATCAAGAGTCGGATGCTCGGGGCGCCTGGGTGGCGCAGTCGGTTAAGCGTCCGACTTCAGCCAGGTCACGATCTCGCGGTCCGTGAGTTCGAGCCCCGCGTCAGGCTCTGGGCTGATGGCTCAGAGCCTGGAGCCTGTTTCCAATTCTGTGTCTCCCTCTCTCTCTGCCCCTCCCCCGTTCATGCTCTGTCTCTCTCTGTCCCAAAAATAAATAAACATTGAAAAAAAAAAATTAAAAAAAAAAAAAAAAAAAAAAAAGAGTCGGATGCTCAATCAGCTGAGCCACCCAGACGCCCCTGGTTCTTCTTTTTTAAAAATTCGGTAAACCTTTGTGCCCCGGTTCCATTGAGATCTAACTGATATGCAGCACAGTGTAAGTTTAAAATGCACATCACAATGATGTGACATATATACTGTGAAATGATTACTACAATAAGGTTCACTGACATCATCATCTCATATAGATACCATTTTCTAAAGAAGGGAATGACAATGGTCATGTATGGATTTAAAATAAACTGTGACAAGAACTGACCTCGGGAGTTGAGACGCATGAATATTTTGAAATGATGATATCCTATTCAAAAAGTAGTTTGAATAGGATTTAATGGACTCTGAAACTGTACTTTTAAATTAGTGAGTGTGCCTAGTAAAAAGCTTTGCACTGATAAGGAATATGAAACAGTCAACTGAAATATTATAATTATCTTAATAGTTAAAGCATCTTATTAATATGCCAATTACTTTGACAGGTTTTTGGGGGGGGGGTTATGAAAGGAAAGAGTTCTCTTAGCATCCTTATCATATCATTATGGATCATTTACCAAGCGCTCACCTACACATCGCCCATGATGGGTCATGCAATCAAAATGCATGCATCATCTAGGCCTCAAGGAAATTTTGACCAAATACATTAAACCCACAGTTATGTGCCTAATACTGGGTCTTGATTTGATCGGTCAAAACTTCGAAAGTCACCAAACCCCAAAAGAAGACAACAGACATCTGGTCAATCAACTTTATTTTAGATTGCCTAAATGTGTGCTGACCTCTGTATTCAGACACAATGGAGGGTACAAAGGGAAGAAAAGGCAAGATTCCTACCCTCCAAGAAATTAACGTCAGCCGAAGACGCATTGCACGAGACAGTAAGACTTAAGGATACATGACGAGTAGCACTGCGTAGCACGTAACAACTCAGTACAGAGCAAACCCACACAAAGGAACGCCATCAGTGACCATGGCAGAGAGTGGAAGAGGGTGATCGGGGCACACATACTGAGGGGTGGGAAAGGCAACGGACCTGTGTTCTAGCCCCCCAGGTATCAGTGGCTTATTATAGACCTGGGGCAATTCATTCAGCTCTGCTCCTCCTGGCCTTGGTTTGATCACCACTATAACAGAAGGTGAAGCCTGGGTGGTCTCTAAGGCCCAGCGATAACATTATGGGATTCTAAGGACAAAGGCAGAGAGCTTGGACAAAGAGGACGTTATAAGTAAGAGAAGAGATGAGCACAAAGCCACAGAGGTGGGGAAAAAACTAGCTTTCTTGTGCATGGGCAAGGTGCATTGTGGGACAGGGAGGACCTCAAAGAGCCTGTTTAACTACTGTAAAGATTCTGGGGGTGGTAAAGTGGGACATGGGCAAGACAGAGCGCGAAGCCAGGTACGGGGGACCACATGTAGGGGCCAAACGGAAGAAGACATACTGTGTGTGTTGCGGTCGGAAGTCTGACTTGTCTTCATGCTCCCCATCTCATTCTACAGTCTACACGTCTTCTTGGAACTTTATTGCAACCCCTTCCCCAAACCCACACACCCGGCGGAGTAAGGGAAGGTGTAGTTACAGACGCCCCCTCCTTAGAACCGCACAAGTAGACCCCTCTTGTGGGCCAGGAAGCCGAGAGCGGTTGCCGAAAGGATGGTGGTCAATCCAAGCAGCCTCAGCAGGCCTGGCACAGAGGGCAAATGTCTCTCCAAGAAGGTCGCGGTAGTGGGCTGCGCGGGGACATCCTGGATTCGGAGAACATACGCTGTCAGTACGGGGCTTACGCGCTTTGCTCCAGAAATATTTCCTCCAGCTCTCTGAACATGACCCACTCTTGCCAACCGCTGGGCCGTTAAATATAAAGTGCCTGCTGCTCATGACACGCATCCCCCATTCTCCGCTAGCCCTTTACTTGGCTAATGCGGACTCATGCTTCCAGTCTTAGTTCACAGGCTCCTGGGGGAGCCTTTCCTGTGTCCCCAGGCCAAGATGGCCCCTTCTTTTCACACTCCTGGCGTGTCTGGTTCATGAGCCTTGTGCCTTCTGGTTATCACCTGTTCTCCCCACATGTTGTCGCCCCGTGGAAGCAGTGGTAGGCCCTTAACATGGTGGCCGCGGCAGAGTAGCTACAAAGTCACTATTTGTTGAGGGGAATGAATCCGCGGTCCATTCAGCCCCCAGTCCCATCTCTGACAGAGGCACTAAGACAGTGACGGGCACTGGCAGAGCTTTACTTTTCACCTTGATCAAGGAGTAACTCTGACCCTTTTGACCCTTGTCCTCTGCAATGCATTTTGCTCTATAGGAAAAGTTCCTGAGGTTTTATTAGAAAAGTAATAGGGCTTATACTGCAAATGCTGTTTTTAATCTAAATCTGCTCTGTTTCATTCCGCTGCATCCCTTGGACCGTAGACAGGGGAAGGGGATCTTCCTTTCGTTTCCTACCCCTTGTTGGGAATCACCAGGTTAGAGATATATTCAGCAGGCAATCATTGAGTTCTTAGTATGTCCTAGAACTCTCTGGCCAAAAAAAAAAAAAAAAAAAAAAAAAAATCGTGTTTTTTTTCCCCCTGATAATCTGCAATGGATGTGGCAGCTACAAATTTATCGATTTCTTTTACATCTCTCTCACCTCTGCCCTCAAACATGGTTATCTATCTATCTATTTATTTATTTTTCCTGAAAAACAGTGATTTTATTTTATTTACCTATTTATTTGTATTTATTTTTTTTTTATTATTTATGTATTTTTAAAAAAAAATTTTTTTTTAACGTTTATTTATTTTTGAGACAGAGAGAGACAGAGCATGAATGGGGGAGGGGCAGAGAGAGAGGGAGACACAGATTCGGAAACAGGCTCCAGGCTCTGAGCAGTCAGCACAGAGCCTGACGCGGGGCTCGAACTCACGGACCGCGAGATTGTGACCCGGGGCCGAAGTCGGACGCTTAACCGACTGAGCCACCCAGGCGCCCCTATTTATGTATTTTTTAAATATGAAATTCATTGTCAAATTGGTTTCCTTTTTTTTCTGAAAAAACAGTGATTTTATTTTATTTTGATTTTTTTTAATTTAAAAAATTTTTTTAATATGAAATTTATTGTCCAATTGGTCTCCATCATGGTTATCTTTTTAAGCATGCATGGGTTGAATCGCTTAGGGAAAGGCGTGGGACTATATACAAGTGGTTCTTTCTGCAAATAATTGTTTTTAGAGAAAGGAGATTTAAATTCATGAAATAAAATGCAACCTACCACTGACTCTGGTTCTGCCTGCCAGATTTCATCCTCTGGGATCTTCCCCATGGCATGCAGGATCTGAAAAGAAAGAGTTATTTTCGCGAATAGTAAAAGTGACACCATCTTCCTGCGAATCTGCTCTTTGAAGGACTAACTGGGGGCGCCTGGGTGGCTCAGTCGGCTAATCGTCCAACTTTGGCTCAGGTCATGATTCTACGGTTTGTGAGTTCAAGCGCCCATGTCTGGCTCTGTGTTGATAGTGTGGCGCCTACTTCAGATTCTGTGTCTCCCTCTCTCTCTACCCCTCCTCCCACTCGTGCTCTGTCTCTGTCTCTCTCTCTCTCTCTCTCTCAAAAATAAATAAACAGAAAAAAATTTTTTAAATAAAAAGTAAAGGAGTAACTGAACGTCTCTTGGGATATCCATCAAAACACCAGGGTAAAAGCCAATGTGGTCCATTCAACCTTTAAAAGGCTCTAAAAGGTCTTTCATCTAGAACATAAGAGGCTCCAACTGTTAGGCTCACCAGAAATTTTAGTAGTTTTGAACATGAGATCATAGGGGTTGTCAGGAAATATATAAACGAATTCTGAGTCATAATAAAAATGTGTTTGGTTTTATATTAGACCTAGGTTATCTTTTAAGTATATCCATAGTGATCTTTTGCCCCATAGGGTCTTTTTACTTTGGGTTCCATGACAGATATTTTCATTATTGCTTCCGGATTCAGATGTTCATTGTTCCTGAGAATACTGTTAAAATGGTGTTTCATGGGGTGCCTGGGTGGCTCAGTCGGTTAAGTGCCGGACTTCCCCTCAGGTCATGATCTCACAGTTCGTGGGTTCGAGCCCCGCGTCGGGCTCTGTGCTGGCAGCTGAGAGCCTGGAGCCTGCTTCAGTTTCGGTGTCTCCCTCTCTGTCTGCCCCTCCCCCACTCGCCCTCTGTCGCTCTGTCTCTCAAAAGTAAATAAACATTAAAAAAAATTTTAAAAATGGTGTTTCATGGATCTTCAGGTGGAGGTTACTGGGGAGTTGGCCTCCAGGATCTCAGACATCTTCGACCTGTTTGTCAGACTCCTGCATTGCCTCCTTCCCCACAGCCCGTGACCCCGAGGCCTTACCTCTCTGGCTGCTCTCTCCCCGGCCTCCACAGCCCCCTCCATGTAGCCACTCCAGTGGGTGGCCGTCTCGGTGCCTGCAAAATAAATCCTGCCCACGGGCTGTCGTAGAACCCTTGAAACAAAAGCAAAGAGGTAAAAGTGGTCAGTCTCAGAGAGTCAGAGAACAGCCTGCCCGCAAAGACCGAGTGTGGTCGGTTTCCTCCGATACTAAACATCAGGAGCACACTGGCAATTCTGGAATAAGGTTCACAGCTTCCTCGAGCTATTGCATGGTCCTTGTTACAGACAAGGAATGCAAGCTGAAGTCCCCTCCTGCACCAAGAGCTTACAGGTAAAGGGACTGACATCAGGGGAGTATGTATTTACTTCACCTACGTGGAACTTGGGACTATTTGAGCCAAGTCAAGTATAGCTCCGTTTATGGCTCACCAGCTGTAAGCAAGGTGATACATGTCCCGGTTCCCTACCTGGCGATTCCAGCAATGAACTTGGCAAATCACTTCCTCTCGCCGAGCTCTTGGATTCCCCGTCTCTTAGTGAGCACGGTCCAATGAGTTCTAAGAAGTTTTCTACTGGTGACCGGTAACAAATCTGTGGGTCTGACGACGGCTACAAGACTACCACTCACTGAGCGCCTCCCTCTACCAATGTTAAGAGTTTTACTGCATTCAGTAACAGTTAACATTTCTTGGGTGCCATTTCTTGGGTGATGCAATTTCTTAATTGCATCAATCCTCACCACAGCCCTATGAGGTCGGTGCTGTTATCATCCCCATTTTGCGGATGAGACTATGGAGGTACAGAGACACATGTGTGTCATTGGGAAACACTGTCAAGACCCCCCGCCTCCCCTGGCAAGAATGAAGGATTTATTCCCAGCTACTGGCTGGGGGGCGGGGGGGTGGTGCTTCCAGAATATGCCTTCTGATGTCAATCCTCTTTGGAGACTGCTGAAGAAAACTGTCTCATCTCAAGGTCATGCCTTCTCCCAGAAGCAGAAGCACTCAATGATCAATCATCATGGGGTGGTAAAGACCTAACCCCCTTGCTCCAACTTGGAACAACTCTCACGGGCCATCCTACCTCCAGAGCTCCCTAGGGGATCAGCTGGGGCCTTCACGAGACTACATCACGGTCCAACTTCTCCCTCTTCCTACTCTTGGTTCTTTCCTCTCACTTCCACAAGCATCGACACCAAGGGCTCTCTCTAATACATAGCTTATGTGCTACCTGTGCTTCAGAGTCTGCTTCCGGGGGAGTCTAACCAGCCACAAAGTCCAGGCCATTTGACTCCAGCACCCACAGTCTTAGCCACCTGGTTATACTTCTTCCCTCTACTGAATTACTTGATCCTTTTCAAGAACTCCGCGGCATAGCTACTGTTATCATTCTCCCCTTTTTCACATGAAGAAACAGGCTTGAAGAAATGTGCCAAGAGCCACACTGCTAGAAAATAGCAGAGCCAGGATTTGAACTAGGTCTCCCAGAGGTCCAGGTCTGTTTTTTATCCTCTATGCTTTGTCTCGTGTATCATCGTCACTAGTTAGGAAGGAGTGCCCATACGCTATACAACGGGACAAAATTGCGTTAGAACTTGGCTTCTAAGAGGGATGGTTTATTGCTACCCTGACAAAAACACCATAAGGGGAGCACTGCTATGATGTCATTATTCATCCTATGTTAGGTTTCTTCTTCTTTTTTTTTTTTTTTTACAATTTTTTAATGTTTATTTATTTTTGAGAGAGAGAGAGAGAGAGTGAGCCCAAGTGGGGGAGGGGCAAAGAGAGAGGCAGACACAAAATTCGAAGCAGGTTCCAGGCTCTGAGCTGTCAGCCCAGGGCCGGACATGGGGCTCAAACCCACGAACCGTGAGATCACGACCTGAGCCAAAACCAAGAGTCGGATGCTTAACCAACTGAGTCACCCAGGCTCCCCATCAGGTTTCCATTATATCAAGTAAAGGATGTGGATGTCCAGAGCGAACAACCAAACTCTTATCTTGGTCAACCCTGTATACCACCAAGACTTTTATCAGCAAAAAAATGGGCATGCTTCAATTAGTGGGGTTTTCTTTCATTGGCCCTTACTGTTGCCAAGTAGGAAGTAGAAGACAACATATTGTAGAATATTAAATACTGACTATAGTGCATGGAATAATCTGGAATTATCCATAGCCAGCATGGTCTGGAGAGCCTAAGGGTATTCAGGAAGGGCTCCCTGCCAGAGAAGGTAAATTTGCTTTCTCCAAGTTCACTAAACAATGTTGCTTTCACCACATGTTGGCTTTTTTCAGCTTGAGGGAACTAACCCCCAAATTGGAAACCCCAGGATGGAAGGCCTGGCCAAATCTTAGAGTGAAATATTAGAGGAGAGAAGAAAGGCTTAGAGAACTAGTCAGGCTAATACGTTGCCACGTAAAAATGTAAAAACCAAGAATTAATGTCAAACAGAGAGATAGTTTTCCTCTACTTGCCATGTGCAAATCTTCTCTTGGAGGGGGGGTGGGAAAGTCCAACAGCTGGAGAAGAAACGTCCCTGCCTTTTTTACCACAGGTGAGTGAGCAGATGGTATCTATTCACAAAAAAGGATATTTCCATGTATATTCCTCATGGCTTGCTGGAGTAAAATATTTTTTTATGTGTTTCACTGCTTCATCACTACCATTAGTTTTTCTGTCTACCCGGAAGTAAAACTCCTTAAGAACTACGTGTTCTTGGGGCGCCTGGGTGGCTCAGTCGGTTATGCGTCCGACTTCGGCTCAGGTCACGATCTCACGGCTCGTGAGTTCGAGCCCCACGTCGGGCTCTGTGCTGACGGCTCAGAGCCTGGAGCCTGCTTCGGATTCCGTGCCTCCCTCTCTCTCTGCTCTTGCCCTGCTCACACTCTGTCTCTCAAAAAGTGAATAAACATTAAAAAATATTTAATGAAAATATTTGTTAAAAAATACATAAGTAAAACATGTGTTCTTTACTAAAGCACTGTCAATACTGCCCCCTGTCTTCATCTGGAAGCAGGATCTTTTCCGTGTACTTTCAGAGTCATGAAGATAACCCTCTCTGCAGTATCTCCAATGTCATAAGCCTGAAGGGTCAAAGGAAGACATACTGAGCCTTAGTTTCTACCTTACGAAATGCAGCTAGTGATATGAAGGCTGACACACGTCCTTGGGAAGAAAGAAAGATGAAAAAAGGGCATTATCATGTCACCACCAATGCCCGACACGATGGGGTCTACATTGCTTCTGTCACGTGGCCAGGGTCACGCCAGTGTGGGTGAATCTCCTTTTCACTCCCCACCATCCCAATGCCAGAGAGACATTTTCTTGTAACACCTGATGGGATTGAGCATAAAACTTGCCAGTCCGTGGTCAGAGATCTCATCGAATCACGAAACCAAAACCAAAAGTGATGCTCTGATCGGCCGTTCTTTGTTGAAAGGGGAAGTTTTGTATTCTTGAATGTGTTCTATGAGGCAAAGGATCCTATTTGCTTTTCTGATTCTCTATTCCCTTTCCAATGTCACCCAGAGCCCAGTCATGCAGAACTCTCCCCAGACAACCCATAAACTTGAAGGACTCCAAGTGTTTGCTCATAATGGTCCATCTGCCCAGGATGCGTTCTCCAATATCTTTCCCCGCCTTCTATACTCCTCAGGTGGTATGTGTATTATGAAGCCTTCTTAGATTGCTCTCGGTCAGGCAAGCCGATCCCTCCCTGGGTCCCCCATGGTATCTGTAAGCCCATCTGTTAGAGGACCTACCACAATGTCTGCTGTCCTCTCTTCTCTCAATCCCCACCACAGCCCCCAACACTGTCAGCTCCTTCACGGCAGGGAGGAATTTTCTCAGTATCGAAGTTTCTAGCACAGTGTTTGGCAAATGGTTGGCACTTAGCCAATAAATCCCGAATGAAGCGATTACTATGGACGTATTCTATACTTAGCATATCCAAAAATGAACTTAATAACTTAATGATCCGGTAGCTAATCAGGTGGTGCTCGTTGGCCCCAGAATGTTCTCATACATGGTATTTTGCCATCTTCAGGAAGATAAGGAAAGTGTTCACCAAAGTCATTGTGTATCTTCTTACAAGTAGGTTTTAATCCTTTGATTTTTATGGACAGACTGATAATCCATTTATATTTCCTCATACTTTCTTTTTTATTAACAATTTTTCTTAATGTTTTTATTTATTTTTGAGAGAAAGAGAGAGGGAGTGTGAGCAGGAGAGGGGCAGAGAGAGAGGGAGACACAGAATCCGAAGCAGGCTCCAGGCTCTGAACTGTCAGCACAGAGCCCGACACGGGGCTCAAACTCATGAACTGAGAGATTATGACCTGAGCCAAAGTCGGACGCTTAACTGACTGAGCCACCCAGGCACCCTACCTCATACCTTCTTTTTATTGCATACTCCCAACAGGCTTTCCCTCACTACCCTACATTCCCTATTTTGTTTAGATTGAGCTCTTGGCATTAAATTATTGTTTGCTTTGGTATCCTATAATGGTCATAAGCAACTGCTAGATCATTAATTCATACCTTGTTGCTGTCATAAAACACAGTGATCTAAACACCAATGGGTCCTACTTGGACGCACAACACGTCAATGATAAAAGCCGTTGAATTGTGCACTTTGAGTGAACTGTATGTGGTGTGTGAATCATATCTCAGTAAAGATGTTTTTTAAAAAACCCTCGGGTTGTCATTGACATACGGATTCTCATCCCTCGTACGCCATTTTGTGCTTTCTCGTATACCTGCTAAGGAAAGCGAGGCGCAGAGAAGCGACCTGTCCAAGATGACAAAGTTGGTTACTGGGAGAATCAGGACTGTACCCAAGTCCCCACACTCCCAGTCTAGAATTCGTATTGAAGAACCAATATATGTCTGAAATGGAGCCTCATTATCCTGACGTTTCCAGAGATATGTCTTTGGGCAGGTCGCCGTCCTTGATGATAAACTTCGAAGCAATTCTGACTTGAGGATTGCTTTTATTAATGCTGTACCCATGCGGGCAGGTCTCCGGTTCCACTTAAGGAGATCTTACTGAGCTCTAAACTCAGTATAAAGATAATTCTTCTGACAATACAAGTGAGCCCTCTGACCATCTGAATTCCTGTTCTTATGTGGCAACCTTCGTTGGTTACATTGATTGGGCCTGCTCCTTCAGAGGGACTCAGAGGGCAAGGCACCAGCATGATGGAGAATTAGAATGACTTCACTCACGAGATTCACAAGATGCAAAGGAAACTGGGGATTTCTTGCTCCTTCTTGTCTTTTGTAAGAATTTACCAAAAAAGAAAAAAAAGGGGGGAGAAAAGCCATCGGAACCCATTTAGAGTCTGGATTCAGACTCACGGAATTTCAGTGACAGCTTAGCGTGCTTTTGCTCTACCTTCCATATTGAGTCATGATCCCAGGGGGGAAGTAGGTGGTGTAACAGCCCCCGGAGTATTGCTCCTCGCACCAGTTCTTCTCTTCGTAGTGCACGGGCTGCAAGACGGAAGGACAAAAGCTTAGAAGACACCCAGAGGAAGCCAGCTAGGCTGGAATAAATCAAACACAGCCTGGTAGGCTTCCTACTGAAGAACCAATATCTATCTGAAATAGAGCCTTCTTAGCCCGATATCGTTAGAGACATGTCTTCGGGAAGCTAAGTGCCCTTGCTAATAAACTCTGAAGAAATTCTGACCCGAGAAAAATTCTCTCACTTGGTGGATGCATGTGTCAGGAACCGTTCGTCAACTGCAATTGTCTTGTTCCATTTTTAAATTGGTCTTACCTTTTATTTTGTTTTGTTTTATGTATGTATTTGTGTATATATTTTTTTATTTTTACTTTTTTTAAATATGCATTTTTGATAGAGAGAGACAGCGCGAGAGGAGGAGGGGCAGAGAGAGAGGGAGACAGAGAATCCGAAGCAGGTTCCAGGCTCTGAGCTGTCAGCACAGAGCCCGACGTGGGGCTCAAACTCACGAACCGTGAGATCATGACCTAAGCTGAAGTCGGAGGCTTAACCAACTGAGCCACCCAGGTGCCCCTATTTTTCTTTTAGAGAGAGAGAGAGAGCAGGTGTGAGTGCGGTAGACAGGCAGAGAGAGGAGGAGACAGAGAGAGAGAGGGAGAAAGAGAGAAAATTCCAAGCAGGCTCCGCACTGTCAACGCAGAGCCCGATGTAGAACTCAAACCCACGAAAGTGTGAGATCATGACCTGAGCCAAAATCGAGTCAGATGCTTAACTGACTGAGCCACCCAGGCACCCCATGACTGGTGTCTTCTGTTTAAAAATGCTGTTCAAGATGGGAATGTAAGCTGGTGCAGCCACTCTGGAAAACAGTATGGAGGTTCCTTAAAAAATTAAAAATAGAACTGCCCTGTGACCCAGCAATTGCACTACTAGGCATTTATCCAAGGGATACAGGTGTGCTGTTTCAAAGGGACACATGCACCCTAATGTTTATAACAGCGCTGTCGACAATAGCCAAAGTGTGGAAAGAGCCCAAATGTCCATCGATGGATGAATGGATAAAGAAGATGTGGTATAAATATACAATGGAGTATTACTCGGCAATGAAAAAGAATGAAATCTTGCCATTTGCAACTACGTGGATGGAACTGGAGGGTATTATGCTGAGTGAAATTAGTCAGAGAAAGACAAAAATCACATGACTTCACTCATATGAGGACTTTAAAAGACAAAACAGATGAACATAAGGGAAGGGAAATAAAAATAATATAAAAACAGGGAGGGGGACAAAGCATAAGAGACTCATAAATATGGAGAACAGACAGAGGGTTACTGGAGGGGTGGTGGGAGGGGGATGGGCTAAATGGGTAAGGGACACTAAGAAATCTACTCCTGAAATCATTGTTGCACTATATGTTAACTAATTTGGATGTAAATTAAAAAAAAAAAAAAAAATTAATTAAAATGCTGTTCAAGAGGGGCGCCCAGGTGGTTCAGTGAGTTAAAAATTTTTTTCTTAATCTTTATTTATTTTTGAGAGAGAGACAGAGTGTGAGCAGGGGAGGAGCTGAGGGGAGGGAGAATCAGAAGCAGGCTCCAGGCCCTGAGCTGTCAGCACAGAGCCCGACGCGGGGCCCGAACTCACGAACCGTGAGATCATGACCTGAACCGAAGTCGGACGCTTAAACGATTGAGCCACGCAGGCGCCCCATACCAGCGAGTTAAGCATCTGACTTTTGATTTTGACTCAGGTCATGATCTCACGGTCCGTGAGTTCGAGCCCCACGTTGGGCTCTGTGCTGACAGCTTAGAGCCTGAAGCCTGCTTCGGATTCTGTCTCCCTCCCCCGGCTTGTGCTCTGTCTCTCTCTCTCAAGGATAAATAAACATTAAAAAAAAAAAAAAAAGAATGAACAAAAGTGATAAACTGAAAAGCCAGAGCAGCCTGACTAGGAGGAAGCGAGCCACGGTGAAGTTGAGCAAGATAAGTGTGAAAGTAATAAGATTAAGCCATGTAGCTGCTCAACTAGGTCACGGTGTGCATTGGGGAGATTTGGATTTAAGAGGCTTAGCACGTTAAACATTCTTAGCCCCCTCATTAGATTTTTCTCACGCTCTAACTGCTCACATGTACTTGGGTCCCCATTGTCTTCAAATGCTTCATGGATAACTGGATTTAATAATCGCTTTCAAAAGGTGATTTTAATCCATGTTCGAACGTTAAAGAGCCAGCAGTCCGGTGAATGTAACAAGAACATCAATTCATTGCTTTAAAGACGGAGCAGGGAGGTGGTTATGGCTACTGGTTATGGGCACACTGGGTCCTCTGACTGTCACCAAATGCCCTTACCACACTGCCTCTCTGTCCCGCCCCATCCTGCCTTTATCCACCTGGGTCGGTGGGGGGTTATTGCTGGTTTATCTTGAAGAAAATCGAGAGCCAGGAAGAGTTCTGAACTCAGGGTCAAGTGTAGCATCGCCAAGGGCACAGACGAGACCCATCCTCTCTGGGACAACTTGGAAGCTGACCGGCCCCGTGCAGACCTTCCGAGAAGATTTCCGAGAAAACACGGGCTCTAGAACCCTACTTGCGTGAGCCCCTCCCCAGTAGTCCCTTGAGGACACAGCCAGATCTCTCTCTCTCTCTCTCTCTCTCTCTCTCTCTCTTTCTCTCTCTCTCTCAGGAAAGAGATGAAACACAGCCTTACTTGCAAAGCTTCTTGGGAGCCCAGAACTTTTGCATAAAGCTCACAGAGTTTCTTCATCCTATGGAAGGGGGAGGGGGGGAGAAAAAGACAAAAGTGAAAACGAAGAACAAAAGAAAGTAAAAGACCCTGTGAGCTGTTGCTTCCACTAATCATTTCATTTTAATTTTTCCAAATAAGGCACTTTGTTCTTTTAAAAAAAAATTTTTTTTTGATGTTTATTTTATTTTTGAGAGAGAGAGAGAGACAGAGTGGGAACGGGGAGGGGCAGAGGGAGAGGGAGACACAGAATCCGAAGCAGGTTCCAGGCTCCGAACTGTCAGCACAGAGCCCGATGCGGGGCTTGAACCCACGAACCGTGAGATCATGACCTGAGCCGAAGTCGGACGCTTTAACTGACTGAGCCACCCAGATGCCCCAACAAGGCACTTTGTATCTATTTCAAATGTCTTAAATCTATGAGATCATAAACAGTATTAAGGGAGACAAAGTGATACGTGGCCTGCATTGCGCATTGCAGGGGGCATCCGGCAATTTGTTTATTCATTCAAGAAAACATTGTGTACTGGGGCGCCTGGGTGGCTCAGTCGGTTGAGCGTCAGATGTCAGCTGAGGTCACAAACTCACTGTTCGTGAGTTCAAGCCCTGCGTCGGGCTCTGTGCTGACAGGGTACAACCTGCTTTGGATCCTCTGTCTCCTTGTCTCTCTGGCCCTCCCCCACTGTCTCTCTCAAAAATAAATAAACATTTAAAAAAAAAGGAGAAAACAGTGTGTACCTCTGAAGTCGGTCAGTCTGCTAAGCGCTAAAGATTCTGGAGGGATCTGGACATGATCCTCGCATCCCCCTTTCTGTCAGCCTCCGCCCCCCAACCAGGAAGTGGCCAGAGTGGAAAGAGGAAACAGCCAGAAAAGTTTTGCATTCTGCTTCTGCAGAACACTTAAATACTAGGAGATTTTGAGCAGGTTCCTTAAACTCTCTGAGCTTTAGTTTTATTAACAAACTGGCATGATTGTTTCCATTCCTGGTGTAAAACCGTGTGGCCCTCAGACCACCACCATCAGCAGGAGCATCACCCTGGGAACTTGTTAGAAATGCGAATTCTCAGGCCCCACCCCAGACCTGCTGGTTCAGAAACAACAGTGGCAGAGCTGGGTTTTCCCAAGCCTTCCAGGCGATTCTCAAGTTTGAGGACCACCGATGTGAAGCACATAAAGGTCCCGGCCCAGTAACTGGGACATAACAGGTGTTCAATAAATGGTGGCTCTTAAGGTTGATTTTATTTTTGAGAGAGAGACAGAGACACAGCCCGTGTGTGGGAGGGGCAGAGAGGCAGGGAGACACAGAAAAGAAGGCGGCTCCAGGTCTGAGCTGTCAGCACGGAGCCCGACATGGGGCTCAAGCTCACGAACTGTGAGCTCGTGACCAAAGCCAAAGTCAGACGCTTAACCGACCTGAGCCACCCAGGCGCCCCAATAAATGGTAGCTCTTAAGAAATTTAGTTTCTTGGGGGAATTGGACATTAGCCAACAGTTAGCATTAGTCAGTTAAGGAATGACATTATAGTTATTTCAAGTCTGATTTTTATAGAACGCTGAAGGGAATCTTACAAATGATTTAGAGTCAGGCAATGACTTTCAAACGTAGCATGACAACCTACGAGAAAGACAGATTATTCAATAAGATGGTACTGGGACAAAGAGCTACCCATGAATGAAACCAAGTTCAAGTCCCCTGCGACTTCTTACACCAAAATATATTTAGGAGGACGAAAGAGCTTCAACATAATAGATGAAAATGAAAAAGTAATTGGAAAATGAGCGATTTTTGCGATAATCTTGGAATAGAAAAATCTTTTCTGGGGCACCTAGGTGGCTCAGTTGGTTAAGTGCCTGACTCTTGATTTTGGTCATGATCTCATGGTTTGTGAGTTCGAGCCCCATATCGGGCTTTACGCTGTCAATCCGTGCTTCGGATTCTCTCATTGCCCCTCCCCCAGGCGCCCTCGCTCGCTCTCTCAAAATAAATAAACATTTTTAAAAGAAGTTTTTTCTAGGGGCACCTGGGTGGCTCAGTTGGTTGAGCATCTGACTTTGGCTCAGGTCATGATCTCACGGTTCAGGAGTTCAAGCCCCAGGTCGGGCTCTGTGCTGACAGCTCAGAGCCAGGAGTCTGCTTTGGATTCTGTCTCCATCTCTGTGCCCCTCCCCCGTTCACGCTCTGTCTCTCTCTCTCTATCTCTCTCAAAAGCAAACATTAAAAAATTTTAAAAAATCTTTTCAATGTATACAAGACCATTCAGAAGCAATGATTTTAAACATTGATAAATTGAACTTCATAGGAAGTTAAAATTTTATTATAGCATCAAACAAATAAACCATAAACATGGTCAAAAGATAAACTGGGAGGGGCGCCTGGGTGGCTCAGTCTGTTAAGCGTCCGACTTCAGCTCAGGTCACGATCTCGCGGTCCGCGAGTTCGAGCCCCGCGTCGGGCTCTGGGCTGATGGCTCAGAGCCTGGAGCCTGCTTCCGATTCTGTGTCTCCCTCTCTCTCTGCCCCTCCCCCGTTCATGCTCTGTCTCTCTCTGTCTCAAAAATAAATAAATGTTTAAAAAAAAAAAAAGATAAACTGGGAAAAGAGTTGTTGGAGGCACTGTTCCAGGCACTGGAGATCCAGCAGTGAACGGGCCAGATGAAACCTCCTACCTTCTTGGATCTTAATATTCCAGTGGCAATTTTTTTTTTAGGTGCGTGGCCCCATCAGACCTCCATACCCCCGGCCAAGCACAGTGGTGGCCATAGTCCCAGAGGATGGTGATAACAGGCGGGGAAGGAATGCAATTCAGAGGCTCTTAGTTGAGAAATCCGCATCAGTGGTGGTGTGGGAACAAATAATTGGTGGGGGTGAACACTAACCGCTGGAAGAAACTGCGGCCTCCAGAAAAACTCGTCCCTCTGTATCTCTCATCTGTAACTGTCACACATCACTCATGCAATGACACAGCAGACTGCCCTGCCATGCAGTCATTTAGTCTACCTGGTTGTCTCCTTCCCAAGTACATTTCCTGCCCCTGGGCTATGTCCATTTCTGTATTCAAGATAGCTCCTTGCATGGTATCTTATGTACAATAAACTCACCAAGTGATCATGTGACTACTTGGTTCTCAAAGACCCTCATATTTAACATAGCGCCCCCGTCGCATTGGAGGCACACGTATTATTAGGTGGTCTTTAAGTTACCAAGTGTAGTAAAATGGAAAGGCAGGCGAGTAGGTGGAAAAGAAGGAAAGAAGAAAGGAAAGGAGGGAGGGAGGAGGAAGGGGGGAGGGAAGAAAGAAAGAAGAGTGATTTTTTTTCTTACCTTTCATCTTTGGTAAGACGTGCCAGTTTCCTGGCTTTGTGGGCAAGGATAAATCTAAAACATACAAATAAGGGGGGAAATTAATGGCTGCTTTCATCCTGGCCGCATTTCTACAGCCACACACGTGCCTCAAGTACAATCGAAAAGTTGACCAGAAGAAACACATTCTATACTAATTTATCTTGTTCATTGTTTTACTATTTACGTGCTGCGTCCTTGACATTGACAAGCACCTTCTAGCTTCTGGGATGTGAGGGACTAAACACAGATGATGGCCATAATTTCTGCCTAAGATAATGACTGTGATTGACCCACCTCCCCCACGTGGCTGATGGCCAGCAAGCATGAGCCCCTGGGTCTCAAATGCTCATCTAAGGTTGGAGCCTTTTCAACTTCATCCAGCCCTTGCTCTTTGATTCTGTCCCCACGATGGTGTCTCCCTAGTGCCCAGACTCGGAAAATCTGCCTCCATTTGTAGCTCTATAATCGCCTTCAACTTAACAACTGGCTTTGATTTCCCTGTTGTCGCTCGTGCTTCTCTTGGAAATAAATCTGTATATATCTTAGGGCCCATGTCAGTTTCGGCTGCTTCAGGTAGTCACCAATCTGGACTGGTTCTGACCACTAAGACATCCCCAATCTGTGCCGCTTTTCCCTGCCAAGCAGAGGGCTGGGCCGGCCTTCGATCCTCTCTGGCAGGACTTGGAAAATCTCAGCATCCCACCTAAGTACCATGGATGCCCATACGGCATCCACAAGAAGCCCTTTTAGTAAAACGCCCCACATCATCTTTATATTATGCTTTCATAAAAGATAGGCCACCAAAATATAGCTACTCCCCAGCACTAAATACGAAGCAGAAAATGGATACAACAAACTTTAAAATATTTTTAGTATTCTACTTCTTTTCTAAATATCTATCCATTGGAACACATTATTATTTTTTTCTAAAGGCATTAAGAATTTTTGTACTGCCGGATTTGAAGAATAGTGCCATTGGGTAAAAAATTATTTCACAATGTTTGGGGCACATTTATGAAGAGCCTGGGAATATTTTGGCAACACCGAATGGCATCCACACCACCATAAGCATGCCTTACCCCATTATGGCGGCATAGTTGCCATCAGGTTTGGTATCATCCAACGTGTAGGCAATTGGAGCTTCCTCTCCTTCAATAATCATGGTTCCACAGTAATCTTGGAGAAGCGCAAAATGGAAAAAGGTATTCATCACTCTATCAAACTACCCAGAACAGTTACTGCGAAGCATACATTTTCAACTTAAGAAGCCCAAAGAAGCCCAACTTAAGAAGCTCCGTTGCTTAAGCACCCGACCTGTTGGGTTTTGGCGAAGGTCATGATCTCACGGTTCGTGAGTTCGAGCCCTGCGTCCATTCTCTTTCCTTCTCTCTCTGCCCCATCCCCGCTTGCGCGCGCTCTCTCTCTCTCTCAAAATAAATGAATAAACTTAAAAACATTTTTGTAAATAAAAATAAAAAAATAAAAAAAGAAGCCCAAAGGCCAAATATGTTACACTCTCAATAACGAAGGCAGACCAAACTGATGTCAAAAGGAGGGGTAAGTAGCCAACATTTTGTGAAAAATCAAACTGTAGACACCTCTCTGCACAGAATAAAGCAATGTGATGCTATGAGTGACTCCAGGCCACAATTCAATAAAATCTTATTTTCATGCTCAGACCGTTTCCTCTTTCGTAAGAAATCAGATAAACCCAAAGATGTGATTTTCTGGAGACAGGGCACAGAGTCCCAAACCCTCATTTGCTACACGATCTCCAGAACAACTCGCGAAACGTCTGCTCATTTCGGGCAAAAGTGCTTCTCTCAGTCCCCTCCATCATTTCCTGGCAAATCTGAGGTTGTTTGAATGAACTTAAGGTGGATCTGAAACAAATGTCGTGCAGAAAATGCAACGAGAGGGTTTGAAAAGGAGAAAGAAAAAACAGAGAACGGACCCGAAGGCTTTTTTTGTACCTACACCTGCTTCTCTCTCTCTCTCTCCTTCCACATTCCCCCGGCTGTGCACCCGCGAGAATCAAAGTCTCAGTCAGCCACTGCACGGAGCAGTGCTTGCCTACCGCTCCAGGGTGCAGGGACAGGAAAAATGTTGAGAAAAGCTGAAGTATGGGAAGAAGAAATGTCTTAAGTCCATCCAAGGACTCCAGAAGAGTTAAGGATCCAAGAGAAATAGCCAACGAATCCTCCATTATAAGACGACAAGAAAGAAAAGACAAACAGGGGGGCGCCTGGGTGGCGCAGTCGGTTAAGCGTCCGACTTCAGCCAGGTCACGATCTCCCGGTCCGTGAGTTCGAGCCCCGCGTCGGGCTCTGGGCTGATGGCTCAGAGCCTGGAGCCTGTTTACGATTCTGTGTCTCCCTCTCTCTCTGCCCCTCCCCCGTTCATGCTCTGTCTCTCTCTGTCCCAAAAATAAACGTTGAAAAAAAATTAAAAAAAAAAAAAAAAAAGAAAAGACAAACAGGACAGGATGTGATAAGAGAAAAGAAAGACGGGCGCCCGGGTGGCTCAGTCAGTTAAGCGTCCAACTCTTGATTTCGACTCAGGTCAGGATCTCGCGGTTCGTGGGTGCCAGCCCTGAATCGGGCTCTGTGCTGACAGTGCGGAGCCTGCTCGGCATTCTCGCTCTCTCCCTCTCTCTCAAAATTAAAAAAAAAGAGAGAGCCATTGGACAGAGAGTTTGTGAAGGACACCGGCTGTCCCGAGTGGAGGCCCTGCTTTTTGGATGGAGTGGTTCCTTAGACACCTCTTCCCAGAGCAATGCTGGCCTCTGAGCCATGCAGGCACACTGGGCGGAAGTGAAGGAACAAGGGGCAGAGAGAAGAGTCCCGTGTATGCCAGGACAAAGAAGGAACTCTTGGGGAAGACAAGACAATGATTCGGCGAGTAGAAGACATCTCTCTGAAAGAGGTGTAACATTCTCAGGGAGAAAGGAGAAGATATTACAGTTATCGGAGGTGAAAAACAGGAATATGCAGGCTAAAATAATTTAATGGGATTTTTTGAGTGTGGGGGTGTGGAGGGAGAAGTTTAGAGAAAACGATCACCCTCCTCTGAAAGAATAACTGAAGTTCACCAAAGACACAACTGAAGGAAAAATAAGGAAGAATGTCCTATCAGATGCCAAACATATTATAAAGCCACAGTCATTAAAACAGTACAGCACCGGCGTGCCTGGGTGGCTCAGTTGGTGAAGCCTCTGACTCTTGATTTTGGCTCAGGTCGTGATGCCACAGTGTGTGGGATCGCGCCCCGCGTTGGGCTCTGCAGCGATATCGCGGAGCCTGCTTGGGATTCTCTCTCTCCTTCTCTTTCTGCCCCACTGGATAATATAAATATGTGCTCTCCAAACTGGGATGTGCACACATAGATTGCGCGCCTAGATAGCGGAGGAAGTTGTTCGAAATTCTGGCTTTTTAATCCACCTTTTCAAAAAAGTCTACTTTTGTATATTTTATAATTATAACAATGCATTTTCCAGAGGTCCATGTCCATAACTTAGGAATAAACATATACACTGGTCATCAATGTTTACTTTTTTTTATGTATTGGGCTACAAACAAAACCTGGAGCCCAGCGACAAAGACAGGGGAAAGGGTTAATCCAGAAAAGCCCCACGTATATATGGGAGTTCAGTAGGCTGAAACCATCATAAACAAATTTTAAAGACAATCTGCAACATATACAGAAAACAGCTGAATAGGGGCGCCTGGGTGGCTCAGTCGGCTCAGCATCAGACTTTGGCTCAGGTCATGATCTCGCGGTCTGGGAGTTCGAGCCCCGCATCAGGCTCTGTGCTGACAGCTCAGAGCCTGGAGCCTGTTTCAGATTCTGTGTCTTCCTCTCTCTCTCTGACCCTCCCCCGTTCATGCTGTCTCTCCCTGTCTCAAAAATAAACGTTAAAAAAAATTTTTTTTTAAAAAGAAAACAGCTGAACAGGCAAAGGATAAATAAGTAATTTACAAAATAATTTAATATAGCCTCAACCTTCTTTACAATTTTTTTAACATTTATTTATTTTTGAGAGACAGAGACAGAGCATGAGTGGGGGAGGGGCAGAGAGGGAGGGGGACACAGAATACGAAGCAGGTTCCAGGTTCCGAACTGGCAGCACAGAGCCTGACACGGAGCTCGAAACCACAAGCCATGAGATCATGACCTGAGCCGAAGTCGGATGCTTAACCAACTGAGCCATCCAGGTAGTTACCCTAGGCTCAAGACCTTCTTAATGATTAAAACTTACAAATTCTAGGCAGCTCTTTTTGCCCATGGGTCCTGTCCCTGTGCTTTGCTAAAATCACCTTTTTTTGCACCAAATAAATAAATAAATAAAGCTTACAAATTCTAGATAAATGGGATATTTTCCTCTATTGACCACCAAAACGTTGAAAATGTGATTAGTGGGCAAGGACAGGAACCCTAACAAAATTTTCAAACATCTACCCATGTCAATCGACTTCAAAATGCCACTTTGACAAATTTATCAAAAGGAAGTGGTCCTATACAGATTTGCGGAGCTATCTGAAGAATGCATTTTACTGCAGCATAGTTGGGTAATAGCAAAAACTTGGAAACACTTGACATGCTTATCAAGAGCAGACCTATGCGGTAAATTCTGATGGAGCTGTACAACGAAACACTGTTTATTCAGTTGTTGAAATGAGGTAGATTGATTGATTGATTTTTATTTTATTTTTTAATTTTAAATAGAATTTATTGTCAAGTTGCCTAACATACAGTGTAGACAGTGTGCTCTTGGCTTCGGGGGTAGAGTCCCGTGATTCATCACTTACATACAACACCCAGTGCTCATCCCGACAAGTGCCCTCCTCAATGCCCATCATCCATATTTCCCTCCCCCCCACCCTGATCAACCCTCAGATTGTTCTCAAAATGAGGTAGATTTAAATGCACTGATGCGGAGAAATGTCTATGGTGTATTGTTAACTGAAAAAAAGCAAGTATCTTGTTTAGTACATATCTCGTTTTTTTTTTTTTTTTTTTTTTTTTTTTATTTTGGGGACAGAGAGAGACAGAGCATGAACGGGGGAGGGGCAGAGAGAGAGGGAGACACAGAATCGGAAACAGGCTCCAGGCTCCGAGCCATCAGCCCAGAGCCTGACGCGGGGCTCGAGCTCACGGACCGCGAGATCGTGACCTGGCTGAAGTCGGACGCTTAACCGACTGCGCCACCCAGGCGCCCCCATATCTCGTTTTTAAAAGAAATGTTTTTGAGGGGCGCCTGGGTGGCTCAGTCAGTTAAGCGTCCAACTTCGGCTCAGGTCATGATCTCGCGGTCTGTGAGTTCGAGCCCCGCGTCAGGCTCTGTGCTGACAGCTCAGAGCCTGGAACCTGCTTCGGATTCTGTGTCTCCCTCTCCCTCTGCCCCTCCCCTGCTCACGTTCTGACTCTCTCTGTCTTTCAATAATAAATAAATGTTAAAAAAAATTTAAAAAAAAAAAGAAATGTTTTTGGAAAAATATAGAACATGTTTATTTAAAATTATATTTGCATGTAAGTGTTACATATTATTTAATATATATTTAAAGTATATATATACTTATTTATTTATGAAGTGTATATATATATATATATATTTTTTTTAATACATATGTGTACACATACATTTAAAGTATTATCGGGTCGCCTGGGTGGCTCAGTCAGTTAAGCAGCCGACTTCGGCTCAGGTCATGATCTTGCCGTTCGAGAGTTCGAGCCCCACATCGGCCTCTGTGCTGACAGCTCAGAGCCTGGAGCCTGCTTCGGATTCTGTGTCTCCCTCTCTCTCTACCCCTCCACTGCTCACACTCTGTGTCCTCTCTCTGTCTCAAAAATAAACATTAAAAAAAATTAAAGTATTACCTGTGCATACATTTCTAAAGATAAACAACTTAAAGTTTTAGTAGTTGTTCCTTAAGGGGAGGATATGCCAGGACACTTACCATAGGAGAGGGACATTTTTATTGTTTTTGTAAATTTTACTCTTAAGTTTTACAGATTCACTTCTGTAATTTTTTATTTAAAAAAAATGCTTATTTATTTTGAGACACAGGAGGGGAGAACGTGAATGAAGGAGGGGCAGAGAGAGAGGCAGACAGAGAGAATCTCAAGCAGGCTCCATGCTGTCAGGGCAGAGCCCGATGTGGGGCTCGATCTCACGAACCACGAGATCATGGCCTGAGCCAAGTCAGACGCTCAAATTGCCTTAATTTAATATAGTAGAATCTCAACACAAGTGAGAGGCTGCCTGGAAATTTTCAGAATCTTACTTTGGTGAATAGCTCTATACACTCATACTTTAAAAAACTGTATTAGAAAGTAGTAACTACTTTTCTTTTCTTTTTTATTTTAGAGAGACAGAGGGCATGGGGGAGAGGTGGCAGAGGGAGAGTGAGAATCCCAAGCAGGCTCCACGATCAGTATGGAGCCTGATGCGGGGCTCGATCCCATGACCCTGGGATCATGACTTGAGCTGAAATCGAAAGTCAGACACTCAACTGACTGAGCCACCCAGGTGCCCCAGTAATAACTATTTTCACAAGATTCTGTGGCAGGATAAAGCAAAACTTTACATATTAAATTATAAGAAGAGTCCTATTCCAAGGGACGTGAATTCCATGAGTTTGCGCCAATATGTTTTATTTGATAGAATTGTACTCAGAACCTGGACTAATGTTTTATACCCAGCATTCTAATAAAACCAGTTACATGCAAATACATGTCTTTGCACCAAGTTTCCCGGACCTTCTCCTGATAATACTCACCCTTTTTCCTCCAGAAGGGCTCTTTATAATAAACTATGCATTTGATGACTGATCCCAAAGGCACGCGAGTGATCAGCTGGTTTCTCATCATGGGCAGAGGGGGATTGAAATGGATCTTCATGCCCAGAATAGGAGGAATAGCACTAATCACATACTTAGCCTGAAAGAAAAACGTGGTTAAACAGAGTTCGTGGGGTTTTTTTTCCCTAATGTTTCTCCTTTATTTTACCCTTGGCCCCCTTTGAGTATCTTCTCTTTTTTTTCTCCCCAAAGGATTTAAGTAATCTCTACACCTGACATGGGGCTCGAACCCACAGCCCCGAGATCAAGAGTCGCACGCTCCGCTGACTGAGCCAGCCAGGTGTCCCTCGAGTGTCTGCTTAACAGAAAAACTGGAAGAGTCATGTTAAAATCAAAATTAGCCCTGATTGTTCTCTAGTTCGAACCTTCCAGTGACTTTCCATCACACCTGGAGTCAAAGCCAAGTCCCCCACACTCACCTCCAAGGCCATGCATGAAATGAACTCCTGTTACAGCTCTGATCTCCTATTAATCTTCCCCTCACTCCTTTGATTCTGCCACTTGACCATTTGCTGTTCCTTCATCATGCCAGGCTCACTTCTACCGCAGGGCCTTTGCACTGGCTGTTCCGTCTACTTGGAACACTCTTTCCTCAGAGAGCCACATGGCTCAACCTCTCATTTTATATCACCTTATGACCTTATTTAAAATTGCATGACCAATCCCCTCACCCTACCTTCTGACACACCTTCTTCTCCTTGCTGATTGATTTTTTTGCCATAGTACTTGCCACTATGTGCCATACTTTGTATCTTTTTTAAAAAAATTTTTTTAAACGTTTTTTTATTTATTTTTGAGACAGAGAGAGACAGAGCATGAACGGGGGAGGGGCAGAGAGAGAGGGAGACACAGAATCGGAAGCAGGCTCCAGGCTCTGAGCCATCAGCCCAGAGCCCGACGCGGGGCTCGAACTCACCAACCGCGAGATCGTGACCTGAGCTGAAGTTTGACACTCAACCGACTGAGCCACCCAGGCGCCCCCATACTTTGTATCTTAACCACATATTTGATTATGCCCTTTCTTCTTCACTAGAATGTAAGCCACATGAGGGCAGAGAATTTTATTTTTGTTCCCTGTTCTGTTCCCAGTTCCTAGAAGAATGCCAGACACATAGAAGGCACTTGATATTTATTAAATAAATATTTTCTTTGGTATCTACTTACATAGGAGCCCAATACAGAGGGTCGAATATGATTTTGTAACTCTGCCCTCTCCTCCAATATTCTCCAATATCTTTTCCCTTCTTTCACACCCTTTTGGCAAAGGGAATGTCTGTAAAGTCTGGAATATTCTTGGCTTTATTTAAGCTTTGGTTATCAATGGGACTCTGGCCACTTCCCATAGTTAAGGGCTCTTGGTTACCTCATACACCTCCTGGTTTAGGGTCTCCACGAGGACATTTTCTCCTGTCTGGTCAATGTGGGTCACAGGCCTCTCCAGCTTCACTTGGTCCCCAAGGAGGTCCATTATCCGCTCACTCACTTGACCAGATCCGCCCACAAATTTCCTCTCCTGCAGAGAAAAGGGGACTCAAGAGATGGGTAGGAAATATGGGAATGGGTTTCAATTATTAAGTTGCTAGATTTTCTCATACATCTCTATGCGACACACGAAAGGTTGCATTTTGCTGTTGCCAATAGTGTCTTCTTTAAACAATTTTTTTAAATGTTTATTTATTCTTGAGAGAGAGACAGAGAGAGAGGGAGAGAGAGCGCGTGCACGAGCAGGGGAGGGGCAGAGAGAGAGGGAGACACAGAATCAGAAGCAGGCTCCAACTCATGAACGTGGGGCTCCAACTCATGAACCGCGACATCATGACCTGAGCTGAAGTCGGACACTCAACTGACTGAGCCACCCAGGCGCCCCCTGCCAACAGCGTCTTTGGTCATTGTTTTCTAACTAGTGATTGCCGGCTTTGGACAAAATTACAGGCCTTCTAACAAGGTGACTGTTTTTTGTGGATTCCCAGGCTTCACCCTCTGCTGGACATCCTCAGCCTGGCCCCCGTGTACCCACCTGCCCGGCCGCTGCCCCTGCCTCGTGTCCCACCTGCATCGTTCTGTTGGGTGGCCAGGTCTGGTGGAGTTCCAGTCGCAGCCGGGCCACTGCTTGCCTGAGCGCACTTAAGCCTGTTTTTCCCTTCCTTGCTTCTCAGGCTGAGAACCTCCCTGGCCCAGCTACCCCCAGGCCACCCGACTCTCTGTTGCAGGCTACCGATCTCATCCTGGGTCAGGTGCCTGTTGCTTCTGAATGTTCTGCGTGGCTGTGTGCACGGTTGAGCTGACTGCTTTCTCCTAAATTTTCAGTTCAGTCATTTGTTTAAAATTTTATCTAAATCCAAGTTAGTTAACATAGAGTGTAATAATGATCTCAGTCGGGAGTAGCATTGAGTGACTCATCACTGACCTACAACACCCAGCGCTCATCCCAACAAGTGCCCTCGTCAATACCCCTCACCCATTTAGCCCATCCCCCCACCCACAGCCTCTCCAGCAACCCTCAGTTTGTTCTCTGCGTCTAAGAGTGTCTTATGGTTTGCGGTTCAGTTGAGTTTTTAAAAGATTATTTCAAATAGGTCTGAGACGAAGGAAAAGGAGAGGGACAAAGCGATAGAGGAAATGGACTCAGAGAAGAAGGAGGGGGAGGAGGGGAAGCGGGGGGGGGGGTGGGGGGAGAATGAGGAAGGGGAAAGAAGGAAATTGACCACCAAGCAGATTATGTAAGATCTCTAATTCACTTCCTACTGGGCCTAGCACAGGGCTTCACACAATGCTGGGGCTCAGGAAGCAAGAAATGAATGAATGAATGAATGAATGAATGAAGGCATGAGTGAATGAATTTTGTGTGGTATGTGTGTTTGAGATTGAAAGTGCATTTCTGACTGCAAAAGTATGTAGAGAGGTAAGCCTAAACTTAAAACCACATTGGCTGCTGGGCTCTCACGCTGCGTACTGAACAGGCTGTCCCTTAACCGAAGCCACTCGGAGCTGCCATCGTGAAGCTCCAACGTCCGTGAGCCTGCCTCCTGCTTCATCCATCGTGAATACCATCCATTCATGATACCAATCTTTTATTTAGGCGTGGTGGTTTTCTGCTGGAATGGTGGGGGGATGGATGGGTACCTGCCCTCCATTGGTTGTTGAGATGATCCTGGTCGTGCCCCCACACTGCTTCACATACCACAGGAACCAGAGAGCAGAGACCTCGTGGGTCTCCGCAGTGACACACAGGTTCACAAAGAGAGTGGCAAGCTGCTTGGCAGATCTGCTCAGGAAGAAACAAGAGCACAATGAGCAAACGTGGGAGGGCATCTTCTTCATACTCTGGAAATTATTCAGGCAATAAACTTACTTGGCTAACTGTAGCGCAGTTTGGCTGTGTTGTCACTAGAAATCGTCACTAGAGCCCAGTATTATAATACAGGACATCAGAGAGCTTGGGGGAAGGAGGTTTATTTTCCCCTTACCCCAAACGGCTTACTGAGACTCAGCTTGTATTCCATTTGGGGTGCTATCATGATTTCTCTCCATATACCAGCTCCTCTTCCCGTGGTCCCCATCTCAGTGAAAGGCAACATCATTCACCCAACTGCTAAGGCCAACGCTCTAGAAATCAACCCTGATTTCTCTCTTTCCGTCACTCGCCCCCCAATCCACTCAATCAGGAAGTCACGTTGTCTCTCGCTATACCACTCCACCTTCACCACTGCCAATTTAGCATCCTCTCTTGCCAGGAGTACTGTAATTATTTCTTCTAGACTGGTCTCTCCGCCTCCACTCATCATTGCCTGGTGTCCATTCACGACACTCAAAGCCAGAAGCTTTTTACCCACTCCCCACTGTGGTGTTCCTTCTGTAGTGTAAATCAAGTCATGTCCTTCTCCTGTTTTAAACCCTTCAATGGCATCCTATCAAAACCAGAATAGAATTTGGATCTTTCCCCTTTGCCTGCAAAGCCCTAAGTGACCTAGCCCGGGCCTCCTTTTTCTACCTTGTTCTGTACCCTCTCTACTTCTTTTTTATTTTAACATTTGTTGAGAGACAGAGAGAGAGAGAGAGAGAATGAGAATCTTAAGCAGGTTCCACACTCAGTGAAGAGCCTGACTCGGGGGTTCAATCCCATGACCCTGGGATCATGACTTGGGCTGAAATCAAGAGTTGGATGCTCAACTGACTGAACCACTCATGTGTCCCCCCTCTCCACTTCTTCTAATGTCTCCTCAGAAAGATGAACTCTTCTGGGTCCATGAAGATGAACACCAGCTCCCACATACCCAGAACCCTGGCATTCTCTATCACTTTACCATTGTGTGGTGTCTTTAGAACCCTTTTTGCTGTCTTAAATTAAATTTCACTGTGTTCTATTGACATTATAATGTGTCCCCCATTATAATATCAATCGATGGGAACAGGAATCTTAATAAAATAGTGTTTGGTGCATAGTAAGCACTCAACAATTACTTGTTGGATGACTGAGTGCATGAACAGTTATCAGTTAAACATTATTTTAAAATTACCAAGAATGTGCAAAGGATATGCTAGGGTGCTGTCCCAACCACAGAAATAGTCGCGATTATTTATTCAGTTACTTCAGTGTCTCATGGAAGATAAGCTCAAAGGATGGATAAGGGGAAAAAAGCAATTAACAGAGCATAGAGAGGTGAACTTTTGCTCTGGGCTGGCAGTTCAATAGCGGAAGGTTATATCATATCTGGAGGCATACCAGAAAGTGAAGGATCTCATGTAACTCCAACGACTCAGTTATGGCTAACACTTTCTTCTTTAAAAATTTTTTAAGTGTGTATTTATTTTTGAGAGAGAGAGAGAGAGAGACAGAGCGTGAGCGAGGCGGGGGTGGGGAGGGGTGGAGGTGCAGAGAGAGAGGGAGACACAGAATCCGAAGCAAGGCTCCAGGCTCTGAGCTGTGTCAGCACAGAGCCCGATGCGCGGCTCGAACTCGTGAACGGCGAGATCGTGACCTGAGCTGAAGTCGGACGCTCAACCGACTGAGCCACCCAGGCGCCCCTATCTAACACTTCCTAAAATTCACTAGTACAGATGGGTACTCTGAGACATCTTTAATAAGAATCAATCCCCCTTCTGGCTTTGACAGAAAGCGTGCATGATGTTACTCTGCTTATATCTGAAGCAGAGCTTGGCACCTGGTAGCGTTGACAGTGGGTGGACAGAGGGAGACAATCCCAAGAACCGATGTGAGGTTCAAACCCACGAACTGTGAGATCGTGACTTGAGCGGAATGCTCAACCGACCGAGCCACCCAGGCACCCCCCCCTACTCCCTGGTTTTCAAACCTGTTGCACTGAAATGTCGTAACAACTCTATAAGACAGCAATTTGCTCCCAGGTTACAAGCCTGAAAACCGCATCTCAGAGAGGCTAGTAAATATGTCTTACAAGGTGCACCAAACGGTACGACTTCACACCAGATCGTACCTGCTCCAAACCTCATGCTTTTAAGGCCTCGAAATGCTTTATGATGAGCTGACAGTCCCATTAGCCTGCAACTAGTACAATAATCTATGTTGAAGCGGCTTAAAGTTAGTTTCCTAAGATTCCTCAGGATAACCGAAGGGATGGCGATTGTTGACCCAGGCTTTCTTTGCAAAGGCAATTTGTGGCATGTGTGTAAAGCAAACACCCCGACATTAGTTTGAAATATTACTTGAGGGGCGCCTGGGTGGCTCAGTCGGTTGAGGGTCTGACTGTTGATTTCAGCTCAGGTCATGATCTCGTGGTTGGTGAGTTTGAGCCCCGCGTGGGGTTCTGCACTGACAGGGCGGAGACTGCTTGGGATTTTCTCTCTCTCTGCCCCTCCCCAGCTCGTGCTCTCTCTGTCTCTGTCTCTCTCGAAATAAACAAATAAACTTAAAAAAAATATATTACTTCAAAGTGAAAACATTCTTTGCTGTCTCCCCATGTCCTATTTATTTTCTTCCTTGACTTGTAAGTGAACTTGGGGGGCATGAGGTAAGGGGAGTAATAAATAACTAAAATTTAGCAGTGGCCCAGCTAGACGGCCAAGATTAAACACAAAAACACTGCTGCGATTCTAGTTATTATTGTTGCCAACTGGGTGGGAGACAAATAATCCTGGTTTGAAATGGAGGGAGATCTAAAAGTAATTCTCTTTGGAGGGCCAGGCCATTCCTAATCCTTTATTTGATTTGCTCTGGGAGCTTTAGTGAGAAAAGAAATGAGAAGAACAGGTCAAGGAAGCTTTTTTCATGTTCTTTGCCCTGTTGACTTTTTAGAAGATAAATGTTATTATATTTTTCTACATGAAAAATACATACACATTATATAAAATTTGGAAAATTCATAAAATAAGAAGGTGAGGGAATAAGATACTGGTTTCATTTTGGGACTTTTTTTTAGTTTACAGGCTTTGGAAAGTGTATGTACATAACCTTGACCACATTGTAAATTTAACTTGTTTCTGAAAAGTACTTTTTCTTTTTTTGAAAAACACTTTTTAAATGGTAATAACTGGAAGACTGATCAACATTATTCTTGGAACATATAACTGTGCTTTAGTTTGAGTAACAATAGGTTGGATATTTTGGGGATTATCTCCTTTAAAACAAGAAAATGATACCACGTAGATCTTGCCTAGAAAAATTTAAGAATTACCTTGTGTTCATATAATCTTAGTATCTCAGAGTGTTTTATTTTGTCAACCAACAACCTAGAATATTCACGAATGGGGGGTTTAGGCCAAGGCCTATGGTAGAAAAAGTCAGATCTCTATAATCCCAAAGAAATACAATGCGTGCCTTCTTCAAGGAGCTTCAAAGCTCTCTTGGAAAAGAAAAAACCTTACTGACTTTATGAAAAGCGTTTTGTAATGGAAGTTATAAAATAAATGCAGATAATTAAATCCTCACTATATTTTGAAAATCTAATGTATAGAATTTAAAATATTGAAATTGCACTACAATAAAAATAAGTTGTATTGCAAACTGCATTCTCAAAAAAACCTGGTAAATAGCTTAAGCGTTTAAAAAGATATCATTGGGGCGTTTGGGTGGCTCAGTCAGTTGAGCGTCCGACTTCAGCTCAGGTCACGATCTCACGGTTTGTGAGTTCGAGCCCCACGTTGGGCTCTGTGCTGACAGCTCGGAGCCTGGAGCCTGCTTCGGATTCTGTGTCTCCCTCTCTCTCTGCCCCACCCCCACGTGTGCTCTGTCTCTGTCTCTCAAAAATAAATAAATGTAAAAAAAAAATTTTTTTTAAGATATCATTAATAATAGGCATTGATTTCATGATAATGAAAGGATTTTACTATTCCAGAATTGGTTGTTTTCAAAGGTTGAAAATATCGGAGAAGCACAAAGATGTTTCGAACAGAATATTATATAATAATGAAAATTATGAAAAACTGGAGGTGACCAAAATGTCCATCAGGAAGATAACGGATAAATGCACGATAGCACTTGCTTTCCACGGAATATTCTGCAATCATAATATATGATAGTTAATGAGGCATTTTTAATGACATGGATCAATGTTTGCACTGTAGTATTAAGTATTAAAAACATTTTGATGCATGTCCATTGCTTTTGCATTACATTTATAGTTTCCTCTTTAAAAATGAGATCATATATGTGTTTAATATTATAAAGTTTTTCCAAGCCGTTAAATATTTTTCCACGACATGATTAAAGAAAATTTTTTGTGTGCATGCATGCGTGCAAGGGGGAGGGACAGAGGAGGAGAGAGAGAATCCCAAGTGGACTCCACACCATCGGTGCAGAACCGGACGCAGGACACAAACCCACGGACTCCGAGATCATAACCTGAACTGAAATAAAGAGTTGGGACACTTAACCCACTGAGCCACCCAGGAGCCCCTACAACATGATTTTAAAAGACCAGAGTATTCTAGTTTTGGGGTGCCCCATTATTAATTTAACCAATCTTTTGTTTTGGGACACATAAATTTTCCCTTTTAAAATTAATGCTTTGAATCTCCTTCTTTTCTCTGTCCTTCTTTTTTTTAATGTTTTTATTTATTTTTGAGACAGAGAGAGACAGAGCATGAGTGGGGGTGGGGCAGAGAGAGAGGGACACACAGAATCCAAAGCAGGCTCCAGGCTCTGAGCCCGACTCGGGGCTTGAACTCACGGACTGTGAGATCATGACCCGAGCTGAAGTCGGACGCTTCACCGACTGAGCCACCCAGGCACCCCTCTCTGTCCTTTAAGCTAAACTCTACAAAGCTGAATTTCTCTCTCAAGAAGCATATAAATGTTATGTCTCTTGCTTCCATATCTTAGATTCAGATATTCCTACAAACTTGTTCTCATTTTCAGTTATCAGTGTCCAGCTCCCCTCCCCAATGCCTACGAAATGAAGACATCAGGGGTGCCTGGGTGGCTCATTCTTGAGCGTCTGACTTTTGGTTTCAGCAAGTTTGTGAGTTCAAGCCCTGCGTTGGGCTCTCTGCTGTCAGCACGGAGCCTGCTCGGGATCCTCTGTCTCGCTCTCTCTCTCCCCTTGCCCTGCTCACTCTCTCTCTCAAAAACAAATTAACATTAAAAAAAAAAATGAAGACATCAACCCCAGAACCAAACATATTCTCAACTGATGCCGTTTAGCATGGGAGGACAGTTTCCCTGAACATGGCTTCTGTATCTCTTACTTTGTTTTTTTTACAAATTCACCATGTGCTTGGATCCTTACAACCCCTTCCTTTTTTCCTGGGGTGGGAGAGCAGGGAGGCCTCTCCATGTTGCCTGTCTATATCGCCTCCACAATTTGTATCCATCCAGTTCCCAGCTCTGCCAACCAGAATGGAAATGTCTGAGTCCTGAATACTTGCTTTCAATGTTACATGTTTTTCAATAAAGGGGGCCGGCGGGGGGGGGGGGGGGGCGGGGAGGGTTAGTCCAGGCCTGCATGTTTTAAGTTTTTTAATTTTTTGATGTTTATTTATTATTGAGAGAAAGAACGGCAGAGCGTGAGTGGGGGAGGGGCAGAGAGAGGGGGAGACACAGAAGCCGAAGCAGGCTCCAGGCTCCGAGCTGTCAGCACAGAGCCTGATGCGGGGCTCGAACTCCTGAATGGTGAGATCATGACATGAGCTGAAGTCGGGCGCTCAACAGACGGAGCCACCCAGGCGCCCCATAAGTTGTTCCACATAAAGATGGTGGCACATTCTGGTCTGTTCTGAGGACTTTGGGGGGGTAATAACCCCTCTGTGATTCATAGCTATTCTAAAGATGTCTACACATCTTTAGGACCGAAGCCACTTCCAAGATTTCTCAGCATTCCATGGGGCCGAATGGTGTGGTTTTAGACACACAGCAGTTCCAGAGCCACTGAATGGTGCCGCTAAATAAACCTGAAAGACGATCGGAGTAAATGCCTGCGTGGGGAGTCTTACTCTGTCCAGCAGATCTTGTCTAGCAGCTCCTTCATGGTCATGTGGTCCCACTCCTCTGCAAGGGGTGCCTTCCACGGGGCATCACTGGGGATCTACACTCAGGTAAGGGTTCGGGGAGGGGGGGAAACACAAATGTAACTTTCCATTTTAAATAGCTCTCTCAATAGTATTAAAAACTCTACCTTGAAGAAGGAAAACGTAAGCTTTCCAAATTCTCCCAGTAAGGATTTTTACTGCCCAACCGAAGCGGTTTGTGTAGCGTTCCTATTATCGGTCTACACCACCGGATCCATATTTAATTTCCGGTAACACTCCCCGCACAATCAGAGGAGGCTACATTGAAATCGGGCCACTTGCAAAAGTCGATGACCAAGTTACTCCTTTAGAGGCGGCATTCATAAATTTAGCTCTTTAACCAGGACCAGACAGGCGTACTAAGTCACACCAGCACTCTGGTGGACGTCTTACTCGTTTAGAGGGTAGAAACAGGTTCATTCGCCCATTTCGCAAATCTGCACGGAGATACCTTCTGTACAAAGCCATACGCTAGGCATTGCTGATACACAATCCCTTCCTTCTCTTAAGGACTAAGCTTATGAAAAATACAAATGCAGTCAAACAAGCTTTAGTGAGCTTTACCTCTCGTCCCATGTCATCCATCGTCCTCCAAAGGTTGTTATGATCTAGGTACACAATTGGGTTCCACACAGGTGGGAAGGGGCCCCTGAAGGGGTATGATTTGCCCTGTGAGATATAAGGTATTTTTAAACATTCACTATAATGTAAAAACACTCAAATTCCTTGTCAATTTGTGATATACACTTAAGCGTTTTAATTCCTTGTGTCCTTAGAACCCTACTTAGCTTTTCAGCATAGAAATTTCCAGCTCAATGCTCTGTTACCTAAATAAATTTTGTGCCAACCCCCCCCCCCAAAAAAAACAATAAAAAGGTTTCTCTCTGAAATTAGAACCCCTACCACGAAAAATTTAAATGCCGGTACATTAGTGGGGTTACCAAAAGTTATCTCATTTGCCAGTGATACTTGCAAATACCTCAGAGTGATGGGACCCTATGGGTCTGGAGGATCAGAAAATTACAACTATAAATGTTACACAAGGTAGAAGAAGATGAAAAACCGATTGTAGGGATGTAAGCATATGTAGGAAGAGCCATAAGACACAGCCCAGCAAGCTTTTCCAAGCAATCATAGGTGCTAGGTCAACAAGGAGTTCCCGGAGGAATTTCAAGGTCAAAGCAGAAAGAAGAGACAATTCAGAGGCACCTGGGTGGTTGAGTTGGTTAATCGTCCAATTCGTGATTTCGGCTCAGGTCATGATCTCGGGGTCATGGGATTGAGCCCCTTGTCAGGCTCCATGCTAAGTGTGGAGCCTGCTTAAGATTCTCTCTCTCTCTCTCTCTCTCTCTCTCTCTCCCTCCTTCCACCTGCTCCCCACCCCCTCTAAAATTAAAAAAAAAAATAAAGAAGAGACAATTTCTGTTTTCTTTTAATGTTTATTTTTGAGACAGAGTGTGAGTGGGGGAGGGGCAGAGAGAGAGGGAAACACAGAATCCAAAGCAGGCTCCAGGCTCTGAGCTGTCAGCACAGAGCCCGACACGGGGCTCGAACCCATGAACCGTGAGATCATGACCTGAGCCGAAGTTGGACGCTCAACCAACTGAGCCACCCAGGTGCTCCAAGAAGAGACAATTTCAAGCCTTTCTTGGGAACATATTTGTACTACCTGGTTCTCCCAGCAGCGTAGGGACACCTCAACACAGAGTTAAAGGACACACATTTCTCCAAAGATTAGTGATAAGACAGCCTGTAAATCATCTCTGGGAAGTTTAACCCAATGGCAGTTGGGGACACGCACAAAAAGCACCTTGGGTTAACCTGAAAGCCTGAGTCAGAAGTCAGGCTGTGCTTCTGACATCATCTTTCACCCAACGTGGGATAACTCAAGGTCCATGGTCAGCCAAAATGTCACGGTAACTCTGAGTCGGTCAGGAAAGACTCATCTCACACTGATTTTGTAGGCAGAGAAATGAGTTGGGAAATTAGAAGACATTTTGTGCTCATTCTTGTATTCATTCTGTGGTCATGCTGGTCTTCTCTTTCGGACGAGGCCGTAAAGTTCTCAGGGAAGATTTATGATGCAGGCTTACTTTTCTTCTTGTGTTATGTAGAGTTCTCCAGAGAAACAGAACCAAGACCACTGTGTGTGTGTGTGTGTGTGTGTGTGTGTGTGTGTATGGCAGGGTGTGGAGAAGGAGATTTATTTTAAAAATTGGCTCATACAATTGTGGAGGCTTGTCAAGTCCAAAATCTGCAGGGGAGGCCAGCAGGTTGGAGAGCCAGAGAACTGCACTTCATGCCCAAAGGCTGTCTGCTGGCAGAATTTCCTCTTCCTTCCAGGACCGTGGTCTTTTTCTATTAAGGCCTTCGACTGATTAGACGAGGCCCACTCTCATTATGGAGGCTCATCTACTTTACTCAAAGTCTACTGATTTCTTTTTTTTTAATTTTTTAATGTTTGTGTGTGTGTGTGTGTGTGTGTGAAAGAGAGAGAGAGAGAGAGAGAGAGCAGGGGAAGGGCAGAGACAGAGGGAGACACAGAATCCCAAGCAGGCTCCAGGCTCTGAGCTGTCAGCACAGAGCCTGACGTGGGGCTTGAACCCACAAACCATGAGATCATGACCCGAGCTGAAGAAGGACGCTTAACTCACTGGGCCACCCAGGCACCGCCCCCCCCCCCAAAGTCTACTGATTTCAATGTTAATCTCACCTAAAAATACCTTCATGGAAACATCTAGGATAGTGTTTGACCAAATATTGGTATTGTGGCCCAACCAAGTTAACACATTAACCATCACACTTTTTAATTAACTTCATTAAGGCATAATTTACATACAATGCAACCATTTTAAATGTACAATTTGGGGAGTTTTGACACATGTATGCACCCATGTCACTACCACCATGATCAAGATAGAAAACATTCCCATCACCCCATAGAAAGTTCTCCTTTGTCCCTTGCCAGTCAATTCCTGCCCCTCGCTTTCTTTATTGTCACACAAAACAAAATAGTAACTTTATTTTTTTTAATGTTTTGTTTATTTTTGAGGGGGAGACAGAGAGAGAGAGACAGATCACGAGTAGGGGAGGGGCAGGGAGAGAGGGAGACACAGAATCTGAGGCAGACTTCAACCTCTAATCTGTCAGCACAGAGCCTGACACGGGGCTTGAACCCACGAACTGCGAGATCATGACCTGAGCCAAGTCGGAAGCTTAGCTGCCTGGGCCTCTGGAGGCGCCCCCAAAATAGTAACTTTAATTTGTGGTCACATAACCGTTACTTCTGGTTTGTTAAGTTTACATCTCTTCTTTCAGTTTTTAAAAAATATTTATTTTTGAGAGAGAAAGAAAGAGAGAGGGGGGAGAGAGGCAGAGAGAGAGGATCTGAAGCGGGCTCTGAGTGGTCAGCCCAGAGCCCGACACGGGGCTCGAACTCCCAAACTGCAAGATCGTGACCCAAGCCGAGGTTGGATGCTTAACTGACTGAGCCACGCAGGTGTTCCTTCTTTCAGTTCTACTGAGATATAATTGACATATAACTCTGTGGAAGTTTAAAATGTACAGCCTCATGACTTGATTTACATATGCTATGAAGTGATTACATAGTTTAGTTAACACTTATCGCCTTATATAGACACCAAAAAAAGACAAAACTGGGTTTTTCCTTGTGATGAGAACTACTCTCTTGCAAAGCGCCCTTCTCATCACCTGATTCAGAAGCACACGACTTACCACGGATGATACTAATCTTGATCCCTTGGTTAAGGGTGGCTCCTATCCGCTTTCTCCACTGTAAACTTACCATTTTCCCCTTTCCGCGCTCTGTCCTTTGGAAGAGAGTCGCTAATTTCAGTCCAACCCCAAGAGGAGATAGGAGAGGGGGGGCGCGCCCGGGTGGCTCAGTCAGTTAAGCGTCTGACATGGCTCAGGTCATGATCTCACGGCTCTTGAGTTCAAGCCCCGCGTCGGGCTCTGGGCTGACGGCTCGGAGTCTGGAGCCTGTTTCGGATTCTGTGTCTCCTTCTCTCTCTGCCCTTCCCCCGTTCATGCTCTGTCTCCCTCTGTCTCAAAAATAAGTAAACGCTAAAAAAAATTAAAATTCTTCTCTAAGGAAGATTTGCCTCTTTCCCCCTTGTTATTTATTTGTTCAATCACCTATTTGCATCACTATGGACTCATATGTTTACTTCATACTCTGGATTGTAATCTAATACTGTATTATTTATTTTGTTGTTCAAATTGTTCCACTTGTGTCCACAGGGAGCTCATTCAGGCTGGCTCTTGTGTCCTTTGCAATGACCCCATCTTTTTGTTTCTTGAGCACTTCCTTGACTTCTGGCACTGGAAGATTCTCCGGCCTCTTCTTCTATTAACTCTGCCTCAGCCCTACAATCTGCTGTTTCTTCAAGGAGACTTCATTCCTTTTAGCAAAAGAATGATATTTAGAAACAACTCCTGGGGGGTGCCTGAGTGGCTCAGTTGGTTGAGTGTCCAACTCTTGATTTGGGCTCAGGTCATGATTCCTGGGTCATGGGCTTGAGCCCTTCATAAGACTCATGCTGTGCGTGGAGCCTGCCTGGGATTCTCTCTCTCTCTCTCTCTCTCTCTCTCTCTCTCTTTCTGCCCTCTCCCCTGCTCGTGCTCTCTCTCTCTCTAAAATAAAGTTAAAAATTAAAAAAAAAAGTAGTGGGGTGCCCATATGGCTCGGTCAGTTAAGTGTCCAACTTTGGCTCGGGTCACGATCTTGCGGTTTGTGAGTTCGAGCCCCACGTCAGGCTCTGTGCTGAGGGTTCAGAGCCGGGAGCCTGCTTCAGATTCTGTGTCTCCCTCTTCTCTCTGTCCCTTCCCCGCTCATGCTCTGTCTCTCTCTCGCTCTCTCTCAAAAATAAGTAAACATTAAAAAAAGATTAAAAAACAAAAAGGAAGCACCTTCTGGCTGCTCCAGGTATCCTGACTTAAAACAAAAAAAAAAACAGCTTTATTGGGATATAATTCTTCTACCACATCATACAATTTACATGCTGACTTTTTAAAACCTCTCCTTATGCCTGTATCAGTGTTCAGCACACAGAACATAGTGGAGATCCGTGACCGACCCACGGGATCACTCTCCACAAAGGACGCCTGAGTCCCCATTCCGGCTTTGCCTTTTCCTGAGTTGATTGACACAGAGCAAGTGAGTTGCTTAATCTCCTTGGGCCCCAGATGGCAACCTTTCCAACTCAACATCTGTTGGCCGCATCACCTTCCTCCAGGAAGTATGCCCAGATTACCTTAAACGGCTGGGTTAGGGAGCCTTCTCAGTGTCCCAGAGCTCTCCGTTTACCATTCATCTGCCACTGTCTCCACTGCACCAGCTTTGTGTACTTCTCATTCTGTGTCACCCCTTGGGATCTCAGCTGTAAGAGCATGGGCTCTGCAGTTGGCCTACCTCGGTCAAGTGATGGGTCTGTCTGCCAGTCACCAGCTGTGTTAAGTTGCTTAGCCTCTCTGGGCCTCAGTCTAGCCGTGTGTAAAACGGAACGACAGCAGCTTCCTCACGGATGTGCTGCGACAATGAAGTGAGTTGAGCCACGTAAGTCACTTTGGACGGCGGCTGGCACGCGGGAGGTTCTCGATAAATGTTGTGTTGCTATTGCTGCAGCTGCTACTGTCGTGACCTAACCTTCGCATGCCTGGGGACTGCTGCGATGGACAGGTGAGTTCATCTCAGCAGTATGACCTTGAACTGGTTATTTGCTCGACACCCAACGTCCTCAACTCCCACAATGATCGTTTGTACTTAGGTTTTTTTTCTTAGTCCTTTTGGGCTGCCGTAACAAAGTACCATAGATATTTCTCTCCCACGGTTCTGGAGGCTGGGAAGTCCAAGATCAAGGTGCTGGCAGCTTTAGTGTCTGGTGGGGGCCGCTTCACGGTTTATAGATGGCGGTCTTCTTGCTGTGTTCTCCCATGGCAGAAGAGACAAGGGATCTATCTCCCTGGGGTTTCATAATTTTATAAGGGCACTGAGCTCATTCTGGAGGGCTCCAGCTCAGGACCCAGTCACTCCCAAAGGCCCCATCTCCTCATGCTTTCGCATTGTGGGTCAGGATTTCAACATGTGAATTTGGGGGAGCCACATTCAGTGTAGAGCAGATTTCTTAACACTATTATTAACTTCCTACTTTTTTTCTTTTAATTTTTTTAGTGTTTATTTTATTTTTGAGAGAGAGAGAGAGAGAGATGCAAGCAGAGGAGGGGCAGAGAGAGGAGGAGACACAGAATCTGAAGCAGGTTCCAGGCTCTGAATTGTCAGCACAGAATCCGACGTGGGGCTCGAACCCACGAACTATGAGATCGTGACCTGAGCTGAAGTCGGACACTTAACCAACTGAGCCACCCAGGCGCCCCAACCTTCTTCTTTTCAAGTCTGCCACTGAGCCCAGACCTACTCTGGCTGTTGCCAATTCCCGCCAGGAGAGGAGTGCCAGCCCCTGACCCCCTTCCCACCATGCGCACAAGGTACTTAAAGAAAGAGGGTGAGGGACGGAACTTCAGTATTCAAGGAGCAAGTCAGGCTACCTACCAGGGGCAGAGTGCATCCAAGACTGGGAAACAAAGACATCTCCCTAGACTCCTCAGTGTGGCCGAAGGGGATCAGAAACTCTACCCTCACCCAAAAGGTGAGCACGCGAGCAGGGGACGGGCAGAAAGAGAGAAGGAGACCAAATCCTAAGCAGGCTCCAGGCTCTGAGCTGTCAGCGCAGAGCCCGACGCGGAGCTCAAACCCATGAACCGCAAGATCGTGACCTGAGCCGAAGTCGGACGCTTAATCGACTGAGCCCCCCAGGCGTCTCTAGAGCTCTCAGACTTTGAAACAACTGTCTTTATGTTCCCAGGAGCAGCCCTGGACATCAGCAACCCCGCGCTGGTGATTTCTGGCAGAACCAAAGTGTTGCTGAAGACAAACACACACACAAAACCCCCAGAGAGCTCAACTGTTTGGCTGAGTACTATTTTCTTTCCCTCCATCTTGGTCCTAAGGGTTTTTTGGTGGTGGTGGTTTTTTCTTCCCATGGAAGGGGTGACTGTTCCATCTGCTTGTGGCTTTATGTCTTTCTGTCACAGTGGGAGTGGAAGGGAAATGTCTTGCAAATCATCATAAGCCAGTAAGTATATATTGGTGACTAATATCAAAATCCCCGCAATACAAATTGAAAAACTTTTTTAGGTTTATTTATTTATTTAAAAAATTGTTTTCGTTAAAAAACATTTTTTTAATGTTTGCTTATTTTTAAGAGACAGAAACAGGGCACGAGTCGGGGAGGGACAGAGGAAGGGAGACACAGAATCCGAAGCAGTCTCCAGGCTCCGAGCTGTCAGCACAGAGCCCGACGCGGGGCTCGAACTCACAAACCACGAGATCATGACCTGAGCCGAAGTCGGACGCCCGACCGACTGAGCCACCCAGGCGCCCCTGTTTATTTATTTTTTTTGACAGAGAAAGAGAGAGAGAGAACAAGCTGAGGAGGGCAGAGAGAAAGGGAGAGAGAACCCCAAGCAGGCTCCGCACTGTTAGCAGACAGCCCAACGCGGGGCTTGATCTCACGAACCGTGAGATCGTGACCTGAGCTGAAATCAGCAGCTGAACGTTTAACCGACTGAGCCACCCAGGTGCCCCACCCCGTGATAGAAATTAAGTAAGCATCGTAGCAAGCACCATGAGGAAGGATTTGAGACCAAGGCACGTTGTCTCACGGGCTTTCTAGAAGAAACAGTGGAGCGAAGTGAGCGGCAAACACATGGTACAGAGCAGTCCAAGCTCTTTGGGGGTCACTTCATGCAGGATGAGCGCTCGTGGAGAGGTAAGACAGGGCTGAAAGGTATACATCTTGCTGGTGGGGGGAAGGTGAATCCCAGGAACCATGCTTGATGTGACACATCATAGATATATGTATATGTGTGTGTGTTCTACTACAGGAATTTTAGATGACAAAGAAAATAAAGAAACCGTAGGTATTCCTGAAATCCCACCAAGCGGTAATCTATAGTGGGTATGAACATTTCAGCTATGTTTCTTGCATTCTTTCATGTATTTTCACAATTCTACCCTTGATGATTACATAACATTCCACACCACGCAGAGACCAGGAGTTTCTCAAACTGTGATCCAAGGACCCCCTCAGGCTCCCTAAAGTACATTCAGAGAGTCTGTGAGGGTCTCCCTTTTCCAAGCACACGTGAAGGAAGACTTCCTTTATTTATTTCAACCCAAACAACACGCTGCAACGGACTGAATGCCAACACAGATACGAGAATCCAGCTCTCGGCTATTAAGCAGACGTGAAAAAGATATGCAGAATGTAAATCGATGCCACTCACGCATTTTTTTTTTTGTTTTAGAAACTATGCATTTCGTACAAATATGTTATATCAGACAGTAATCGGGTTATTGTTATTTTCGGTGAATTAATATTCAAACAATCCTCAATTTTAATTTCTAACATAGTAAAGATAGACAGAGTCACATGGGCAAAAGCTACTTGAAGTTCTTCATGTTTAGGAAGGCAAAAGTTTGGGAGCACCTGGGTGGCTCAGTCAGTTGGGCGTTTGACTCCGGCTCAGGTCATAATCTCGCAGTTTGTGGGTTCGAGCCCCACATCGGGCTCTGTGCTGACAGCTCGGAGCCCGGAGCCTGCTTCGGATTCTGTGCCTCCTTCTCTCTCTGCCCCTCCCCCACTCACTCTGTGTCTCTCTGTCTCTCAAAAATAAATAAACATTAAAAAATTTTTTTAAAGAATGTAAAAGTTTGAAGAGCACTGCAAGGGACACAGGATGGCTTTTAAGAGGCCAACACAAATGACTTAAATGGACTCTTGAAACTTCATAGCTGTGTGACTACTAGTCGCTTGACATTTATGTTCTCTTAACTGTGGATTTAGAATCATGGTACCCATCTCACAGGGACTTTATAGGCATTAAGTGAGTTTATACATAGCAAACAAAACGTGCTCATTAAACAGATGTTGCTGATGGCTTTGTGATCATGATAAATGTCCCATCATTTACACAACCACCCACCTCTTACCCATACATCCACATCCATATTTTTGATTAACCTCCTTTGGATAAATTCTTAGAATCGAAAATTCTTGGCATGAAGACTTTTTACTTGGTTCTAAAAGAGATATATATATATATATATATATATATACACAAAACATTCCACCCAAGAAAAATTGAAAACACATTTTCCTCAAGTACACACAGAAGAATCCCCCAGTTAAATCACATAAAAAGAGACATAACAAATATTATAAATTTAAGAAGACTGAAACCATACCAAGTACATTTTCCAACCACAAAAACTAAAGACCGACAATAAAACAGAGCTGGAAAATTGACAATGTAAATATTAAATATTTAATATGTAAATATTAAGCAGCACACTATTGCACAAGCAACTGGTCAAATAAGAAATCAAATGGTAAATCAAAATATGCCTCAAAACAAAAGAAAAAGAAAACACAATATTCCAAGCAGATGTTAAGTGAAATTTATGCCGTCAGTGCTTGTGTTAAGAAAAACAGTTCAGGGGCGCCTGGGTGGCTCAGTTGGTTAAGGGTCTGAGTCCTGATTTCGGCTCAGGTCATGATCTCACTGCTCCTGAGTTTGAGCCCCGAGTCCGGCTCCGTGCTGAAAGTGTAGAGCCTGCTTGGGATTCTCTTTCTCCCTTTCTCTGCCCCTCCCTTGCTCTCTCTCTCTCTCTCTCAAAATAAATAAATGAGCATTATAAAAAAAAAAAAAAGCAACTGACTTAATGATCACGTGACCCTATTTTGTAGTCTGTGAGCCTCAGCCGACTCAGGAAAGACATCTGAAATCTACCTTCTGGATTCCCCACCTACCAAAGCAGGTGAGAAGCTCTCAGAGACAGGCTGGCTTAGCGACACCACATCACTAATATCACTCTCAATGCTCCAGATGTCCTGCTCTTGTTGTCTGGAGGCAAAGACCCTGCATCCTGATTTCTGTCCCATCAGGGAAGTCCCTCTGCCGTTTTATTCCCAGCACTGACCTCAGTCTCAGCCAGTAGGAACAGGTGGCCTGGCTCTTCTTAGATCCAGCTCCTTGAGAGTGACCTTTTCCTCTCAGGGGGTTTTCTCTTGCTCTTCATGGGAATCTTGCCCTCCTTCCCTGCGGGGAGCCAGAGAAGGCCACCCAGCCCTCCAGAACTCAGTCAAATTTATAGCTATCGGCAAGGACTATGCTTAGGCCATAAACAAATTTGGAGGACCAAGCTTTACTTTCAGTCTATACCTCCAGTTTGGAAGAAAACAAACGGATTCTTGCCCGTGGGGGAGAGAGGAAGGAAGTCCTATAAGCTTTACTTAGCAAATGGTTTTCTTCCTCTGTTCATGAGCTCACATTTCTTTTTTTTATGTTTATTTTTGAGGCGGGGGGGAGGGTGGGGCAGAGAGAGAGACACACACAGAATCCGAAGCAGGCCCCAGGCTCCGAGCTGTCAGCACAGAGCCCTACGTGGGTTTGAACCCACAAACCGTGAGATCATGACCTGAGCGAAGTCGGATGCTTCACTGACTGAGCCACCCAGGTGCCCCTTTCAGTTCACATTTCTAAGCACCGTGAGCTGGCATTGACACTGTCTTCTGATTACATCACCACATGGGAAAGCTGGAGGGAGCGGGTAGACAATGGCAAGGTCTTTGGGACCAGCCAGCAGCACGATAGCACGCGAAAGGCCTGGAACCGTCCATGCAGGGAGAAATGGGGGTGGTGACGGCTAAGATATTAAGCAAAACCCTGCAGGAATAATGATAACAAACAGTAAGACAACAGCTAACACGGAGTGTGTACCCTGTTCAGGCCTTGTTCTCTTGGGCACTTTGCCTGTACTGACTCATTAATTTTCACAACAACCCTTTCAGAAGGAGAGGCTGAGGCAGATGAAATCATGACCATTTGCTCAAGGTCTCATAAGTAATAAGCAACAGCAGGATATAAATTCAGACATTCAAAGGCTACTACTCTTGATCATGAAGCTTCCCAGCCTCTTAATTATAATTATTAAACACCACAGGGCTAACAGTTTTCATTAAAGTATTTAATGTAATGCTCACAACAACTCCGTGCGTAAGCTGCTTATTGTAGGTTTCATTTTACAAATGAGTTCTGAAGCACAGAGAGGTTGAGTAATTTCTTCAAGGTCACACAGCTTGCATGCAGTGGGAACAGAATTTAACCTCGGGTTCATGTATTCAGGGCTCAAGCTCTTGCTTAGCTCTCTGCTCTATGAGCCTCTGCTCAGTTCACTTAAAGAAGGTCTCTGGAAGGCCAGTTCGATCCAGTAACCACTTGAGATTCTTTTCTTTTTTGATTAAAACTTTTTTTATTAAAAAAATTTTTAATTAATGTATTTTTATATTTTAACTTTTTGTTATTTACTTATTTTTATTTATTTTATTTTTTTATTTTTTAAATGCTTATTTATTTTTGAGAGACAGCACAGAGCCCAACGCGGGGCTGGAACCCAGGAACCGTGAGATCATGACCTGAGCCGAAGTCAGGCACTTAACCGACTGAGCCACCCAGGTGCCCCTGATTGCAATTTTATTTTATTTTATTTTTTTCAACGTTTTTTTTTTTTTATTTATTTTTGGGGACAGAGAGAGACAGAGCATGAACGGGGGAGGGGCAGAGAGAGAGGGAGACACAGCATCAGAAACAGGCTCCAGGCTCCGAGCCATCAGCCCAGAGCCCGACGCGGGGCTCGAACTCACGGACCGCGAGATCGTGACCTGGCTGAAGTCGGACGCTTAACCGACTGCGCCACCCAGGCGCCCCACTGATTGCAATTTTAATAAGGTGGTCAAGGAAGACCTCGCTGAGAAGGTGACATTTGCGGGAAAAGATAAAAGAGGACAGGGAACCGTGGGACTCTCTGGGAGGGCAGGGAACAGTGTCCTGAGATGGGCGTATTCCTGAACTTCAGAAGGGAAAGGAAGGAGGCCAGTTCCATCCCATCCCTGCTACTGGATGCGCCCTTGCTCCCTGGAACAAATCCAGGCACCTGAGTCTGTTTCTGGAGGTGACTGCCGAGGAGATGGCCTCTGTGCTCTGGTCAGGGAGACAAGTTCCCCCGATCTTAGCAGCCCGTCGTCACCCCTGCGTTACTGCCGCTTCTTCCCTCGAAGATTCGTTGCTTTCTGATCTCCGTCGGTGCAAAGCTTAAACTACTTTCTACGCCCAGCATAAGACAGGTTCTTCTAGAAGCCTTCCAAAATTCACCTCACCGCCAATCAGTGCACTAAACATAAAGTTCACTCCATTTTGAGCCCCTACTGTGTTGGCCAGCACCTGTCCACTTTGTTATCTGGATAGCATTCTCTAGGTGTTCCGAGTGGGTATCTCTTCTCTTTCCGGTCCCTTCAGGAAAGGAATCAATCATCTGCACGCTCCCATAACGCTTAAGAGCGTTATATATCCAATCAGTGTTTGACAAGCTTTGGATGATTGGATGGAGGAACGGACGGATAGACGGGTGACTGGAAATTGAATGTTCGTGTCCTTCCCACACCGCTCGTATGTTGAAACCTAACCTCCCGTGTGACAGTTTTTAGGAGAGGGGCCCTGAGTGTTTTCTGAACACAATCAAAATTAATCTCTCCTGAAAAACATAAAGTGTGGGGCGCCTGGGTGGCTCAGTCGGTTAAGCGGCCGACTTCAGCTCAGGTCATGGTCTCGCGGTCCATGAGCTCGAGCCCCGCGTCGGGCTCTGTGCTGACAGCTCAGAGCCTGGAGCCTGCTTCCGATTCTGTGTCTCCCTCTCTCTGACCCTCCCCTGTTCATGCTCTGTCTCTCTGTCTCAAAAATAAACGTTAAAAAAAATTTTTTTTAAAAAACATAAAGTGCTCCGAGTAGGAAGCTATAAATTGTGACTCCTCCCCCCAAAGGCCTAATCAATATCTTTGTCCTCTTTATCTTCACAATCTGTTGTCAATACACCTGCCAATGGGGACAGACCCTGAGTTCCACAGGGGAGGGTCTCCAAAATTAGCTCATACGTTTACCTCAAAAAATAAGCATGCTGAGAAAGACAGTTTTTTTTTTTTAAATATTTTATCAAAGTTTATTTATTTTTGGGACAGAGAGAGACAGAGCATGAACGGGGGAGGGGCAGAGAGAGAGGGACACACAGAATCGGAAACAGGCTCCAGGCTCTGAGCCATCAGCCCAGAGCCTGATGCGGGGCTTGAACTCGCAGACCGCGAGATCGTGACCTGGCTGAAGTCGGACGCTTAACCGACTGCGCCACCCAGGCGCCCCAAGACAGTTTTTTTTTTAATGTCTATTTATTTTTGAGAGAGAGAGCAAACAAGCATGGAAGGGGCAGAGACAGAGAGAGAGACAGACAGACAGACAGACAATCCCAAGCAGGCTCCTCGTATCAGTGCAGAACCTGACGTGGGGCTGGACCTCACAAACCTCAAGATCATGACCTGAGCGGAAATCAAGAGGTGGAGGCTTAAACCAATGAAGCCACTCAGGCTCCCCTAAAGATTTTGTTTCTTTTTTGACCAAAAAAAAATTTTTTTTTTATTTTGAGAGAGAGAGATAGAGAGCAAGCAAGGGAGGGGCAGAGAGAGAGGGAGAGAGAGAATCGCAAGCAGGCTGTGCACTGTCAGCGTAGAGCCTCATGTCAGGTTCAAACTCACAGACTGGGAGATCATGGCCTGAGCCCAAGTCAAGAGTCAGGCGCTCAACCAACTGGGCCACCCAGCTGCCCTGGCCTAAAGATTTTATTTTTAAGTGACCTCGACACCCAACGTGGGGCTCGAACTCACAACTCTTGAGATCAAGAGTTGCACGCTCCACCGACCGAGTCAGGCATCCCTGGAAAGGCATGAAGCTTCGTGCCTTTAATCACGTGCTGCTTACATCAGCCACTTCCAGCTATATCACATTGCAAACCATCAAGGACACACCATTGAAGCCAAGAGGTTGTTTCCAAAGCAGAATTATGCCCGCAGCTAAAATCTGTTTCCCTGTGCCAATTTTTTTCAGTCTTTGAATTAGTAGACACACAAGCATGTATTTGACCAAATAGCACAGGCATCTAAAATATCCCAATAAATACCATCCCTCTATTGAGGGCATATAATTTCTGAACGATGCATTACCCACCATGTGCCAGCACTAGCAAAGTTCCAGAATGCTCTGGCCGTGAATAATGTACTTTTCAAAAATAGGATGACTACCCGGCAGCGTTAGCTTTCCGGGGAGAAGTCCTGGCTCACACAAAATGCTGTGCCATCACAATGCCAGGGTTCTTGCCCTTCTCTGGGACGAGGGCCTCCCTGCAAATCTGTTGAAAACCATGGAATCTCTCCAGTCAAGGGCACGCATACAGGCCACCTTGCATAAAATCCTGAGTGTGCCTGGCACGCCCCCTCCTTCGCCAAGAGTGCGGGAATTTGAGGTTATAAAAGTGTGATGACAGGGCGCCTGAGTGGCTCAGTCAGTTACGCGTCCGACCTCAGCTCAGGTCATGATCTCACGGTCCGTGGGTTCGAGCCTCTCACTGGGCTCTGAGCTGACGGTGCGGAGCCCGCTTGGGATCCTCTCTCTCTTGTCCCTCTCTCTCTCTCTCTTCCCCTTCCCGACACACGTGCTCTCTCTCTTTCAAAAAGAAATAAACATGAAACAAAATTTTGCAAATTACAAGTGTGATGACAGTATTACACCTGGATAATGGGACCGTAACATAGTCTAACCACTTGGCAAATCCGTTTGGCAATGTTTACTAAAGCTGAATGTTGTGCGTAGCTTACGGCCCATTTCTTGATGCCCAGGAAGATGTTCTCCAAACAACACACGAGAATGTTAAATGTCCTCGGATCGTAGTATGGATGACTAAATTGAATTATAGTCCCACAGTGGAACACCATAAAGCAACGGGAATGATCTACAATGACCCACAGTAACAAATATGAATTTCACGACATAAATGCACAAAAGAAGCCAGAGGCAAAGATGACAGGCTGGAAGATTCCATTTGTATAAAGTTCTAAAACAGGCAAAATTAATCTCCCGAAGTAACAGAAGTCGTGATAGTGGTTATCCCTGGGGATAGGATAGTGTCAGCATGGGAGCGTGTGGAAGCTTCTGGGGGCTGATCATGTTCTGTTTCTTGGTCTAGGTGCTTCATGGCTGTGTTCGCTTTGGGGACATTCATCCAGCTGTACCTTTATGGAGGTCTCCTTTTCTGTAGACATGTTATCCACCAGTAAAAACTGACATACTCTGAATAGACTAAAAACCATTGAATTGTGCACTTTAAGCGGGATAACTGCATACTTTGTGAATTCTATTTTAATGAAGTGGCTTTAAAAAAACTGATGGAATTAAAAAAAAAAAAGGGGGGCGCCTGGGTGGCTCAGTCGGTTAAGTGGCCGACCGGCTCAGGTCATGATCTCGAGGTCCGTGAGTTCGAGCCCCGCGTCGGGCTCTGTGCTGACAGCTCAGAGCCCGGAGCCTGTTTCAGATTCTGTGTCTCCCTCTCTCTGACCCTCCCCGGTTCACGCTCTGTCTCTCTCTGTCTCAAAAATAAATAAACGTTAAAAAAAAATTAAAAAAAAAAACCTGATGGTTGATGTAACTTCTGAACTCAGGGTGAGGAAGGTTAGCACCCAGAAAAGGAGCCCTAGAATGTCTTAAGAAGCATAGATTAGCTGACCCCATTTAAGTACATTCACAATGTTGTGCAACCATCGCCACTATCCATTTGCAGAATGCTTTCATCATCCCAAACAGAAACTTCATACCCACTGAATACTATCTCCTCATTTCCCCCTCCCATCACATCCTGGTAACCTCCACCCACCTTGCACCTGCCGAGCTGCTCCCCTCCAACTGTGGAGATCCTTCTGCCACGCCACAGAGTGATCTCCTGGGCGTTCTGAGTGATCTGACCTCAACAGAGCTGTGTTGGAGGGACAAGGAAAGTCCAGGGTTCCCCCTACTTCTCTGCCATCGTAACTCCTCTCCATTCCTGGTAACCTCCATTTTGCTTTCTGTCTTTATGAATCTGCCTATTCTAAATTTTTTTTTAATGTTTTTATTTATTTTTGAGGCAGAGAGAGACAGAGCATGAGCCGGGGAGGGGCAGAGAGAGAGGGAGACACAGAATCCGAAGCAGGCTCCGGGCTCCGAGCTGTCAGCACAGAGCCCGACGCGGGGCTCGAACTCACGGACCGTGAGGTCATGACCTGAGCTGAAGTCAGTTGCTTAACTGACTGAGCCACCCAGGTGCCCTGAATTTGCCTATTCTAGATAACTCTTTAAGCGGATTTTGTATCTTATTTCACTTAGCATGTTTTCCAGTGTTGCGGCGTGTATCAGAATTTCATTCCTTTTTAAGGAATAATTTTTAAGCATCATAATTTTAAGTGCTGCTGACGCTTGGGCAATGTCTTCTTTCATTCAGCAAAAATGTATTAACCACAAGGTATGAAACAGCCACCATGTAATGCTCTGAAGATACAAAAATGAAGTAAGACACAGTCCCAGCCTCTCGGAGTTCCAAAGTCTAGTTGGGGAGAGGCAGGTTCACGGAAGCAGAGAATGACTGCACCACGGTTATAACGTCCCTTGATGAAACCCGGAGTCTTTGGAGGAATGGGGGCTATTTCGCCGAGAGCGCGGTCAGCATCTATCTTACCTGAGACACTCCTACGCGTCTCTGCCCAGAGCCAACCCGTTAGCCAGGCGGCAAGGTCTACGGAAGCCCCAAAAAGTAAAGCTTGGCCTAGAATTCCTCAAGAGGAGAGGGGTCTACCCAGTGGTCAATGTGGCGGATGCTGTGATAAGCTTGCCCACATCCCCATTTGGAAGTAAGGGAGTTATTTCTTCGGCTGCTTACATTATTCCTGGCAGGCAGCCCTTGGTTCTTCGCCTCCTTCAGAGACTACCCCAGCTGCAAAAAACCCCACTTTGTCCAAGGTTAGGCCGCCTTCTCTGGGCAGCCCCACTCAGGACAGCTCTGAGGGGTCGCCCCATCTTCAGAATCCCTTGTGGGGTTGGCTGAGGCTTCCATTGAGACTGCGTCACAGTTTGACTTCTCCCTCCGCTGGCTCTTTCCCTCCTATCCACAGCTGTTGATTCCCAGAGCACCTCAGAAAAATATTATCCCCTCCTGCGTGCTAATCTCTGTCTCAGACCCTGCTTCCTGGGGAACTTCCTGCAACAGCCTTTCACTGGAAGGGGCACAAGAGACTGTAGCAAGGCCTAAAGAATCTCAGTCTCGGGGCTCTGGGGTGGCCTCAGACGCCTATCCTTCTCCTTAGCTCCTATAAGCTTCATGTTGCCTCAGTGTCTTTGGAATTTCCACGTCTGTGTCGAAGCACGCCTATTAGATGTGATTTTCTCCTGTTAATCTGTCTCGTGTCTCTTTGATTCCTGGTCCAGAGAGAAGGACTTTGAAGGTCGGAGGAAATTCTTCCTCCCCAACACACTTCTCTATAATGTGGACGTAAACAGAACCAATGTCACGGTGTCACTGCCAGCGACGAGTGAGATGATGTATATGCATCTCCACGAAGAGATTTCCACGCAGAGTAAGTGTGTCAATACTGACTAATATCATCGCTACCGTCCCTACGCTCTTCCTTCCGTGAAAGGTATCGCCAGATGTCATATCTTGAGCTTCCCACGAAGGGAGGTTCTCCAGGCCCTGCAGGGGAATCCCACTGTGTGAGCGACAGAAGACTTGGTGGGAGGAAACATGAAGCTTCTTACTCTCACAGCATCCCTTGTCATGCTGGGATTTACCAGCAGAAAAACCAGTCTCCGACTGCTCACCCCAGCACCCTCTTGTCAGGGCAGGTGCTCATCAGTCACCTTCTCTACCAAGCCCTCTCTGAACCTCCAGGACCAGACACTGAACCCCAGCCTCAGAGAGCAGCTCAGCTAATCCCCAACAAATGCACCCTTTTCCTAGCTCAACTGTAGCCTCCCTGGGGTCACAGGTGCCAGACGACAGGTGCATCCCTGGTCTTTCAAAGATATGATCCAAATGCTTTTGATGTCCCTAAACTGTGTAGAGTGATGAGATGATGAAAAAGCTCTTAGTAACCTGGGTATAGACACAGTACAATATAAAAGGAGAGAGAAACAGAGGGAGGTATGGAGACAGAAAGAGAGAGAGAGAGGTAGGAGAGAGAGGAAAGAAAGAAAAGAGAGAAGAAAAAAAAGAAAGCAAGGAGGGAGGAAAGGAAGGAAGGAGAAAGAAAGAAATAAGGACTTCTAAAAACAAAGGATTTTTCTCCAAATGAGTCATTCTTCAGATGTCAATTATCATCTTTGGGTTACCAGACTATCATTTTGAAATCTGAGGATCTGTGATGACCGAAGTCTGGAAAAATTGCATCTAAACAGCAAATTACTGGGGCGCCTGGGTGGCTCAGGCAGCTAAGTGTCAAACTCTTGGTTTCAGCTCAGGTCATGATCTCACGGTTTGTGAGTTCCGGCCCTGCATCAGGCTCAGAGTTGATAGCGCAGAACCTGCTTGGGATTCTCTCTCTCCCCCCTCTCTCTGCCCCTCCCTTGCTTGCACTCCCTCTAAATAAACTTAAAAAAATAAAATAGCAAATTATCAAAAACAATTCCCTCCTAAAGACTTTCTCTACCATATAAGACACAAATCCAATGGTGAAAATACCTGATGTTTATAAAGTCATTACATGTATTATCGTATTCACTTTCGATGACCACACTGGGAGGTAGAAACTAATAGTTCCATTTAATAGATAGGAATTGAACATTCTAGGAATCCGTAAATTACATGGCCACGATCCATGGTGAATCTACTGAAAGCCCAGGACTCTGACAGAGGTCTGTGACTCTGGACTTAGTCTGTATTTCTCTACAGAGAGGTTGTCACAAGATGGAAATTCAGATCCTCGATTGTACCCACAATTTGCTCTCTGTACACTCCGTCGAGTAACTCACTCAGTTCCAGAGTCAGGCTCTGATCAATACTGGCAAAGATACCAACTTTTCACTCCATGAATTGTTTGAGGAACATGTTTACTTTCTCTAATGGTAGAAACCAAAATGATGATTTACTTCGCTGAGTCAGAAAATTCCCCCCAAAAGAAGCTCAATGCTTCGATATAAGAACTCTACTTTGAAATAAATCAAAAGAGACTTATGCATAGATAAAAGGGTTTCCTTGGCCCCAAAGGAGCTTTGCTGCTATGAACATTAATCCCTTGTAGCGAAACTGTGTTGACTTAAGGGACGATCCCTTGTCGAGACAGTGAGAAGGGTGCTGGGCAGATCCCAGTTAGAGGAACATTTGGGGTCTAGTAAAGAAATGATGTGGCAGGAGAAATCTGGAGCGAGATTCAGATGAAGGAAGAGGCAAGTCTGGCAAAGAGGCGACTTGTGAACTTTACATGGATGACACCCTGAAGACACTTTAAGGAATTCAAACTTTATGAATTGCTTCCTGGAAGATACCATCCCCCCACTAACCATCCACCATTTCTGTCTCCCGCCACTCCCCCTCCATCCACTAGGCCCTATTCCTGGGGTATAACATCCTCCACACCATCAATCTCTCATGCCCTTCCTCATCCATTATGGCTCATTCCTTGAATATACCATATTCACTTAAGTGGTACTTTTTTGGATTGACATCCATATTCTAAATTTTTTTTTTCAACGTTTATTTATTTTTGGCACAGAGAGAGACAGAGCATGAACGGGGGAGGGGCAGAGAGAGAGGGAGACACAGAATCGGAAACAGGCTCCAGGCTCCGAGCCATCATCAGCCCAGAGCCCGACGCGGGGCTCGAACTCACGGACCGCGAGATCGTGACCTGGCTGAAGTCGGACGCTTAACCGACTGCGCCACCCAGGCGCCCCGACATCCATATTCTAAAAAAAAAAAAAAAAAAAAGCATTGCAAAGGAGAAGTCACGAGCTATAAGAAAATGGGTAAGAGAAATAAAGATGATGAGAGAAAGCATCATAATTACCATCACCACCACCGCCATCATCATGTCTAACACTCCCTTTCAAAAAATTTTTAAAATGTACTTATTTATTTTGAGAGAGAGACAGAGAGCGCAAGCGGGGGAGGGGCAGAGAGAGAGGGAGAGAGAAAGTCCCAAGCAGGCTCTGAAATGTCAGCACAGAGACTGACGCAGGGCTCGAACTCATGAACCTTGAGATCATGAACTGAGCTGAAACCGTGAGTCGGACGCCTCACTGACTGAACCACCCAGGGGCCCCTATCATGGCTAACGCTGCCTGAACACTTGCTATGTGCTGGGGACTCTTTCAAGATTTTACAAATTTAATTCATCTCTCTCTCTCAACAACCATATGAAGAAGGGGTTATTGTTAGCCTCATCTTTTTTTTTTTTTTTTTTAGATTAAGAAACAAAGGTACAGCGTTGTTAAGACACTTGCCTCCAATCACACAGCTAAGTAGCGAGTCGGAAAATTGAATCCAGGCCTCTGGGTTCTAAGTCTATGATCTCAGTCTCTATGTTATCATGGACGGACTGGGTGTTTTATCTTTTGACTCCCCCCCCCCCCAAATACACTTGATTAAATAAATAAATATTTTAAAGTTTGATAAGTTTGATACTTTATCTTTTTAAGATATATTAGAATTCACGGCTTATGTTGAGTTTGTAAGCGTTTACCTCTTTCTCTTCCCTGAAATTCTTTTCAACTATCTCGCTTTTTCCATGCTCAAGCCTATGTATTTATGCTCAGGAAGTCTGTCGCCGTACAAGCATTTTGTCCTTCTCTCATCTGTGTCATTTAGACTCCCTCAAAATTAATCTACGGACCTAGAAAGTTCCTATAATACCTCCGACGCCATGCCTATGCATAACTTCAATTTTAGAATGCTGTTCAAGGATACTGTTTCGTGTGATTACTTCACACTGCAAGGCAGGCCACAGGGTGATAGCCACCTTACGCTGACCTGCAGTTAGTTTAAACGATGGCCGTGGCAATCAGAAATGCAGAGTGGTCTAAACACACTTTCAAAACGTTCCTCTTCAAAATTACTGAATGTCTGCTGAAAACCCTTAAGTTTCCCAAGTACACATCCATCAGAGTAGAACTGAATAGAATAACATTCAATAGAACGTTATGAGCTTCCGAGCAGGATCCCAAGGATCCTTTCACCACCAATTAATGAGATGTAATAATGGAATTAATTGTGATGACAACTTAAGCCTTCACAACCTGTGCTGCACTTCCCTTTTATGAGAAGCTCTAGGTCGAATAAGCCACGTATTCTTAAAAATCACGATGACACATGGCATTTGTGTTTAAAAAATTTCTTGAAAATATTTTTATTTACTTTTGAGACAGAGAGAGAGCATGAGCCGGGGAGGGGCAGGGAGAGAGGGAGACACAGAATCCGAAGCGGGCTCCAGGCTCCGAGCTGTCAGCCCAGAGCCTGACGCGGGGCTCGAACTCACGGACCACAAGATCGTGACCTGAACCGAAGTCGGCCGCTTAACCGACTGAGCCACCCAGGCGCCCCGTGTTACACGTTGCTTTTAATGTATATGAGAGATTTAACAGATCTGGCTAAAAAGTTCAAACCCTTTGTCGAAATCATTCAATCTTAACATGGGAAAAGTAACAGATTTTAAAACCCCAAGCTTTTTGCATAATTCTGATTAACTGAATTTTAACTCTAAAACACATTTGAAAATCAGCTCACATACCTATTAGAATTGAGAGTGCAAAACTAAATTAACATTTTTTAATACTTAAAAAAGATGTTTATTTATCTTGGGAGAGATAGAGCACGAGCAGGGGTGGGGCAGAGAGACAGGGAGAAAGGATCCCAAGCTGGCTCTGTGATGCCAGTGCAGAGCCCAATGTGGGGCTCGAACTCACGAACCGTAAGATGGCCTGAGCCAAAATCAAGAGTCAGGTGGTTAATCGACTGAGCCATGCAGGCGCCCCAACAAAATTAACATTTTTAAAGTTTCAGACAAAGCAATACATGAATTTTTATACCTCTAAATTAACCTCATGCTAAGCAAATCGATCTTTTTTATTTTGCACTACACCGTATGTCTTAATTGGGCCGGTTAACTGAACGTGAAACACAATATAAAATCAAGCATGGCAAATTCGAATTCTATTTTAGGTATATCACTTGTTCCCTTCTATATGGTTTGTTTGTTTATCGCCTGTCTTCCCCGGCCAACACGTAAGCTCCACGGGGACAAAGATTTTTCTGTGTTGTTTGCCTCTGTGTTTGTAAGTTTTTGTGACTTGGCTGTGCGGCCAAAGAAAATAGTCTTCAGCTGTGGAATTTTGACGGGAGCTGGTGTTGAGATGTTAGGGCACTCATCTTCCTATAGGACTACATTACTTGTGACTTAAATAGTTCCGTTTTGCCGGAAGCGCAATACAAATCAAGGTCTGCTCAACTGTGCTCTAAGAGGGACAGGCTTGGGGCGCCTGGGTGGCTCAGTCTACTAAGCCTCCGTCTTCAGCTCAGGTCATGATCTCTTGGTCCGTGAGTTCGAGCCCCATGTCAGGCTCTGTGCTGACAGCTTGGAGCCTGGAACCTGCTTCGGATTCTGTGTCTCCCTCTCTCTCTGCCCCTCCCCTGCTCACGCTCTGTCTCTCTCTCTCAAAAATAATAAACATTAAAAACATTTTTTAAATAAATAAAAGGGACAGACTCGCAGAGGCGCAAAGACCCTTTCTTTCAGTCATGCATGCAAAAAACATTTATCTAAAGCTTACTATGTGCTAGGTCCCAATCCGAGTGCTAGAGATATGGCAGTGGACAAAATAGGAAAAAAAATTTTTTTTCTGCCCAAATGGAGCTTACAAGTTACCAGGAGAAAGCAGATCAAAAACATATACATATATAATGTGATGTTAAGCATTTGTTTGTTTTTTGAAATTTTTAAATGTTTATTTATTTTGAGAGAGCAAGAGAGAGAGAGAGAGCAGGGGAGGGGCAGAGAGAGAGAGGGAAAAAGAGAGAATCCCAAGCAGGCTCAGCACTATCAGTGCAGAGCCGGACGCAGGGCTTGAACCCACAAACTGTGAGATCATGACCTGAGCCGAAATCCAAAGTCGGATGCTCAAATGACTGAGCCACCCAGGCGCCCCGATGTCAAGCATTTGCAAGTGCTGTGGGAACACAATGAAGCGGAGAAGGGACAAATTAGGGATAGAGAATACCAGGTGGGGTGGGAGAGGCAATTCCTTAGGATAGAGTTATCGGGGAAGGCCTCTCTGAAGAGGAGGTGTTTGAGTTGAGAGAGGAGAAAGGGCATCCCCAGGGGAGGAAACAGCAGGCGTGTTTTGGTTATCCGTTGCTGCATAAAGAAGTAACCCCACGGCTTCAGGGCTTAAAACGTTAATCCAATATTATCGCTCACGGGTCTGTGGGTTGACTGGGCTCAGCTGGCCGGTTCTTGCTTGAACTCACGCGTGGGGCTGCGTCAGACAGGACCAAGAGAGAACACCAGCTTCTTTAAGGCCTGAACGCCCAAACTGGAACAGCATCACTTCGGCCATATCTACTGGTCTAAGCAATGACAGAGCCCCCCCTAAGATTCAAAGGGAGGGTGCACAGAACTCACCTCTGCCTCTCTATGGGAGGAGAGTCAGAGGATCTGTGACCATCTTTGGCCTGTCTTCAGGTGCAAATGCCCTACAGCAGGAATATACTTGACTTACTAGAATCCAGAGTGGGTGGTCTAGAGTGCACTGGGTCGGGATCGTGGTAAGCACATACCCTCCAGGTGCTTGTAGCCCACGCTGACAATTTAATTCTATTCACGTTTCAAATCGTTTTTTACTGCGTTTTTCTGCGCTAGGGTTCTACAGTCAAGAAACCGTGGCTCCAGCCCGGATACATAGACAAGATGTCAGGAGAGATCTGGGAGAGATGCCTGGAACCAGTAACGGAGAAAGAGCAGTAGCAGCTTAACACAACCTGTTGTTTTTAGATGGACTCTCGTTCTTTTTAATCCAAAGGGATCAATGTCATTAGGTATCATTATAATGATACCCCTTGACTGCCAAACATCTCCTGTACACAGGTCACCCTTAAATGTATAGTTTTATCTTCTCTGTTCTGCCTAAGGTTGAAGCCGTTTCTATAGAGCAGCGCTTCTTGTCACTTTATTGTGATTATACTTTGCGATGGAAAAGTGAAACGAGCCCCGGATGTGTGTGCGGCTGTCTACTCTCGTGTGTATTTCATGTGACACAGGGTTCCGGCAGGCTCCCCAGAATGAGCACCTTTCATATGCTTTAAGAGTTTTTGGATTAAGGGGCTCAGTTGGTTGAGTCCGACCCTTGGTGTCGGCTCAGGTCATGATCTCGCGATTTGTGAGATCGAGCCCTGCATCAGGCTCCGAGCTGACAGTGTGGATCCTGCTTGGGATTCTCTCTCTCTCTCCCTCTCTCTCTGCCCCTCGCACGTTCTCTCTCTCTCAACATAAATAAACATTAAAAAAAATATTTTTGGATTAGGAATGAGTGAGACCCCACTCCATCACTTACCAACTGGGGGATCTTGAGCAAATCACCCAGACGCTTTGGGTTTCCATGCCCTCATTTGTAAATAAGGGATAATCATAACCATCAGGCTTTTCTGAGTATTAGTGAGATAATGCGTATCAAATGCTTAGAATAGTGCTTGGTATATATCGAAATCTCAAAAGATGTTGGCTCTTGTCATTATTAAATTCGGTTTTGGCCTGAATCGCCAGGGGCCATGAGGCACATGTGTGTTGGGCTCAATGTGGGAGCCTAAACTATTGGTGATTATGAATTATGGATTTATTTTTCTTGGTTTGCACGTGACCAGACACGGTCTGTGGCAGCTGCCCTTAACATTTGCCAACTTAAAAAAGGGGAAACAGTAAATGTCAGCAGTAAAAAGCTCCGGGCCACTCTGCAGCCCTTTTGCTGAGAGTTTTGCATGGAGCATGTGTGCTGAAAGATGAAATGAGTAAATAAATGAGTTTATGCAATGAACCACAGGCTTATCTTCTCTACAACTCAGTACTTGGGGGAATCTTCTCTTGCTGTGTTTTAAGACAATAATCATTTAGAGTGCTTTGGGCCAGTTCTATGGTTCCCCCTGAGTTAGTCGTAGTCAGGGACAGTTTGACAATTTTTGTAAGATAATGATGCTTGTATACAAAAAGTCTTTGTGCTCTCCATAAAGTGATCCCCGTAAATTTATTTAGCGATGTCCTTCGAGGTTTTGAGAAGTGTTCACAACATTGTCTATGGCAGTGTCTCTGACCACCTTGACCTCACATAGTTCCAATTTGCTCACTGTCTCATGCGTAAAGATAACAGACACACGGTACCTCCCTGTGCACCTAGGAGAGTTTTAAAATGTGATTCAAGGGGTGCCTGGGTGGCTCAGTCGGTTGAACATCCAGCTTCGGCTCAGGTCATGATCTTGTGGTTTGTGAGTTCGAGCCCCGTGTCAGGCTCTGTGCTGACAGCTCAGAGCCTGGAGCCTGCTTCGGATTCTGTGTCTCCCTCTCTCTCTGCCTCACTCTCTCTCTCTCTCAAAAATAAATAAAATATTTTTTAAAACGTGATTCAAAGCTGGTTTGCCACAAGGAAGAAAAGACATAGGAGGAATTTCATTCTGTTTGACTTCCAAGATCTTTGTGATGCCAGATATTGGAAGATGCCAGAATAAGTGAAGTGAATCTGGGCCATCGTGTAGCAATTATGTGATGGGATCTAGGTGTACGTTTTGTACAGGTTTCTACAAAATTGAAGATGTATGAGAAGTGTTTGCAAAAATACATGCGGTCTGCTAACCTTTGAGGTCTGTGCTATCCAGTACAGTAGCCACTAGCCTATGTGGTTACTGAGCATTTGGTATGTGGCTGGTCCAAAGTGAGATGTGCTAGAAGTATAAAATACACACCCAGAGGTCAAAGGCTTAGTACAAAAAAAAAAAAACCGCAAAATACCTTCTTGATCACATTTTATATTGACTACATGTTGAGACAATGCTCTTTTGAATATATTGGGTTAAATAAAACATACTATTAAAAGTTAGCCTCACCTATTCCTTGCTTTACTTTCCAATATGGTTTCTAGAAAATTTGAATGACACACATGCACATCTATTTCTATCGGACAGTGCTGTTCTAAGCTATTTTACTGAGTATTCCCGGGTTTCATGCCTATGTCAAAAAAAGAAAAAAAAAAAATAACGTGTTTTGATCCTCTGAACTTAGGTTATTTATAGATTCGTCAACTCTGACATGCCCACGGTCCCCTGAAAGTTCTAAAAGAACACCAGCATTGCTACTCAGTAAGCTGAAAGGAAGGTTGTCAAGGGGGCCTCATAATAACACTGTCCCATATGCTAGGGCTTAAAGAAATCAGAAGAGAGCTGAAGGAAACACAGAAGGCAAACAACCAGGAAAGGAGATTTTCTTCCCTCTCTTCTATTATCTATTTATTGTTTGTCTGGGCACGTGAGTTTAGTTGCAGTCAAATGCTGATGGCCTAGCCTATTAATAATATGGGATACAGGTAAAGAAGACGAGAAGGCTGTATTTAAAAGCAGGAAGAGTTATAGTTCAGTATATAAGGAGCCTATAAAAATATCTGCAGGATGAGTTTACTGGCCTGGTTCTCTTCTGCTAAGAATGTGTACAGTTTCATCCCCGCTGGCACCTGGCCATTCAAATACTTGGGAGTGAGAATCTGCACAGTGTGTTAGAAAAGTTTTTCTAAAGGAAAGTAAATAGACTCAAGCCTTCCTACCGAGACAGTCTTAGTATCTTCAGTGTATCGTACCTGCCTTGTTGGCAAGAATAATGTTAATCAGTGTCTTCTGTTAACATCTTGTCTCTTTAAAGGCTCAAGGCACTAGTCAGGACAGGTACAAATATTCTTTTTTTTTGCAAATAGAGAAATTAAAGCACAAAGGGTCAACAATGTGTGTGTGTGTGTGTGTGTGTGTGTGTGTGTGTATCAGACAGGGAAAATTCTGCAGCCCAGTAATACCAGGATAAGAGCCTTTGTGGTTCTGCATTCAAACAGCTGCTTTGGGATCTAGACCGTCTGAACTCAAAGGGTTGAAGCTCAGTCACTAAGCCCAGCTGGAAGCAGTTTGGTCATTGTTAATAGATATATAACCCGGGAGACCACTGCTGGGCAGATGAGAGTCACAGAGCCCAATTTCCTCTCATAGTCCATAAGCTCTCAAAAGTAGAGTCTGTGTCTAATTACGTTTTTAAAAATAAAAACGAAAGGAGCTCTTTATAAAAAAGTTCCAGCAGTACTAAAAAATACAAAGAAGAATGGAGCAAATTATCTCAAATCACACCATCCAGGTTAACAAAGTAGCTGTAACATTTGGTGCATGACATTCCAGACCCTTTTATAAGCATCTACAAGATAGAAAGATGGATGGATGGATGGATGGATGGATGGATGGATGGATAGATGGATGTGTGGATAGATGGATGGGTGGTTGGATGGGTGGATGGATGGATGGACGGAAGTATGGATGGATGGGTGGATGGATGGATGGACGGAAGTATGGATGGATGGGTGGATGGATGGATGGATGGATGGATAAATGCACAAGTGGATGACTGACAGAGGGAGAAAGGAAACAAAAAGGGAAGGAAGGGAAGAAGGAAAGAAAAAGGGAGGAAGGAAAGGAGGAAGGGGCAAAGAAAGAAATGCAAATATTTGAGAATCAAATCATATTGTATTTTCCATTTTTTTAAATTTTTTTTTTAACGTTTATTTATTTTTGGGACAGAGACAGAGCATGAACGGGGGAGGGGCAGAGAGAGAGGGAGACACAGGATCGGAAACAGGCTCCAGGCTCCGAGCCATCAGCCCAGAGCCCGACGCGGGGCTCGAACTCACGGACCCCGAGATCGTGACCTGAACTGAAGTCGGACACTTAACCGACTGCGCCACCCAGGCGCCCCGTGTATTTTCCATTTTTAATGACCTAAATGTACTCAAATTTAATGGAAGAAACACAAACTGAAGTGAGCTGAAAGAAGTACTAAATTTCAAATAAATCTTGCATAACCCTAAGAAATAGGAGTTCCTGAAAGAGCCCTGTAGCAGAAAATGAAAAGATCATAAAAACCATTAGGCGATTTGAGTCTGTGTTTCTTTACTGACTACAAGTTTAATTTTGGTACACACCGATTCCATGCTATGAACTAAGATGTCACTAGCACTCCGTTTGCTTATACTTCTTACCTTCTCACCTTCCCCACATTCTGATTCTATAGATTATATCATTTTTTATAATATAAAGTTTTTTTGAAAAATACAGTCTGTAGTACATTCTGTACTCTAACCACAATTCTCCTAATTCTTTAAATTTAAGTCTTTATTTAAATGTATTTACTGTTTGGCAACAATTTCACCAAAGTTTACCCATTCCTGAGTTCTTTGGATCCCCATTTGATGATACCTTAAAGTGGAGTGTTCTTATGACTTTTTTTTAAAATTATTGTTTATTTACTTTTCAGAGAGATGGAGACAGAATGCGAGTGGGTGGGGCAGAGAGAGAGAGGGAGACACAGAATCCGAAGCAGGCTCCAGGCTCCGAGCCGTCAGCACAGAGCCCGACGTGGGGCTCGAACCCACAAGCTGTGAGATCATGACCCGAGCCGAAGTTGGATGCTCAACCCACTGAGCCACCCAGGCGCCCTTGACTTTTTTTTTTTTTTTAGAGAGAGGGAAAGAGAGAGAGAGAGCATGCATGTGCACTCACATGAGTGGGGGAGGGGCAGAAAGAGAGAGGGAAGGCAGAATCTCAAGCAGGCTCCATGCCCAGTGAGGAGACCAATGGGGGGGCTTGATCTCACGACCATGAGATCATGACCTGAGCCGAAATCAAGAGCTGGATGCTCAATCCATTAAGCCACACAAGTGCCCCATGACCAAATTTCAAATATGGTGCCACTGGGTTAAATAGGTGATGGAAATTAAGGAGTGCATTTGTCTGATGACACAAGGTGATGTACAGAACTGCCGAATCACTATATTGTACACCTGAAACTAATGTAATGCTGTAAGAGTATATTAACTGAGATTAAAATAAAAACTACCTACCTACCTATCTACCTACCTACCTACCTACCCACCTAGGGTGCCACTGGATTAAGAGGTAGAGAAAGTGGAAAGGCATTGGTAAAACTGTTGTCTGGATAATCTGAAAGGCAGACCAAGTACTTACCAGTCTAGGGGCTCTAAAGGAAATTGTTGAAGCGTTTGTGATCATTGGCTTTTACTTGTAAGGAAAGGAAAATGTTGAATTGGATTTTTCTAAGATGCGAGAGTGTACATTTGGAAGGAAGGCAGGCGGGCAAGCCAGGGGCTGGGGCTCAGAAGGAAACCATGGAAAGCTTCTCATCCAGGGGACGGCAAACTCCTTATGGTATATTTCTGGCACCCCAAGACCTTGGTTCATGCTCTGAACCCATCGCTTTCTGCCATATGCAATTAATCGCTTTAGCCTTTATGTTCTTACCTGTGAAATGGGGCCAAAACTTTGAGTTCACAACCAAATAACTTCTGGTTTTTTGGGACTCACCAATTAGACGGCATGTGTAAAATCACGTACTTGGTAGGAGCCAGACGTCCATATCCCAGTAGTGTTACCATTGTTATTATTTGCTGGTTGTAGCAAAGGCCACGAGAAAGGCAAGTTTAGGCCATTTTGTACGTCCTGTCATTCCCTCGGTTCGTGCAGGCTGCTAACGCTCTTTGACCTGTGACACGGTTGCCCTTATTCGCCACCATTCTTTGGCAAGATGCGACCCTTTCCTTGCATCTTCCTTGGACTACTTGGCCACACCCCATGATGACACGGTACACTGGCTGTAAAATGTGGCACCGCAACTGAATTTTTTTTTAACTTTTTAAAATGTTTATTTATTTTTAAGACAGAGAGACACAGAGCATGAATGGTGGAGGGGCAGAGAGGGAGGGAGACACAGAATCGGAAGCAGGCTCCGGGCTCTGAGCTGTTGGCACAGAGCCCGACGCGGGGCTTGAACTCACAGACCGACCGTGAAATCATGACCTGAGCCGAAGTTGGATGCTTAAGCGACTGAGCCACCCAGGCACCCCACTGTAACTGAATTCTATACATTCTCTGCCCTCCACCTTCAGCAGGTTAGATCTAAAAGTAACTCTGTGCTACCCACAACTCTAGCCCCTCTTAAGTTTATCCGAATGTGCATATGTATATGTTTGTACGTAGAGAATACGCTTACTGATTTTATCATAAATTCAGTTCCAAATGGAAACCCTGAGGCCCTAGAATAAATTCATCTCCTATCTCAAAATAGTGCTCCAAATGCAGCCATTGAAAGCATAATTTTCGGCAAATTATTACATGCCAAAAAGCCGCTGTATTTTCTTTTCTTTATTTAAAAAAATTTTTTAATGTTTTATTTATTTATGAGAGAGAGAGTATGAGCAGGGGAGGGGCAGAGAGAGAGGGAGACACAAAATCCAAAGCAGGCTCCAGGATCTGAGCTGTCAGCACAGTGCCCGATGCGGGGCTCAAACTCGTGAACCACAAGATCCTCACCTGAGCTGAAGTCGGACGCCTAACTGACTGATCCACCCGGGCACCCCCACCGTATTTTCTAAATAACACAAACGGGCATTATGGTTTCTTGAACAACTTAAAATAAGCTTCAGAATGATCACTAGACAAATGGGTTCCACTTGCTGAAGAGGAAATGACTATTCTCCACATTGAAAAAAAAATCTCCCACGATGATTAAGAGATATTTGTCTCCAGCAAAAAAAGAAATGTCTTGGCATATAGGTGGCAGGGGAAAAGAAGGTTCCCAAAGCCCATCTCGGCTAGGGCAGACTCTCGGAGCCAGTGAGCTCTGTGTGGCATGTGTGAAGTTCATGTGAAATGGGCAGCTGTTCCTGTGTGAAATACAAGAGTTTGTCTAACCTGTTCCCGGGGGCTTCTGTCATCATAAGAGAATCGAGTGCACTTTGGACTTTGTTCCAGGCTTCCCTGGATTAATAGGACTGGAGATAAAGGTGTGGAGAAGGGAATATTAAGAGCCTGTTCTGATTTGCTGATTTCTGAGAGATGCTGAGGTCCTGCACGACAGGATAGTTTCTGTTTGCCAAATGCAATGTTAATTTGAAAATTTTATTTCTCAGTATTTGGGCTCTCATTCTTTCTTTCTATTTATTAAAATTTTTTTTCAATGTTTATTTATTTTTGACAGAGAGACAGAAAGAGAGACAGAATCAGTGGGCGAGGGGCAGAGAGAAAGAGACACACACACAGAATCCAAAGCAGGCTCCAGGCTCCGGACTGTCAGCACAGAGCCCGACGCGGGGCTCGAACTCACGGACCGTGAGATCATGACCTGAGCCGAAGTCGGACGCTCAGCCGACTGAGCCACCCAGGCGCCCCTCATTCTTTTTTTAAAGTTGAGTTATTTATTGTGAGTGAGAGAGAGAAGAGAGGGAGGGAGGGAGGAGTGGGGGAGGGGCAGAGAGAGAAGACAGAGAATCCCAAGCAGGCTCCGCGCTGTCCGTGCAGAGCCCGGCATGGGTCTCGATCCCATGAACGGTGAGATCATGACCTGAGCCAATATCAAGAATCAGAAGCTTAACCGACTGAGCCACCCAGGGGCCCCTGGACTCTCCTTCCGTTGCTGTTCCCCAAAACGGATAGGCATTTCAGCACCTGTGATCTCTTTGGAGAAATTCACATAACAGGTCTTGTTGATAGAGATCCAGTCTCCGTTCTCTGTCTTTTATGTGCTTCTTGCACGTGGTATTTTCCAGTGTATTTCCGGGTTCCCAATAAACAGGTGCTGAGCCAAATGGTGCAATATATTTGAGAGGGGTCTCATTCGCAGGCCTCGAGCACTGAGGCTGACCCCAGACATACACACAAGGGACGTTAACAATGAGCTTGGCTTCTGCCTGCTGGGAAGCAGACTAAGACCAGAGGATCTTCCCCCACCCCCACCTCAGTTTCTCCAGATGGCTGAGGTTTGGAAAGGATTATCAGTGTGGAGTTGGGCTAAAGCAGTTTCATGTTTGACTAGACTCTGGTTCCAAAGTTCAGACTTACAGAAGTTTCTGAAACAGAGAAACTGTATTTGCCGACAGCCTAAATTGTACGAGACTTTTCTCCACTTTCTTTTTTTTTTTTTATTTTTTATTTTGGGGACAGAGAGAGACAGAGCATGAACGGGGGAGGGGCAGAGAGAGAGGGAGACACAGAATCGGAAACAGGCTCCAGGCTCCGAGCCATCAGCCCAGAGCCTGACGCGGGGCTCGAACTCACGGACCGCGAGATCGTGACCTGGCTGAAGTCGGACGTTTAACCGACTGCGCCACCCAAGCGCCCCTCTCCACTTTCTTTAAGAGACGAGCCCAAGAGAACAAAAAGATGAATGAGAACCACCACACACGCATGCACGCAAACACACACACACAATGAAAGAGAAAGGGGTATAAATCAAAATATCGTGAAGATCCTTCTTAAGTTTTTATTTTTTGCCTTTTTTTTTTTAAATTATGAGATAGTCCCCAAAAGGGAACAAGTTTTACAAGTTGCTTTCAAGGTATCTAAACAACTGCCTTCTAAACTATACTAGCAGACATTAGCATGACCAGGGGTGACTCGGTGGCTCAGTCTAAGGTTAAGCGGCCAACTTCAGCTCGGGTCATGATCTCACGGTTCGTGAGTTCAAGCCCCGCGTCGGGCTCTGTGCTGGCAGGTCAGATCCTGGAGCCTGCTTCAGATTCTGTGTCTCACTCTCTCTCTCTGCCCCTCCCCTGCTTGTGCTCTCTCTCTCTCTCAAAAATAAACACTAAAAAATATTTAAAAAATGAAATTAGCATGTAAAACAGATTAAAAATTTCAGTACTGTTAAGCACTAACCGCCACGTTACAGGTTTTGGAAGTGAGGAAAACACCTTCTAAATTATAAAGACATGAGCTGAAGTGATCGCTTTTCCCACTGATAATTAAATCCCAACATAGCTTGAGATCACATCTTTTATTCACAAGCAAGGCTTTAGAAAACCACATTTTAGCCACGTAAGACAGATCTATTGTAGTACTAAAAGTGAATGCCGCTCAGTAGTAATAAACATTTCTGATAGATCGGAGGCAGACAGGACAGAGGCTGCATATCACAGCAAACCAAGAGCGTGTGGATGCTGGTTATGGGGCATGGCATGAACATACCCCATCTATCAGCAGACTATTTCTTCCACAGATGCCAGGGAACTGGTGATACTGGGAGTCATCATTTCTTGAGAAAGACACCCTTCCTTTGGAGAGCTAGCCCATTGGGAGATGCTGGACCCTCCTGCTTTTTTTCTTTAAAGTTAATTTATTTATTTTGAGAGAGGACAGAGAGAAAGAAAGAGAGAGAGAGAGAGAGAGAGAGAGAAAATGCAAGTGGGGGAGGGGAAGAGAGTGAGGGAGAGAGAGAGAATCCCAATCAGGTTCCATGCTGCCAGCGCAGAGCCTGATGCGGGGCTCTAACTCATGAACCATGAGATCATGACCCGCGCCAGTATCAAGAGTTGGGCAGTTAACCGACTGAGCCACCCAGGTGTCCCTGGACCCTCCTGCTTTTATGAGTAGCTCCATTTCACCAGTTTCTTTATGTTTGATTGATTGTTTGTTTTTGAGAAAGAGAGTGCATGAGTGGGGAAAGGGAGAGAGAGAGAGAGAATCTTAAGCAAGGTTCCATGCTTAGTTCGAAGTCCGACTCAAGGTTTGATCCCACGATCCTGGGATCATGATCTGAGCCGAAATCAAGAGGCAGACCCTCAACTGACTGAGCCACACAGGTGTCCCTCGCCAGTTTCAATTTGAAACTGTTCGCTGCAACATAGTCAAATTCCTTAGCCGAATGGTATTAAAGGTGCCCATAAAACTGTCTTCCATTAACGTCCATGTAAAAAAATCTGATGAAACAAGGCACAAATGTACTATATATATGCGTGAACCATACTTTGCACTCGGGAACAGTAGTTATTGAAATAGGCAAGAGAGAGTAACATCCAAAAGCCTACAGTACTGCCTACCAGGACAGAGGAGACAAATTTCTGAACGATATTCTTTGGCATGTAGTAGGAGATAGAACACTAGAGTTGCTATCAGTGATTCCAGAAATGGATGTAGCCATCCAAAATGCTCTCACAGGTTAAAAATAAGAAAAATGATGGGGCGCCTGGGTGGCGCAGTCAGTTGAGCGTCCGACTTCAGCCAGGTCACGATCTCGCGGTCCGTGAGTTCGAGCCCCGCATCAGGCTCTGGGCTGATGGCTCAGAGCCTGGAGCCTGTTTCAGATTCTGTGTCTCCCTCTCTCTCTGCCCCTCCCCCGTTCATGCTCTGTCTCTCTCTGTCCAAAAAATAAATAAATGTTGAAAAAAAAATAAAAATAAAAATAAGAAAAATGAGGGGCGCTGGGGTGGCCTAGTCGATCGAGCATCTGACTTCGGCTCAGGTCATGATCTCGCGGTTGATGAGTTCGAGCCCCGCGTGGGGCTCTGTGCTGACAGCTCAGAGCCTGGAGCCTGTTTCGGATTCTGTGTCTCCCACTCTGTCTCTGTCCCTCCCCTGCTCATGCTCTGTCTCTCTCTGTCTTAAAAATAAATATAAACATTAAGCAAAAAAAAAAAAAAAAATGACATGCTAGCAGAGACATGGAGGTGGTGATGGTGGAGGACAAATATTTAGTTTTGGGAGGACTTCTTAGGTATCAGGTCTTTATCATTTATTATAATGCAGCTCCTCACTGGATATGACCACAAGAGGTCAAATTAGCACCTCTATCAACACTGAAAAAGACCTTCATGTAGCCTCATTAGCGTTTCAATTGTCCTGGCAGTGAGAATTAATTAGAGTAAGTCAGTATGTCAAATACATATACATATATGCATATGTATGCAATATTTTTAAGTGTACTGATATTTCTCATTTCTTCCAGTAGAGGTCAGAAAATAGCAATACAGGAATATGAAAATCTATGAACCAAAGAATACTTAGCATGATTTTCTCTAGATAGGATCATGGAAGGGTTTTTAAATTGTTTTCCTTTACCCGCCTTTTCTAATTATATTTGTACTTTTGTGATAATTAAAACGCAATGGCATTTATTTGAAATTTCATAAGGAGCACTGTCGGCATATGTATTTACCCTGTATCAAGTCAGGGATACTGATTAATTATTTGTATTTTTTTCTTAGCTGCACATAGATTATTTGAAATCGTCTAAGAAAGCAGCACGTCTGGCCATAGCCCTGAAAAATTATTTCACTGTAACATCGTTTCCTTTGTCTGGAAAAACCTAAAAGAGATCCTAGTGTTCTGGGAAGTCAAAGAAATCAGTCAGCATGACCTGCATTTAAAAGCAAGGAACCCGGGGCGCCTGGGCGGCTCAGTCGGTTGAGCGTCTGACTTTGGCTCGGGTCATGATCTCACAGTCCGTGAGTTTGAGCCCCGCATTGGCCTCTGTGCTCACAGCTCAGAGCCTGGAGCCTGCTTCGGATTCTGTGTTTCCCTCTCTCTCTGCCCCTCCCCTGCTCATGCTCTCTCTCTGTCTCAAAAATAAAAAACATTAAAAAAAATAAAAATAAAAATAAAAGCAAGGAACCCAATGAAAGATCTTTGCTAAGCTTGTGGATTGATGCTCAACAAATCGCACTATCACCATGCTACATTTTCATTTCTAATTCATGTGTCCCTTCTTCCGCTAGACACAGATGGAAAGCAAGGCGAAAAGGCTTATAAAACAAAATCTGAAGGTCAACCAAACATTTATGTAAAAATTAAGGAAATCTTTTACCCGCATGTAGATGTTTATTTCCTCTTTTATTAAATGACTCATAACGTACAGTCTGTTATTTGTCCTTCTTGATATTATCACTCACAAAGAATATCAGGGTGTCAACATTGTGAATATAAATCAAAACTGCCTGCCGCTAGTTTCTTCTGTCTTCTAAAGGGAGGATTTCTACCACGGAGGAGTATGTCTCTGTATTCTCACTTCCACCTACAAAGGCAAGTATGGAAGAGAGGAAAAGCTGAAGTTCAAAACCTCTAACAGTTCTTCTATGGGACTCCAGGATGGGGCCCAGAACAGGTGACTCTGTTGGTCAGAGAACAACAGTGACTTTTTGGACGAAGACAACGATGCCAGAAAAACAAGGATCTGGGAGATATGAGAGGAGTCTGGAGACATCACCATGGTGGGTGACTTGGATGCACAGAGAAGTGTGGCCGGTAAGAAATCCTCAGGGGCTCACTGGTCTAATAGCTTATTAGAGTAAGAATGTCCAATATTCGATTCTTAGCTGTTTGTTTCTGCAATTAAACCTCCCAGCCCCAGAGCTCAAAACTTCAGTCAAGCGTGTTGCACACAAATGCTTGGGGTGGTCTGAAGAAAATCAAGATGAAGAGGTGAATTTGAACACAGGCTGGCATAAAGTGAAGGGAAGAGAAAGAGTCACAGGCCATAAGATGTGAATGAGCAGAGGCATCATGGAAGCAAGAACCATGAGCCACAAATGATCATGGGAATGGGAGACCCAGTCAACTCACAGAAATTTTGGGGAGATCAATGGAGGTTCCCCACAATAGATGGAATTTGGGACTTGAGCCACTTTTATGTAAATCTCCAAAGAAGAGTAACCTTTAATGATATATAGAATACAATGACAAATTTCAAAATATTACGTTAGGCATACTACAAATACTCTTTACAACATGAAGTCTAGGGCAGCCTTTATAAAACTGTACTCAGGTTTTTGCATCACATGAAAGAACCCAGATATTTAAATAGAGGCACTTAATAAATCGACTGCATTTTTTTCTCTCTTGGTTTTGTGAAACTTTTTGCCAAATGGGCAATGCCGCTTTGTCAACAACCTTCCCAAATAGGTTAGAATTCTCATCTTAATTCTACTTTGGTGGCAGCGAAAACATTTTCACAATGGTTAAAATACACTTATAAAATACACATACATCATTGAGGACTACAGTAGATTCTCTGAGTGAAGGATCTGGAATTCATATATGGAAAGACCCATAGAGAAGTCTTCAAACCTTTCAAAGGCTGGCCCAGGCCTACCTTTACATGGTGGATGAGATGTTCCACTTCATTCACTTTGTAGGTCTCCAATCCCAGCTCCTTGGCTAATCTTAAGATTCGATTCTGAGTTGGCCCAACATAAGATCCTCCGAGGTCCACATATTTAACCTCTTGGTTCTGTTTTCCCAGGGAAAAAAAACAGAAATAAATATTTGCGGGAATGTTCTTCCTAGATTAAAAAAAAAAAGAGAGAGCTCTGAAATCAACAAATGGGTATTTCACAGACCTTGAGGTGTATCCGTGGAAAATGGGATTCTATTTTCAACTGTACTTCATTCATGTGACTTACCTGTCCTTAAACCATTCTGCAATTTAAAGCAAACTGGATTGAACTTTACTTTTTTTTTTTAAGGTTTATTTACTCTTGAGGGAGAGAGAGACAGAGTGCGAGTGGGGGAAGGGCAGAGAGAGAGAGAGAGAGAGAGAAAGGGAGGGAGAGAGAGAGAGAGAGAGAGAGACAAAGAATCCAAAGCAGGTTCCAGGCTCTGGGCTGGCAGCACGGAGCCCGACATGGGGCTCAAACTCATGAGCTGTGAGATTATGACCTGAGTCGAAGTCGGACGCTTAACCAACTGAGCCACCCAGGTGCCCCTGGATTGAATTTTATTTTATTTTATTTTATTTAAAAAAAAATTTTTTTTTTAACGTTTATTTATTTTTGAGACAGAGAGAGACACAGCATGAACGGGGGAGAGGCAGAGAAAGAGGGAGACACAGAATCGGAAGCAGGCTCCAGGCTCTGAGCCATCAGCCCAGAGCCGGACGCGAGGCTCGAACTCACGGACCGTGAGATCGTGACCTGAGCTGAAGTCGGATGCTTAACCGACTGAGCCACCCAGGCGCCCCTGGATTGAATTTTAAATAGGCAGGAGACTTCTGAATGCCATCACTCACAATATATACCACCTCATGGTTTGTTTTCTAGTGCCTTGAATTTGTAAGCTATGAATCGTTGATGCATTTCTCTTTACTTGGTACTCCAGGCTAATTTTGAGCCACTTAAGGCTAGAGAAAAACGAAGAAAGGAAATGATCACTTCTGTGGTTAATGCAGACATTTGAAAGATAGCATCAGGGAATATTTTGGCCATAACGTGAACCTTTGAAATTGCTCTCCTATGTTCACAAACAAGGTTTCCATATGGTTACAAATCAGCTTGGTTTCCAATGACGAAGGACCAATCTCTGAAGAAGAAGTAACCACAAAAGCTCCCTATGTCTGAACATGTCCAGGCATAACCAGATACCTATCAGCCGGGGACACCATAGAAGGTGTTTCTTGTTTTCTTTTGTTGTCTAGCTCCCCCTGTCCCTGAAGATAACATAACTTTCACAAAGGCGGGAATCTTTAGTTTATTTACTGATGTATTCCAAACACCTCCTTATTGGTGCAATAATTTATGGGGCATCGTGAGGTAAGAAAAGAGACAGAAGCACATGTGGAAAAGGTAGCAAATTGAGAGGCTGTGGAGAATGTTTCTTTTAGTAAGAGTCAAATGAAATTCAAGACTTCTAGAAAGGAAAAAAAAAAGACACAGTAACTCTGCTTCCGTCCTACATTTCTCCATCCCATCCTTAATGTCTTACTTACCCTGATGGTGTAAGTCCTGCCTCCTACTCGGTCCCGGGCTTCCAGAACAACCACATTCAGGCCAGAGTCATGCAGAAGCTTGGCTGCCGCCATACCTGGGAGAAAATACAATCACCATCAAAGACCTCACAGGGATTCCGGGTAAGCGCCTCATGTTAACGTCGATGAGAAAAGCCCACGATGGCTCACACACATGGTCTACCGTTATGTGCACCTTACAGGTGGCTGGGGTTTCTCAACAGAGGCCCAGATTCCAAGAATGGGAAACCAACTGGTCTTTTCTAGCAAGAACAAAAGGGATTTCGTTTTTGGTAAATGTCTCAAATCTTTTTTTTTTTTTAATTTTTTTTTTCAACGTTTATTTATTTTTGGGACAGAGAGAGACAGAGCATGAACGGGGGAGGGGCAGAGAGAGAGGGAGACACAGAATCGGAAACAGGCTCCAGGCTCTGAGCCATCAGCCCAGAGCCTGACGCGGGGCTGGAACTCACGGACCGCGAGATCGTGACCTGGCTGAAGTCGGACGCTTAACCGACTGCGCCACCCAGACGCCCCTAAATGTCTCAAATCTTAAAAACATCCTCGGTCACTGCATCAAAATTTCTATCTGACAGTACAAACGGAAACACAAGGCCACACTTAAATGCACAAGCCCCAGTCAACACCAGACCAAATGTAGCCATTGACTTACTTCTTTTTTTTTCTTTTAATTTTAATTTTAGAAAGAGACAGACAGACAGACAGACAGCAAGTGGCAGAGAGGGGCAGAGGAAGAGAGAGAGAATCCGAAGCAGCCCCTCTGAGGGGCTCGATCCCATAACCCCGGGATCATGACCTGAGCCAAAATCAAGAGTCGGACACGCAACCGACTGAGCCACCCAGGCCTCCCCAGGTGTAGTTTTTGACCTCGGAGACCTTAAAATCGTGCATCTTTAAAACCACCTTACATAGCTCAGTAAGATCTTTCGCAGACAGGAGAGCTCTGGAGCCCTTACCATGATGACTGAATTTCCTCAGTTCTAATTACCTTAATCATTTGCTTTCTGAGAACAAACAAAATCGAGGAAATGCCAAGACGCTGTGCATTACAGAGAAATGAAACTGGCTTCTATCTTGTCTTTCAAAAATAATAGTTATGGGATTTTTAGACCCCACTGGGTGCAAAGTAAAAGAGAGAGAGAGAGAGAGAGAGAGAGAGAGAAAGATTCCTATAAAAAGAGCTAATACTCATATCATACTCCCTACCACTTGAGACCCTGTTCTAAGTGTTTTTATATATTAATTCAGTGAATTCTCACAAAAACCCATTGAGAAAAGGCACTGTTGATCTTTCCATTTTATGGCCGAGGACACTGAAACACACAAGGTCTCACGTCGAGCCAGCAAAGCCAAGCCAGGCAGTTTCACTCCCGGGTCAGGATTCATAACCACACGCACTGTTTTCCACGGAGCCTCCCGGCCATCGTCTCCAGAGATGGCATCTTTCCATTTCTGCGCCGGGGGGAAATTACATTTCAAAAGATATTTTTTACTTTATTTGGATCAACACATTTTTAAAACACACTTGTATCTTGTGGTCTGATAAGAATCCATAAAACATGAAATATGAGCCCACCCGTAAAAGCCATAAGGAAAAGTCGGGGCTCTGTTCATTGTCTATCAGCTACCCTAAAAGAGGAAACCCATTTTTTTTTTTTTTTAGAAAAAAAGGCTGATCTGATCTGACATTTCATTATTGGAGTTAATCTGTCTTCCATGCCCTGTCCTTGGAGGCAGGAGGCTTTCAGCTGGTGGCAGAGTTAGGGTCCCAAAGTCCCCAACCACCCACGCAGTGCATACGGGATTGCACACCCTCATTTAGAAATATAAGGCTTGGATTTTTAACCCCAGTGCTAATTCGACCTCCATGAGGAAAAAAAAAGGAGAAAACATTTCTATTTAGATAGAACGCAATTTCAAAATTGCAGACGATTCAATGCCATTTCTCTTATCAAGCATCAGTTCAGCAAATGAAATATGAAATAACACGCAGCCATAGTAACCGCTGTTATCAGGGAATTCAGACAGACCCGCTGAGCACGCCCGGGCTTAAACAAAAGGGTTCAGAATGAAATACAACATCGCTCACACATGCTAGCATTTTCTGTTCCACAAAAGGCACTTTCTTTTGGTCTGTGCAGTTACCCAACAGTATCTGATGCTAAACACGAACAGTTATTAAAACAAGCCAGGGTCTTATCAAACCATTCAATAGACAGTTCTCTGTGCTTGTGTGCCTTAAAAAGTCATACCCAGAAACTTACAAAAATATCTGTAAACAGGGCAATACGAGGGTATGTGGTTGAAAATACCTCACAATTTGCTTAATATTCACCGTGGGGGGAGTGCGGGGGTGTTAATTGCTTGTCGGACATCAAGTGGCAAAAATGGATTTGGAAAATAATTGGTCCGATTATGGGTGGCTTAAAGAAGTCACTGTGGTTTAGGAGAAGGGAATTTCAGAAGACTTAAGAAACGGAGGATTTGGGAGTCTGATCAGGAGGCGATTAAGACTAGGAAGTAGCTCTCCAGGGGGCGCCTGGGTGGCTCTCAGTCGGTTAAGCATCCCACTTTGGCTCAGGTCATGATCTCATGGTCCGTGAGTTTGAACCCTGCATCAGGCTCTGTGCTGACAGCTCGGAGCCTGGAACCTGCTTCGGATTCTGTGTCTCTCTCCGCCACTCCCCAGCTCACGCTCTGTCTTTCTCTCAATAAATAAATAAACGCTGTAAAAATTAAAAGTACAAAGCAATTATAAGCTCGCTCTTAAATGGGTTACAAAAGTTAAATATCCATGTATAAGAAAAACTGGCACTTTAAGATTCTTATATTTAGATGGAGAGCGGAATGCTTTAAGATATTTCATGTGACTCACTGTAATGGAGTTACTGCATTTTTCATTTTTCCTCTTTGGTTCAAGGATAGTAGTTAAGAGTTCAGGTTTGGGGCTGAACTCTGACGCTGCTGTTTACTGAGTGTGTAATGGCAAGTCAGTGAATGTCTTTAAACCTCCATTTTTTTCTTAAAAAAATTTTTTTTTCAGCACTGTGAAGATCAGATGAGCTTTGCTTATAAAGTGCCTCACACGGAATAAAACGGATGCTGTGTTGTATGACAGTGCCTGTTATTTTCTGTTGAAAAAGAAACTGCTGTAGTTTTTTAACGTGTCAGGACATGATGGCTTAAGTGTTTAAACAGCGCCCATGACACTGTCTGGTGTTTTAGGGCAAATATATTTCTGCTACTTTCTGATTTGGGCTTTTTTTTTTTCTTTTTTGCCCCTAGTATTGCATTTTAAAATCCCCAGACCTCCCAGAGAATGCACCATCCCTCATATTTTTGTTCTATGGCAAAATGCGTTTCAAGTTCCCCCAAATCGGCAGAGACATGAACTCTTGAGAAAGAGTCCTGTCGTAGGCTGGACAGCTTTGTAGAGTTCATTGCTTGGCTTATTAATTCTTCCATCGGCTAAACTATCAGTCCTTTCCCCAGTCATCAGGGAGGAGTCCCTGGGAGTACTTCTTTTTTTTTTTTTTTAATTTTTTTTAATGTTTATTTTTGAGAGACAGAGAAAGAGAGAGCATGAGCCAGGGAGGGGCAGAGAGAGAGGGAGACACAGAATCCGAAGCAGGCTCCAGGCTCCGAGCTGTCAGCACAGAGCCCGACGCGGGGCTCGAACCCACGGACCGTGAGATCATGACCCGAGCTGAAGTCCGACGCTTAACCGGCTGAGCCACCCAGGCAGGCACCCCTGCTTTGTGCTTTTAAAAAGTTAATTAAACCAGAACTTAATGCGCGGTATCAATTAATATTTCACAAACGGATTATCGCTGGCATATTCAGCAGCAGCTCCTCTGTGCCCTGCACAGGCTCCTGATAAGATCATCTCATTTGTAGACTCCAGATGGTGCAGGGTCCACGGTGTTTGGGCTCAAAGAGGCTTCCTTGGATGAATGACGAATAGCACAGCACAATGATGGACGGATGCCTAATTCCATGAAATTATAAAAACACTGTGTCTTTCTTCTCAGGTAGTTTACTTGGAAAAGGTTTCACCAAAGTGATGACTGCCTTGACCATTTGCATACTTCGGTTTGGATTAGGCGTGCAAATGATTTTAAATATCTAAATATCAGTGGTGTGCAGCATTATTAGCATTCAATGCTTCCAGGTTTTTTATGTGTCACAGAAAAACAACCCAGAAGTTGGATGATGCGAGGAGATGGAAAGATACGCAGTGCTGGTAACAGAAGGGGTGCTTCAAGGCGTTTTAGGAGCAGAGAAGGGGTTAGGATGCAGAGGGAAGAGAAAAATCACAATCACCTCTTGCCCCATGCTTTGCTTTGTCAATGTGGCTCACGTCCTTCGTATCAAAACCTGACACTTAACAAAACTTTTTCAGAGTTTTAAAACACAATGTTAATTGGGGCGCCTGGGTGGCTTAGTTGGTTAAGCATCTGACTCTTGATTTCGGCTCAGGTCATGATCTCACGGTTCGTGAGTTCGAGCCCCCCATTGGGCTCTGTGCTGACAGTGCGGAGCCTGCTTGGGATTCTCTCTCTCCCTCTCTCTCTGCCCACCCCCCCCAGCTCACGTGCACGCTCTCTCGCTTTCAAAATAAATAAGACATAAACATTTAAAAAATGTTTATTAATAAAATGCAAAGTTAATTGTTTTGAAAACATTATGAAACATCAATACTTCAATACCACGGGAGGACTTTTTCTCAGTTTAAAGGCACTCCCCCACCAAAAAAAGTATCACGCTAACCAAAACTGACAAAAAATTCACTGTACCTCAAAGCATCTCTAACCTTATAACCTTGGTAAAAGATACAAGCATTTCCCCAGGAGGGATGAAAGGCAAAAATATGAAAATAGCCTTCAACACCTCTGTCACTTCCGACAAAGAAAAGGCTTTATGAGAAAATTCTGGAAACAACCAAGTCACCTTCGGATCAAAGAAGTGAGATTCTTTAATGTCTCTAAAGAGAATGCCTTTTAGCTATTTAACGCAAATACATACACACACACACACACACACACACACAAAAGGTCTGGGTTAAGGAGAAAAATATCCCCTTTGTGAAATAAACTCATTAATGGAAAATGGTATGTGTAGGTGGAATTCAGTTGTTAATTGCTGAACTTGTCAACACAGAGACATAGGTAAAGATACCACAAAACAGCCAACATTTTGAGCACTGAGTGTATGCCAGTTTCTACTCTAAGTGTTTTACATGTAAGAATTTGTTTATCCTCTCAACAACTCTATGAAGTGGGTAGATGTAGAAAGTGAAGCACAGAGAGGCCCAGTAACATGCCCGAGGTCTCACAGCTACCAAGGGACTGAGTCAACATTCAAACGCAGGCGCTCTGACTTCAGATAACAAACATGCCCAGCAGCCTTCCTCATACTAAACCGTGAAACACTGAAAGCCTTCCATTAAACATCACAGGCCACTGCCAGCACATTCCATGCCTTTGTGTAAATTACAAGAAGAGGCACGCGCCTGGCAGGTAAATTTCAAAATGGCGTCCTTCCTTTCGGGTGAAATGCAGCACCCACTGGTGCAGGGCACTGCCTGAAGAGACTATGCTGTGCCTTGAAACTCAGAAAACTTATTTCCTGAATGATAAGAATTTAATTATCTGTTCTTTGTCTCCCCCGTGCCAGTACACGGTTGGCCCTTACGTGATTGTTGAATGGATTCATTTACTACCCTTCCACAAAGATGACATTTAATTACTTAGGCAATAAATAAATAAATAAATAAATAAATAAATAAATGGCGGCGATGGCATCTGTGTAAACAGGGTGTATTTAATATGGTATAAGACACCAAAATATTTGCACGCGCTGAAACTGATTTGCTCTGGTGACACCGGAAATGGTAAAAGACACCTTGGACTTTTTCAAAGGTTAGGAGCTGGAAAGAAAGCCAGCCAACAGATAATATTAACCACCTTACATTTGTACAGCATTGCAGATTTCTGTATTCACGCCCATCCAGTCCTTAACAATGACCTGTGAGGCCGGCATTATTGTTCCTATTTTTTGCTCAGCCTCATACAACCAGCTACGGCAGAGGTAGATCTAAAATCCGGTTCTGTTTCTCGGCCCGATGTATTTCTCACCAGTCCCACTACTTCCTATAACATACAGGGCCTATGTTTAAAAAATTCTGGTTTTTTTTTTTTAACATGGCCTATGTTTAAAAATTTCTCTAGGGATGCCAAATTTTAAAATTAGAATCTATCTTTATTAGTTTTCTTGGAAAGGCTACATGGATAAAAATCACCTGCAGCTTGTCATGCCCAAAGCCCTGAGACCCTATCATTACAGGACGATCTGAAAGCTTCTAGATCAATGCAGTGCCCTCAAGGTCACCTCCACTGAACTGTTCCTTAAGAAGTGCTTTGGCCAAATAGCTCCTTCTCCTTAAGTACAGACCGACTCGTCTTTCCTGACAATGCACCACTCGCCACTTTTTGGAAAAGAGAGACCAAGCTACCGAAAGTCACTAAGAAGCAAAGTCTAGATTTAAGCTATTCACGTCTTGCTCGCAAATGCGAAACAGATTCCAAGCTTTCTTGGAAGCCCTTTGCTCTGTTTTCCCTAAGACCGTCAAAACATATCAGAAAAACAAATGGCAATAGTTTATAAAATAAAAGAGACCTTTACCGAAGCCTCGGACCATAGGATGATTTATGCTCTTGAAAAGGATAAAAGACACCAAGCTTTCCTGAGTTGCCATAGAAACCTTTCTCCAGATGATACTAGAATAAGATTGCTTCCAGGGCTTTTGAGAATATGTCTAAAGCCATAAAAATGGTTTCTTCATCATGCTTTATATATATATATATAAATGATTACAATTTCCTAAAATGTCAGCAATCACGGTAAGTCTTATTTCAGAACCAAGTTTTTGTTTTTACCCTTTGTTGTTGGAAAAGAGTGGGAGAGCTTTTGTAATATTGTAATTGGGGCAGACAAACTTTATTTTCACGTTACCTCAGTATGGAGTCCCATGAAAAAAACAGTGCAAACCCAGAAGTTACAGCTTTGTCGCAGTTTCTTTAAATGAAGAATGTAACACACAAACTTGTTATAGAAAAATAAATGTTTCATTCACTGGCCTCAAATCCTTTTGGAAATTCCATGGAATGTGTATAAATAAGGAGACGAAGAGTACATTTATGTGACGAGCACCGAGTCATGTGCAGAATTGTTCAATCATGATAAAGTACATCTGAAACTAATAGAACCCCATATATTAATTATACTGGAATTCAAATCAATCGATCAATCAGTAGTAAGCAGTCAATAATTATAGAATCTTTACTACGTTATAATAGTTGGTGGGGTATCTGGGTGGCTCAGTCAGTTAAGCGTCAGGCTCTTGATCTCGGCTCAGGTCATGATCTCACAGTTAGTGAGATCGAGCCCCGTGTCAGGCTCTACACTGACAACACTGAGACTGCTTGGGATTCTCTCTCTCCCTCTCTCTTTGCCCCTCCCTGGCTCTCTCGCTCTCTCAAAATAAATAAACTTAAAAAAATAGGTTATAATAACTGGGATCCCAACAATCATTATTACCAAGAACGTAATTCTCAGATGAAGAAGACATTAGCAGAAAACAAAGAGTTAAATTTGCTTAGCCTCAAATGTTGAAAAGATTAGTGCTATAGAAATAATAATTACTACTAGAAATCCTAGACATCGGTCAAAGAGCAATTTTCCTGAGATACATCCAATCATTAGGAGAGAAATTAAATACTAAAAAAACCCTGTTTTGGAAGTATCATAGGATGGTAATCATAGGATGCCATGATAGTTTCCTCGACTGTACTTTGAGGATGAAATACCTCATTGCTGTGACACAGGCCCTCTTATGGAATCCCAGCATGAGTTTTAGAATCACAAACATTTTTTCAGGTAGGATATAAAATTGGAGCGCTATCATTCCCCCTTAGGCTCACACACACCCTAGATCTTAGTCTCTGAAAGAGCTGGGGTGTTACAAATGCCCTGAAGAGGGCCAGAGGCCTGCTGTAGATTGCCTTGAATATTTCTCCATGTAAACATCTTTTTTCACCAAAAATGAAATGACGAATTTTAGGAATTCTGGAAGGAGAGGATAAAATGTGGGCACAGCCAAGGAAAAGAAATCTGGGTGAGATGTAACAAGTAACCAGAAGAAATGAAATTACAAAGGACTCATTCATCTATGCCAAAGTCTGCCCCTCCCTCCATCTTCTGGGAGCCTAGTGTGGAGCTCGGCCCAGGAGCTTTACTTTGTCCTCCCCTGAAACACTTCTGTGAGCCAAAGCCCAAGGCAGTCAACAGTGTGCAATGACCAGAGTAGAAAGAAAATGTCGCCGGATTCAAGGACAAGGGCAGAACACCGCCATTTTGTGGAAAAAGCTCTATAGCTAATAGGCCACAGTCTGGCTATTTGACCTTGGAGGCCCTGACCTTCAGGGCCTCACTTTCTTCATCTGTGATTAATTTTGGCCCCTCCCATTCTGTGACAATCTAAATGAGACAGGACAATGCTTTTAAATAAAGCTGAGATTTCATAACCCCCAAAGCATCTAGTCCAAAGACTGCCCCGTGCCACATGAAATTTGGGTGACATCAATAGGTGTTAGTAAAAGAACGCTGATTTTTGTGGGACAAGGAAGTGCTGATTGAAACGAAGCTGGCTTGTGTTCACTTTGGCAGGCACATATACTAACATGGGAATAATACAGAGAAGATTAGAAACGCCGCTGGGCAAATTTGTGAACAAAGCTGGTTAAGGATAGGTGTGCTGAGGTCTTTGGGACAAAAGGTCCTGATGCCCGTGACTTACTCTGAAATACATCAGAAAATATGAGGGATTGATAGATGGACGAGAGATGGATAGATGGGTACAATGGAATAAAGCAAATATAGCAAAAATGTTAATTACAGAATCTAGATGGTTGGTACATGAGTCTTCACTGTATAATTCTCTGAAAATTTTTGTAATCAGAAAATTCTGGAAAAAAAGTTAAAGTGAGTAGTCAAAAGGAGCAAACTTTCAGTCATAAAATAAATAAATAATGGGAATGTAATGTACAGCATAGTGATTCTAGTCACTAATACTGTATTAATAGTTGAAACTTGCTAAGAGAGTAGATCTTAAAAGTTCTCATCACAAGAACAAAGTTTTTGTAATTGTATGTGATGGATGTTAACTACACTTGTTGTGGTGATCATTTTGTAATATATACAAATAGTGAATCATTAGGTCATACACCTGAAGCTAATATATGTTAATTACATCTCAATTTTTTAAAAAAATTGTCCATGAAATCAAAATTATGGAGATGGTTATTTGTAATTTAAAATGTGTGGATTTAGGGGCGCCTGGGTGGCTCAGTCGGTTGAGCGGCCGACTTCGGCTCAGGTGATGATCTCACGGTTCGTGAGTTCGAGGCCCGCGTCGGGCTCTGGGCGGACAGCTCGGAGCCTGGAGCCTGCTTCGGATTCTGTGTCTCCCTCTCTCTCTGCCCCTCCCCTGCTCACACTCTGTCTCTCTCTCTGTCAAAAATAAACATTAAAAAAATTTGAAATGTGTGGATTTTCTTAGAATATGTATATATATATTATATAATTATATATAATAGAATATGTATAATATATATTTTTTAGAGACACAGTGCAAGTGGGGGAAGAGCAGAGGGGAAGGGAAGGAGGGAGAATCTTAAGCAGTCTCTATTCCCAGTGCAAGCTCGATGTGAGGCTCGATCTCACAACTGTGAGATCATGGCCTGAGCTGAAATCAAGAGTTAGAGGCTTAAGTGACTGAACCACCCAGGCACTCCAGATCAATCGATCGATCTATCTATAGATATAGATATAGATATAGATATAGATATAGATATAGATACAGATATATAATGTTTATTTGGAGAGAGAGAGAGAGAGAGAGAGAGAGAGAGACCATGTGTATGAGTGAGAGGAGGAGTAGAGAGGGAGAGAGAGAGAATCCCAAGCCAACTCCACACTGTCAGCTCACAGCCTGATGCAGGGCTCGATCCCACCAGCTGTGAGATCATGACCGGAGCCGAAATCATGAGTCAGACACTCAACCAGCTGAGCCACCCAGGCGCCCTTATATTTTCAATTGCAAAATACTGAAGGTTTGCCCAACTTAAAGGTGAGTGAAATATTGTTCAAGTACAAATGTTGAAATGTTTGCTGACCTTTTCTATATCAATAATTGGTTGTTAGTAACAAGTAGTAATGGTTGTTAGTAATATGCTACCAAGCTGTTATAAAATAAAATAAAAAGAATACACACACACACACACACACACACACACACACACAAAGTTAAGCCAATTTCTGTTCAGCTGAACTTGTCAGAGACTTTAATGTACTACATGCTCATCTTTATAATTTATTGGGGAACGGGGTGGAAGGGATTTTCGAGAAGGGAAGAAATGTCTCCTGACATATTTTGGGAAATATTACCTAAAGCAATTAGTTCACTCGGTCAGTGCGACCACAAGTGATGGTAGTTTTGTCACAGAATCCTCCCCTCTTCCCTCAACAAATCAAACATTCTCAACCACACCACTGTCCTCCTTAGGCTGCATGTTATCAACGGGTTGATGTCTAAGCAGGACTTGCTTCTAGAAGAGAACCAAGCTTAACAAGAGAGGCACCATGGGGATGGGAGGACAGTGACTGTAATGGATCTGGAAAGAAGGCTTCCTTGGGAGGCAGGAAGTGTCCTTGGTTCAGCTGAGTTATTGAAAAGTGGAACATGGAGAAGGAAAAAGACAGCATCTTACCAAGAGAGGAGGCAGAAGGTTCCTTCTTTCTTCTAGTCCTACATGCGGTGCAGTCGGACTGCCCGGGAGAAGGCAGGCCAAGGAGAGAAGGGAAGTCCAGGAATCTGGAAAGCCTGGGGGCAGCGCCACAGCTAGAGTCTCAGAAAATGGGGTAAGTGGGCAGCCACCTCTCTGGTGTTGTAAGTTAGCCAAGGGACAACCAGACGAGTGAATTTGGGTAGCAGGGTGTTAGGGTTTTAAGTGTTATTTATTTTGAGAGAGAGAGAGTGTGCACGCAAGTGGGGGAGAGACAGAAAAAGAGAGAATCCCAAAGAGATCTGCACTGTCGGCACAGGGCCCCCTGTGTGAGGCTCGAACTCACGAATAATGAGATCGTGACCTGAGCCGAAGTCAGACGCTTAACCGACTGAGCCACCCAGGCGCCCCTCAACTATTTTAATTTTCATTAAAGATCCTGTTGCAATCATAGTGTTTGAAAAACTCAAGTATAGCAGCTTTTACGTGAAGCTTTGTGTTCTTTCACTGTATTTTCTCTTCTGTGTTCCATTTTACAAAAATGTTAATTATGCGGCGTTTCTTTCTTTTAAAATAGAAAGTAGTGGATCCAGAGCCTTCCCCTACCACCAGCACCCCACCATCAGTATTGACTAGAAAGTGCCTTCCAGCATGTTGAAACAGGTTGCCCACTGTGTGACCATCTCAACACAAAATTGGAACTCTACGCGCAGCTGATAGCCCAAAAGCACTTTCCCCAAACGTGGCACCTCTCACTCTGGCATCTGCCTTCCGGAGTAAGAAAAAGTGCTTGCTGATGTGGCTGCAAAGAATTTTCTTCCACATTCCTAGATGCTCTGGTAAACCACTTCTACCTCACACCTCGCGAGTGCTAGCCTCTGGAAGTTACATTGCCTGGGTTTGTTTCTCAGTTATGGATACTGAGGTTCTGGCAAGACCTTGCCTTTACTTTTCCTTCCAAGTCAGGGACTGAAAATCCAGAAACAATGGGGAGCAGGGGAGAGCAGGTAAAGGGTGTGAAGTGGGAAGGTGAAAAACAACAGCCAGGGCCGAGGGCTGTGGAGAGCCGAAGACTGTGGCTCGAATAAAAGCACTTACATTTTAAAAACCCTGGAGAGCCATCCCCAGATTGTGGAAGACTTGGCCTGCGGGCTACCAGTTTAGAACCTCTGCTGTAAGTTACTTTCTGGGCCTCGTCTCGTTAACAAGGATGGGGCTCCAGCACAGGGCGCCATTTTCCCGGGTCCTCACTGATACCTCAGCTCTTAGCATGGCTTCAAAGATGGCGGCTCTCCCTGTTCCAAAGCAGGCCTCTTCATCAACCCACTCAGAATATCTCTAGTTTTCATCATATTTAGCATGTAAGGAAAAATGACAAACCGGCAACCAATGAGTGATCAAATCCTAGCCATTTTCCCGGGTTTTTTTTTTCTGATTTATTACTTGGGCCCAGTCATCTACCGAGGAGTCCACTCTAAAACCGGGGCTCCTTCTGTGAGTTTTCCTGGTCCCTCATCCCATCCTATCCTCAATGCCCCACAAGAGCCTTTTCCTGTTATTTGAAACCAACAGATCAGAGATAGGTTGAAATCTCTTCGGGTCTGGCCCAAACCCAGCTTGTGGCTTGATAAAAGATTTAACAGAAAGCCCGAATAAGCTGGCAATGTTTGTGTAGACAAGGCCTCAAATGGAACTCAGATGAAATTACTTCCATGTTTATTAGATTCAATTCTTCTCAGGGAAAATTATACTCGAAATTCCCGTGGGAAGTCCTGGATTCAATTGTCAAAGTTAGTATCAGAAGAGGGCCTGCCACACAGAAATTAACACTAGGGCAAACATTTGCAGAAAAACAAAATATCTATTGCTATTTGGGAAAATGATTTCAGACGCGTCTGTAGCCGGGATCCAGCTTCCCCACTGATTTTCGGACATCTGCTCAGTTACCCCAAATCAAAAACAAATTCAGGCACTTTGAGCCAGAATGTCCAGATTTCATGCTGTCTTGATTAATTCCTCATGTTAAATCGCTTTGTTATTACCCCAAAAAGGACATTTTAACCTTTCTACAAAATTAAACCTGTCTCGTGGTCTGGGTCTGCTGGGAGTTAGGTGATCAAATGTACCCCCTTCTTCGAATCTCAACTTCCTAACGTGTAAAAGAGTAAAAAATATTTATTCCTTAACTCACTGAGCAGTAGTGAGAGGTGATTCAGGCAAAATTTATAAGTGTTCAGTCAGCACATTGCCTGTTGCATGGTAAATACCCAACAGTATCTCTTCAATGAACGGATGAGTCCAACATCTTTAGAAGTATTTGGCTTTGAAATTGGAAGAATTAAGTTCCACCCCCTTGGTCTCTTAGGCACCGTACAGTCTTGGGCAAGGAACTTCTGAACTCCTCCCAACTCCGGTTTATAAAACGGGGGTGACATCTTGCAGGTGGAGTTGATGCAAAGATTATGTGCACAAAATTACTTGCATATACTGGGCCTGTTGTTACCTGGTGATAGGCAGGCTGGGCTTGGAAATTAATTCTGCCTCTACCTCTCCTTCACTTCCATCTCCCTACAAATACTGACAAGCTCATGATTTTTGTACCAACTCATCAAGTTTTGATTCAGTATAGATGATTTATCTATAGGCTATGTCTTTTAATTTTGTAACGTGTTACTTATTTTTTTTAATTTTTTTTATGTTTATTTATTTTTGAGAGAGAGACAGATCGTGAGCAGGGGAGGGGCAGAGAGAGAGAGGAAGACACAGAATCCAAAGCAGGCTCCAGGCTCTGAGCTGTCAGCACAGAGTCTGACGCGGGGCTTGAACCCACAGGCTGAGAGACCGTGACCTGAGCCGAAGTCGGACGCGCAACCGACTGAGCCACCCAGGCGCCCCTTTAAAAAAAATTTTTTTTTTAATGTTTATTTATTTTTGAGAGAGAGAGAGAGACAGATCGTGAGCAGGGGAGGGGCAGAGAGAATGTGTTACTTATTTTTGAGACGGAGCGTGAGCAGGGGAGGGGCAGAGAGAGAGGGAGACACAGAATCCGAAGCAGGCTCCAGGCTCTGAGCTGTCAGCACAGAGCCCAACGTGGGGCTCGAACTCACAAACTGTGAGATCATGACCTGAGTTGAAGCCAAACGCTCAACCGACTGAGTCACCCCGGAGCCCCTATCTATAAGGCCATATCTTTAAATATTAGCATAACCTCCTAGGTTTTAATATTTTTTCAAATTGTACATTGCACACCAAAAAAAAATTACGTGATATATTCCTAGTTTTATCTATTTATCTTGAGAGAGAGAGAGAGAGAGCATGAGCAGGGGCTGGAGAGAGAGAGAGAGAGAGAGAGAGAGAGAGAGAGAGAGAATCACAAGCAGGTTCCACACTGTTGGTGCAAAGTCCGATGTGTGGCTCGAACTCAGAAACCCTGAGATCATAACTCGAGCTGAAATCAGGAGTTGGATGCTAACTGACTGAGCCACCCAGGTGCCCCCCAAAATGACCTGGTTTTAAACTACTTTTTTTCCCACCTATAAAAAGGAATTGGATAAATTACATCATGAGCTACGTGAATGCCCACCGACCATAGCAGAAAAGAGGTAAAGCAATTTTTTTCTCTGTTGATAACATTTTCATCACGGACTTGGAACAATCTAAGCAGTATCTTTTGATTGATCGTCACCAGAAATAATATTTTAACATCTCTTTGCTCACATTAAGACCATTGTATTTGACAGATATCCTGTCATTAAACGAATGACATGTCATTCGAACGAATGAATTCGAACGAATTCATGTCATTAAACGAATACTTTTGAACTTCACCGTGTGCTTTCTCGCTGCCCAAAATGGCTATTTCGTACGTTTTCGTAAACTTCCTACACGACACTACCCATCCCAGCCCTTTGCAGCTGGTGACTCTGCATCTTTTATCGGGAAAATGAAAGAACACATTCATCTTCTCACAATAAATGCAGATACACCTTCACCTGTGCCTGTATGCCCTGCTTTACGTCTGAGGACTTAGAGGACTTCCTTACGGAAGCCACCCCTCCCTGCTCGTTTGGATCCTATTCCCTCCAGGGTTTGATCTGCTCATCATGTACTTCTCTCCTGCATCACCAATTGCTGCCTCTCTCCCGGGTCAGGGTCATCAGTACGCAAACCTGCTCTGGGAGCTCTCATTTCCAAAAAACCTAAATGTGGCCCAGCATCTTCTGCCTATAACCGCCCCTCCCCCTGCCGTGCATCCCTTTGTAACACTTCCTTTTCCGTTTTTTAAGGTTTTGTTTATTTATTTTGAGTGCAGAGGGAGAGGAAAAGCGAGAATCCCAAGCAGGCTCCCGGCTGTCCGTGCAGAGCCTGACGAGGGGCTCGATCTCACAAACTGAGATCATGACCTGAGCAGAAATCAAGAGTCCGATGCTTAACTGACGGGGCCACCCAGGCGCCCCCCCGTAATACTTCTTCAAAGAGTTATCTACACGCATCGCCTCTGTTTCTCCACCTTGCTCCAGGCAGGGTTTCATCCCTACCATTCTGCCTAGACGGTTCTTGTCAGGGACACCAGTGATTGTCACACTGCCAAATCCAACTGGTCAAGTCTTTGTCCTTAAACTACTTATTCTCTTAGCAGCTTTTTCTCTTGTCTTCCTGTCTTCACTCTGCTTCTGGGCCACACACTTCCCTGGGTTTCTCCCTCTCCGTCTCATTGTTCCTTCTCAGATGTTTTGCTGGATCCTTCTCCTCTTCCCAACCTCTACATGTTGGAGAGCCCCAGGACTCTGTTCTTGGACCTTTTTTTTTTTTTTTACATCATTCCCAAGTGATCTCACCTAATCCCATAGCCTTGAAGCTCCAAGTCTGATATATACATTACCTACTCAATAGTGCCTTCTGCTATGTAATTATCATCTTGAACTTAACAGAGCTCTTGAGTCCCTTCCCCCAAAACAGTTCTTTTCCAGTATTTTCCATTTCAGTAATGGTACCACAAATGACCCAGTTGTTCAGGCCAAAATTCAGGAATCATGCTTGATTCTTTTTTTCCCCTGACCACCTCACCCTCCAGTCACTCCATCATTGGTCAATTCTACCTGAATACAACTGTTTCTTTGCACCACTCCTACAGCCACGTTGGTCTAAGATGACACCATTTCTCCTGTAATTTTTCCATTTACAAAGCACAGAATAATTTTTTTTAAGTTTATTTACTTATCTTGAGGGAGGGGGGCAGAGAAAGGGAGAGGATCCCAAGCAGGATTGGTACCACCAGCGTGGAGTCGACGTGGGCCTCGACCCCACGAACTGTGAGATCGAGACCTGAGCCGAAACCAAGCGTCGGACGCTCAACCAACTCAGCCCCCCGGGCGCCCCCAGAATATCTTTTAAAACAAAATCAAATTCGTGGCGCCTCCTTGTTTCAAATCCCCCAGTGACTTACATTGTAAAGAGGTGAGCCCACCATTACTTAATTTATAAGGCCCCATATGACCTCATTTTCCGCTTACCTATCTTGTCTTACTACCCCTGGCTCATTCCAATCCAGCCATCGTGGTTTGCTTCCTGTTTTTTGAACGTGTCAAACTCGTTCCTAACATAGGGGCTTTGCACCAACTGTTCCCCTCTCCAGTAATACTCTTCCCTGATACTTACATGTTCAACATCTTATATCTCAGCTTATACTTCATCTCTAAGGAAGAGGCATTCCGGGACTGTGCTCCATCACCCCATCTGTGTTATTCTTCATGGACTACTTACTACTGGAAGTTCTTTGAATATTATGTAGGTAAGTAGGTAGGTGTTTATTTGGTTGACTCATTGGTTATTTATTGTGTGTCCCTCCTCACTAGATTATTTCTTTTGTTCCCTGTTTTATCCCCAGGACCTGGCAGAATACTTGGCATGTAGATGTTCTCAATAAATATTTGTTGCTGGGGTGCCTGCGTGGCTCAGCTGGTTAAGCAACCAACTTGGGTTCATGCCATGATCTCGTGTTCATGAGTTCATGCCCCACATCGGGCTGTGTGCTGTCGGCTCAGAGCCACTTCAGGTCCTCCGTCTCCCTCTCTGTGCCCTCCCCTGCTTGTGCTCTCTCTCTGTCTCTCAAAAATAAATGAACATTAAAAAAATAACTATTTATTGTTGGCATGAAAGAACTCAGATGAATCAACTAGCTCATCTGTGAAGGATGAAGAGGGGTTCATTTTGCAAAGAAATTCTGGTGGCTTCCTCAGAATGTATTTCTACACAAAAAGTGATGTATCACAAAACTTATTTCAATGTCCATGTGCTCATTTGATCACAGGTGTCCTTCAAATTTCTCAGCCCCCAATTTTCTGATCCAAATATCTTCCAAAACATTTTTCAATGTTTTTTTATGAGACAGAGAGAGAGAGAGAGAGAGAGAGAGAGAGAGAGAGAACAAGCAGGGGAGGGGCAGAGAGATAGGGAGATACAGAATCTGAGGCAGGCTGCAGGCTCTGAGCTGTCAGCACAGAGCCCAATGTGGGACTCGAACCCACAAACCGTGAGATCATGTCCTGAGCCAAAGTTGGATGTTCAATGGACCGAGCCATCCAGGCGCCCCCCCCCCGCTGATATCTTTTAAATTACAAATATAACACAAAATTTTTGAGAGGAAAAAAAATGCCAATATGGAAAAAAAAATGCCAAGGATTCAAAGAGGTCCCGAAATATTGACAATACGCCACACCCCCTCTGCCCCACATCTAAAGTCTCTAGAGCTTTCTTTAATCCATAACACCATCCGGGCACCTGGTGGGAAAATGAAACTGTTTCTTCTGCCAGTGGTCAGTTGAGCATCTGATATTTTAAAGAGGTATTTTAAGGGCTTTGCTCATTCTTAATTCCTCAGGAGCATTTATTATTAATTCCTCAGGTGCCTGCACCATTAGATTATGGAACAGAAAGATACTTCGGGCTATGATGTACTAGTTACTCACCGAAATTTCTCCTGTGTTAAATTTCTCCTATGTCATGCTATAGCTGAAATAGTTGTGTGGGCATGTGTATGCGCGTGTGTGTGTGTGTGTGTGTGTGTGTGTGTGTGTCTGTGTGTGTTTAAGTACCTTAAACAAACTCTTTGTACTTAAGCTCTGGGCATAGCCCCAAACTGTGAGATCAGTCAGCATTCCACATTGAAAGGTAAAGCCACCTCTAATGGAAGAGGCCAATTCCATCTTGTTGAAAGGAAATGTAAGCCACACCTGGGCATCCTACAATCCTGGACCAATTCCTCCTAAACAAAGGAGCAAATGGAACTAAAAGTGCCAATGTCACCACTTGTACCCACGGTAGCAAAAAATACATTTAAAAGCCTTTAGTGGGCAACATTTTTTTTAAAATCTTTTTTTCTTAATGTTTATTTATTTTTGAGAGAGAGGGAGAGGGCAGGGGAGGGGCAGAGAGAGAGGGAGACACAGAATCCGAAGCAGGCTCCAGGCTCCGAGCTGTCAGCACAGAGCCCAATGTGGGGCTCGAACCCATGAACCGTGAGATCATGACCTGAGCTGAAGTTGGACACTTAATGGACTGAGCCACCCAGGTGCCCCTAGTGAAAACATTTTAAATCTGGAAAATCATGCTGTCATGTCATGTTCTTCTGTGCCCCTTGGTCCCTCTGAGTTTCTGTTTGATTCCACGAGTCTTCACTTTTGGGACTCGTTTATTCTGTATATATCTTCGTGACAGTCTCCATGTACTTTAAAAAAAAATTTTTTTTTCAATGTTTATTTATTTTTGGGACAGAGAGAGACAGAGCATGAACGGGGGAGGGGCAGAGAGAGAGGGAGACACAGAATCGGAAACAGGCTCCAGGCTCCGAGCCATCAGCCCAGAGCCTGACGCGGGGCTCGAACTCACGGACCGCGAGATCGTGACCTGGCTGAAGTCGGACGCTTAACCGACTGCGCCACCCAGGCGCCCCTAAAAAAATTTTTTTTTAATGTTTATTCATTTATTTTGAGAGAGAGAGAGAGAGAGAGAGAGCACTCATGCGGGCAAGAGCAGGAGAGGGACAGAGAGAGACAGAGAGAGGGAATCCCAAGCAGGCTCCGCACTGTCAGCGCAGAGCCCGATGCGGGGCCTGAACCCACAAACCATGAGATCACGACCTGAGCCGAAGTCAAGAGTCAGACGCCTAAGCGACTGAGCCACCCAGGCACCCCTCCATGCGCTTTCTTGGCTCTGGGTCTCACTATGTCCGTCTGTGTCCCCCACCTCCCCAATTCCTCTTCTCTCTCTCAGCTGACCCAAGTACAAAGCCAATAGTTAGTTCTTTATTTTCCCAAATGTTGACTGGGCCAAAAATACAGGGATTTGGATCTCACCTGTACAGGTGAGTTCTGAAACCACTGAGCTCCCCTGGAGTTCTGTAAAAGTAGACTCACAATACAAACTTTATGTAGAAGAAAACCACAAGAAAAACAGGTTCAAGGAAGTTTCCTTATTGGATTAGGCCATTTTAATTGCAGTATCAGAATCATCCTGTGGCAAACGGCCACACACCTGGGTGTGAAATCTGTGCACCAAAAGTGGTCGTGAGGCTCACGGAGGACTCCGTGCGTCGGAAAGGCATCACGGGTCTCCTAACAGAGCATTTCGACATCTTGGCTAAGATGTCTCTAGTATTAGCTGCCTATCGGTTCAGAAACAGAAACATACACACACCGGGTGATTCAGAAAGAAGAATGGATCCCACCCCCTATTCTGGCTGCAAGAAGAATGTTCAACTTGGCTAGTAATTAAAAATGAGAAACGACCATTTTCACTTCTCAGTTTGAGAAACTGAGAAATAGCATTTTTACACTCAGTCTGAGAAAGATTGAAAAAAAAAAATAAGAGAGAGAGAGAGGATATTAAATGCTGCCAGCAATGTGATGAAACAAATCTGGCTGAAATGTGCATTGTTAAAACATTTGAGAAAAACGCTGTGGCAGTATCTGGCAAAAACTTTCTATTGTCCATATCTTTAATTTTTTTTTAATGTTTATTTATTTCGAGGGAGAGAGAGAGAGAGAGAGAGAGACAGAGGGCAAGTATGGGAGGGGCAGAGAGAGAGGGAGAGACAGAATCTGAAGAACTTTCCAGGCTCCGAGCTGTCAGCACAGAGCCCGACACAGGGCTCGAACTCAGGGACCGCGAGATCATGACCTGAGTCGAAGTTGGAGGCTTAACTGACTGAGCCACCCAGGCGCCCCGTGTCCATATCTTTAAATCAGAAACGATTGCTCTGTGATTCAATTCTAAGAAATGATACCAAATATGGAAAACTTATTATTCCTCAATATTCAGGGCAGTGTCATTTATAATAGCACACATATCCATAATGTCCAATAATCTAGTATTAAGTAAGCTATAGCACAGCTATTTGATATTAATTAAATTATGTGCAGAAAGACTGCAATATTGTGAAAAATGCTTGTGTTTTAATATCAGGTGAAAGATATAAAATAGTGTCTACAATATAAACGTGTGGCACAGGTGTGCACGCGCGCACACACACACACACACACTCAAAGAAAACAAATACACAAAAAAGTCTGGGAGAAAATACACCCAAATATTAACAGTGGTTGTTTTTGGACGGTAGGACTTAAAAATTAAATTTTAAAGATAATCCATCCAGAATTAGTATAAAAAAATAACTTATTTGGTCATGATATCATGTGAGTCGTTTCACTTACTAGACTATTTCCAGGATTTGCTGTATAAATGACTGACTTTTGTTACAAGTTTATAAAATTTAGAGACCTAAAATTAAGCAGAGCCACAGAACTGCATCAATTATCTATAAAGCACAGTCTATCTTCTTCGTATCGCCACTGACTTTTTTTTTTTTTTTCAGAAAAAAAAAATCTAGGCAAGTTCACTGATAGAAATGCTTTCCGAGTAGTCAACTGTATATCAAATCAAATCAAAATGAAAGCAATTACGTGACATTTTATGAAATCTACTTCAGTTACAACCTAAGGATCAGGTTGGGGAAGGGAGAGAAAGATGTACGGTATTTTTTCAAGGCTTGGGAGCTGTTTCCCTTAATTGTTTTTTCTTTCAATACCACCAATATATCATTATTAGATTACCCTGTAAAATTTGGAACTTAATAACATTATTTATATGGTGCCTTCTAAACTGCTGTATACAGAGCAATTACTGTTCACCAGTTAAGGGACTGAATTTGGCATCACGAACTGAAACTCCAGGTTCATGGGCCAACTAACACGCCCCCTGAAATTCATGGGAAAGCTGCAGAAAGGAAAATACTTACTGTATGTTAAATGTAATACCTAAATGTACACACAGATCTATTCATGTAAATATCACACTTTATATGTAAGCATATACTTAAATAAACAGGAAAGGATTTTCTTTGGCAGAGGTTTTCATGTTGGGGCATTTTTCCCAAAAGATCTGTTCCCATCCCAACCATCTGGGGAAAGCCAGGACCCTCCTGTCTCCTTCCAGTCTTCTTGATTCATAAGTCAACGGCTCCTCTTTCCAGAAGGCAATACCAAATAATTACTTTCCAGGAGCACCCACACTAAGTGGTATCCAGAAAAAAAAAATCACTGAGGATCACATTTTAAAATTTTCAGATGATTCTCAAAAGGTCAAACACAGAGCAACCATATGGCTCAGCAATTCCACTCCTAGGCATACACCCAAGAGAAGTGAAAACCTACGTCCACGCAAAAAATTATAAGCGAATGTTCAGAGTGGCATAATTCACAATAGCCAAAAAGTGGAAACAGCCCAAATGCCTGTCAACTAGTGAACAGATCAACAAAATGTGCTCTATCCACACAAGGGAATGTTATTTTGCCATAAATAGGAATGAAGTACTGGTACATGCTACAACATGCGTGAACCTTGGAAACATGCTGACTGAAAAGAAACCAGACACAAAAGGTCATATATGGTATGGTTCCATTTATATGAAACATCCAGAACAGGCAAATATCTGGAGACAGGGAGTATATTAGTGGTTGTCAGGGGTTGGGGCAGGGGGGTTTTGGCGGTGGTGGTGATGGTGTTGGGAAATAGTGAATGACTGCTAATGGGTGTGGAGTTTTCTTTTGGGGAGACAAAAATATTCGAAAGCTGCATTGGAGTCATGATTATACAACCTCATGAATATATTAAAAAGCATTAAATTGTATACTTTAAATGAATGTATGGTACGTGGATTGTGTGTGTGTGTGTGTGTGTGTGTGTGTGTGTGTGTTTAGAGCAGGGAGAAGGGCAGAGTGAGAGGGAGAGAGAGAGACGCTTAAGCAGGCTCCATGCCAGGCTCGATCTCACGACCTCAAGATCATGACCTGAGCCAAAATCAAGAGTCAGATGCTTAACTGACTGAGCCACCCAGACACCCTTCAATAAAGCTGTTATTTAAAAATTTTTAAATGATAAACTAATAATGAAGCAACAGAAAGAGAAATTACGAAAGCAATCCTATGTACAATTGCACCAAAAATAATAAAATGTCCAGGAATAAATTTAACCAAAGAGGTGAAGGAACTGTACTTTGAAAGGTATAAAACACTGATGAAAGAAATTGAAGATGACATAAATAAGTGGAAATGTGTTCCATGACACAAACAAATAGAATGATAACCCATGCTCATGGATTGAAGAACAAATACTGTTAAAATGTCCATACTACCCAAAGCAATCTACAGATATAATGCAATCCCTATCAGAATACCAACAGCATTTTTCACGGAACTAGAAAAAAATCATCCTAAAATTTGTATAGAACCATAAAAGACTCCAAACAGCAAAAACACTCTTGAAAAAAAAAAAGGCATGGAAAAATCTGGAAGCATCACATGGAAGCATCACAATTCCAGATTTTAGGTTATATTATAGAGCTGTAGTAATCAAGACAGTATGGTACTGGCACAAAACAGACACATAGATCAATGGAACAGGATAGAGAGCCCACAAAAAAACCCTATGATTATATGGTCACTTCATCTTTGACAAAAGAAGCAAGAATATACAATGGGGAGAAGACAGTCTCTTCAACTAATGAGCAAATGGTATTGGGAAAACTGGTCAACTACATGCAAAAGAATGAAACTGGACAACTTTCATACACCATATGCAAAAATACACTCAAAATGGATTAAGGACCTAAATGTGAGACCTGAAACCATAAAAATCCTAGAAGAGAGAACAGGCAGTAAATTCTCTGACATGGGCTGTAGCAACGTTTTTCTAATCACGTCTCCTGAGGCAAGGGAGACAAAAGCAAAACTAAACTACATCAAGATAAAAAGCTTCTGCACGGTGAAGGAAACAATCAACAAAACTAAAAGGCAACCTATGGAATGGGAGAAGATATTTGCTGATGACATATCCGATAAAGGGTGAGTATCTAAAGTATATAAACAACTGATACAATTCAATACCCCCCAGACAAACAATCCAATTTAAAAACCGGGCAGAGGACATGAATAGACACTTCTCCAAAGAAGACATCCAGATGGCCAACAGGCGCATGAAAAGATGCTCAACATCACTCCTCATCAGGGAAATGCACATCAAAACCACAATGAGACACCACCTCATGCCGGTCAGGGTGGCTACAATCACCACGAGGAACAAGTGTTGGTGAGGACGTGGAGAGAAAGGAACCCTCGTGCACTGTTGGTGGGAATGCACACCGGTACAGCCACTGTGGACAACAGTACGGAGGCTCCTCAACAAGTTAAAAATAAAACTATCCTACAATATGGTAATTGCACAAAAACACGAATTCAAAGGGCTGTATGTACTCCTATGCTTATAGCAGCATCATTTACGATAGCTAAATTATGGGAGCAGCCCATGTGTCCATAGATAGATGGATAAAGAAGATGTGGTGTGTGTATCGATCTACGTATCTAATGAAATATTAAATATATTAATATTAATTAATTAATAATTATTAATATTAATATTAAATAATATTTCATTTTATATATATATAATGAAATATTATTCACCCATAAAAAGAATGATATCTTGGGGTACCTGGGTCGCTCAGTTGGTTAAGCATCCAACTCTCGGTTTCGGGTCAGGTCATGATCTCGCGGTTCCTGAGTTCAAGCCCCACATCGGGCTTTGAGCTGACAGTGTGGAGCTTGCTTGGGATTCTCTCTCTCTCTATCTCTCTCTCTCTCTGCCCCTCTCTCACTCATTCTCTCATTCTCTATCTCAAAATAAATAAATGAAAACTTGAAAAAAAAAGAATGAAATCTTACCATTTGCTCTGACGGATGGAGCTAGAGAGTATCATGCTAAGTGAAATCAGTCAGTCAGAGAAAGACAGATATCATATGATTTCACTCACGTGTGGAATTTAAGAAACAAAACAAATGAACAGAAGGGAAAGAGAGAGAGAGAGAGAGAGAGAGAGAGAGAGACAAACCAAGAAATAGACTCTTAAGTATAGAACAAACTGGTGGTTACCAGAGGGGAGGCGGGGGGGGCATGGGGGAAATAGGTGAAGGGGATTAGAGTACATTTTCCATGATGAACACTGAGTGATGCATACAACTGTGGAATCACTACATTGTACACCTGAAACTAATAGAACAGTGTAGGTAAACTATAATGGAACTAAAATAAGAAACTCAACAGAAAATTTAAGATGAAACTTCAGAACTCAATAAGGTCTATCATTCTTCTTATTTTGGTTTAACGTTTATTTTTGAGACAGAGAGAGACAGAGCATGAACAGGGGAGGGGCAGAGAGAGAGAGGAAGACACAGAATCCGAAGCAGGCTCTGGGCTCTGAGCTGTCAGCCCAGAGCCCGACGCGGGGCTCGAACTCACGGACCGCCAGATCGTGACCTGAGCTGAAGTCGGACGCTTAACCGACTGAGCCACCCAGGCGTTATTTTGAGGTCTGATTTGTTTTTTTTTTAATTCAACACTGACACTTTATTTTCTGAACTTTATCATTTTTACAAAACAAAACAAAAAGCAGGTATCAAAACAGCAAAGAGGTTACAGAAATTCCCCACCAGTTTATTTTGTTTGTTTTATTTTATTTTATTTTATTTCATTTCATTTCATTTCATTTCATTTCATTTCATTTCATTTCATTTCATTTTATTTTATTATTTTTAACCAGTTTTCATGTAAGGCAGCGATTATGAAACTGGTGTTCAATGTAAATACTAAACACAGGCTGATTTCCCTCTGGGTCATATGCATTTTTTTAAATGCTTATTTATTTATTTATTTATTTATTTATGTATTTATTTATTTTGAAGCCGGGGAGGGGCAGAGAGAGAGAGAGAATCCCAAACAGGCTCCACACCATCCGTGTGGAGCCAGATGTGGGGCTTGACCTGAGCCGAAATCAAGAGTTGGACGCTTAACTGACTGAGCCACCCAGATGCCCCTATTTTGAGGTTTTAATGAAAGATGTTGCAAGAGGTGTTGTGGATGCCCCCCCCCACATACCCTCTGCCTTCTCACAGACTTGAGCCAGTGACTGACTCTGTCCCACAGCTTGTTTCCAGCTACTGTCGCCACTTAGAACGTTAGGTGCCCCAACTGCCTCACACTTCAGTGCGGGATAAACTGAACAGGAGCTTGCATTGTCTCTCCAAGGTCCCCAGGAGGACTGAGCTCTGGCCACCCACAGTGGAAACAGACCTGAACATCACCCTTTCCTGACCTCCTTGCCCCCTCTACTCCTGCTTGCTGATGCTGAGATCACTTCCCAAATATATGACTTCCACTCACGTTCCATCTCAGGGTCAGCTTCCAGGGGAAGCCAAGCCACAATACACATTACTCTCTCCTCCCTTCTCGACTAATATTTGTATCTTGCTCCCCTAGAAAGATCTGAAGTGATAATGGGTCAAGTCATTAGAGGAACATTTCTGTGGCTCCGTTTCACCAACACAGAGGGCTAGCTTTAGAATTAGATTTTGTTGACTCATGTTTACAAATAATGCGGAGTTTCCCTAAATTGCATGTGAAACGTGGTGGCCTTCGAAGCATCGGTCTCTGGAGCCACTGTCTCCCCTGGGGGCTCAGTCCAGAGGATTCTGGGGCGTTACCCTACACGTGTAAAAAGAGCAGCTCCCAGCTCAGGGCAGCAGAAACATCAACTGTGTCTCCGGCCCATGGAAACAGCAACAAGGGCTTCAGCGGAGCAGCTCAGGGACACCGGGGCTGTCAGAGACCAGCCCATGGAAGGTTCCAGAGTCAGGCAAGCTTTTTGGTGAGTAGGGAACCCTCCTTTTCCTCTGGGGTTGAGTTTATGTGATGTTCCTACTCTGAGGGGCAGAAAAGCAGATGTCATTGGAACGCTGCCATGAAAATATCAAAAGCTTCAAACTGGGATACTATATTAACTCGTTGCTGAAAGTCTGGTGGGAACGGTTAGGTCTTTGTTGAGAACAATGAGCCACATGCATTAGCAAAAAACCAACTTACAAACAAAAACCTCGTGATGAACGTAACAGTATACGCCCATCTCATTTTAGGTACTGTATTTTTCAATGTATGCCCTCCTCTTAGTTTCTATTTTATTTTTTTACACATTTATTTTTGAGAGAGCACACGGACACGCGCAAAAGGGGAAGGGGCAGGGAGAGGGAGGCAGGGGATCCAAAGCGGGCTCCACGCTGAGAGCAGACAGCCCAACGCGGGGCTCAAACTCACGAAACATACGATCATGACCTGAGCCAAAGTCGGACGCTCAACCGACATGAGCCAGCCGGGTGCCCCCTCCTAGTTTCTATTTTAAAAGGCTTCCATGATTCGAAACCTTGGGAACTGAATGCATTGCAGAACTTCAATTACTTTCAGATTTTTAAAGGGACAAAACGGTATAGAGGCATGTATTATGTAACAGTCCTGTGCCAGCTGTCGCTGCCATCAAATGAGTGCTGAGGAGGAGGGTGTCGGGCACGGGACAAGAAAACTCAGAAGAGGGGGACCACACAGAGAGGGACAAATGCAATATAGAACCAAGGCTTTTCATGAAGCTCTCAAAGAAAGATTCAGTAAACAAATTAATATCGACTGTGAAGTCCAGGAGGTACAGGCACCGTCCTAGGTGGTGAAGAAGACAGATGGGGTCCCTGCCCTCCCGGAGCTTCCGGAAGGGTGGACAGAAAAGGTGTAAAACCGAGTGCCCCGGGAGGGTAGAACGGGGGGTGGTGTGGGCAGTGCGTTGTGTGCAGAAGGTTGTCAGACACAGAGATCTAAGAAAAAAAAAAGGTTTAAAGTAAGTTCTGGGGGCAGCTGGGTGGCTCAGTCAATTAAGCAGCCGACTCTTGATTTCAGCTTGGGTCATGGTCTTGCGGTTCGTGGGTTTGAGCCCCAAGTCAGGCACCGAGTGGACAGTGCGGAGCCTGCTTGGGATTTCTCTCTGTCCCTCCCCCACTCGTGCTTGCTCTCTCTCTCTCTCTCTCTCTCTCAAAAATTAATTAATTAAAAAAATAACAAACTAAGTTCTGAAAGATGGTCAAGAGTCACCAAAGTGGCAAGGGAGCGGAGGGGGGAGAAGAGCTAGAAAGAGTTTCCACATGGAGAAGTGCAAGTACTTCCTCTGGGGTTGAGTTTATGTGATGTTCCTACCCTGAGGGACAGAAAAGCAGATGTCACTGGAACGTTGCCGTGAAAATGTCAAAAGCTTCAAACTGGGAAACTTTATCGAGACTCCCATATATTAACTTGTTGCCGAAAGTCTGGTGGCAACAGAAGGCCAGAGCCTGAGGTAGATTATTCGAGGATTCAACAGTCGGCCGGTGCAGACGCAGAGCAAAGACAGTGGTGGCCGATGTCCTTTCTGAGGTAGGCAGGGGTCAGATCTCCAGCGCGTCTGGGCCAGAGTCATCATTTTGGACTTAATCCTGATGTTAATGGAAGCCACTGAAGGGTCTGAAGCAGAGGAGTAACCTCATGACACTTACATTTTAGAAAGTTTGCCCCGCCGGGAGGACATTCTGGAAGGATACATGACAGGTTATTAACCGGGGTCACCTCAAGAGGGTCAGGATGGGGTGAAGGCCAACGGATAGTTAGCTTTGTCTCTGAACAACTTCATTTGCTTCACTTCTGACAGTAAACATCTTTCTGTGGCTTGAAAACATCAAAAACATCAAAGGTTGAATTTTGTTCTCATTAAAGCCAAATTATTCTTCCTTTCGTGTAAGAATCGACACTACTTCAGGTAGATAAACCCTGAGGACGTTACGGTGAGTGAAATTAGCCGGACATGAAAGGACAAATAGTCAAATTCGTGGAGGCCGAAAGCAGAATGGGGGTTGCCAGGGGCCGAGGAGAGCAAGGAATGGGAGTGACTGTTAAATGGGGACAGAGTGTCAGTTTAGGACGATGGCAAAATTCTGGGTTGCACAACAGCGTGGGTGTACTTAATGTGGCTGAACTGTACACTTAAAAATGGTCCAGGGGCACCTGGGTGGCTCAGTCGGTTAGGTGTCCGGCTTTTGATTTCAGCTCAGGTCATGATCTCATGGTTCGTGAGTTCGCGCCCCTCATCGGGCTCTGCGCTCAGAGGGCGGAGCCTGCTTGGGATTCTCTATCACCCTCTAACTCTGACCCTCTCCTGCGTGCATTCTCTCAGTCTCTCTCTCTCTCTCTCTCTAAATAAATAAATAAATAAATAAGTAAACATTAAATTTTTTTTAAAAAATAGTCCAAATGGTGCATTTTATGTTCTGTATATTTTATCATAAAAAGAAAAAGAAAAAGAAAGGAATAGAGAGGGCTGGACCCTATGGCGGGATACAAATGAGCAGACTCTGGGAACTACAGTGGTCCACGTCAGGAAGCCCAGGTCAGGGGAGGGCACGGAGACGGTGAGGTGGACTGGTCTGAGCCATAGTTTGAAACCGGAACTAACAGGGCTTTCGCAGTTAATAACGGGGAGTAGAGAAGAAAACCTCTAGCATCTAGTATCCAAAGACAGACCTTGAAACAAGGCAGTTGGTTGCCAACAGCTGGTTTGGGAAGTGACCTCAAGAAGCCTCGTAGGCTCTGGGGAGGTGAGACAAGGAAGAGAGGGTAGGCAATAAGGGCTGCAGAGTTGAGCAGGACGCCACGGTGGCCAACTAGGGCTCCATCCCACTTGGGGGCCTCTGGGAGACCGTAAAGAACATGCCTCAGTGGTTCCAACTGACAGGTGAGGAATCCAGGCTACTGAGCAGGCCAGTCCTAGGAGCAGATGGCAGCCGGGGGTGGGAGCCAAGGCGGGGTGGGGTGGGGTGGGGTGGGGGGCCCCAGTGGCCAGAGAAAGGCCTCGGGCAAAGACTTGGAGTTGCCAGAAGCCACAGGTCCCCGTGTATGGGAACGGGTGCTGAGGGGCAATGGTACGACCCTTACAGCGTCTGCTCCAAATGTCAGGGGTCTTGGCTTAAAAACTGGTCTGAAGGCTGTTCTGTTTCCCGGAACAGCGAATACTGAAGGAGAAGCAAGTGGGAGCGGGCGAAGGAGTCTGAAGGAGCAGCTCGAAAGGTGGGAGGGCAGCGGGAAACTGGAAGGGAGGTGGAAAGAAGTGATGCTTTCAAACGCCCGGCTAATACACAGCACGAGAAGCTGGAAAATCTTTTCTTGGATCGTGGGAACTTCTTCGGAAAACACTACTCGTTCAACGGCGGTTTACAGGGGCCGAAAACCCTCTACCGCTCTGCACCACACAGCTAAAATGCCAAACATGCAGCAAACGGTATTCAACCAGGGGCGCCTGGATGGCTCCGTCGGTTAAGCGTCTGACTCCTGGTCTCAGGTCATGGTCTCGTGGTCCGTGAGTTCGGGCTCCGAGTTGGGCTCTGCACGGACACTGCAATTACTTTAACAGCAAGACTGAGTAAAGCTCGCACTTTGCAAATGACTTGCAGACGTCACTGTTCACTGGCACTGAAGCCTTCATCCGTCGTATTTGAAAAATACTGCAAAATGATGGCAAGAATTTATATAGAGAAAGCGTGGGTTTGAACACGGGTTTAAGTTCCAAGTGCCCCCATTTTTTTTTCTCTAAATCTCTATTGTCAAAGAAAACGTATTCCAACACCTCAGCGCGCACATGTACCTTCACTGGAAACGTAACATTCGCGAATGCTTTTCATTTTAAAGGTTGGTTTTTGAACTTACTCTCAAGCCATCTTTAAACCTGCAAATTCCTTTCAAAGGAATTCATCCATAGGGAAGGGAGCCAGATTTAGAAGAAGGGCTTCCTGAAACATACCTTGAAGACAACACAGGAGGAGGAAAGAACGGTTTTGTCATTGTCATCAGCTTTTCACGGGTTTTTGTTCACAAACTAAAACCCAGAAATGAAAGCATGCCTCACAGTCATCTTAACCTCTTTGTACTTTTATTCCATTTCTCAGACCTGTCTGCTGGAAGCTCGATATGGTGGACCGGCAGACTGATTTATCTACAGAAAACTCATTTTCCCCTTGGACACACTCTCCATGATATCAGAGAGAAAGGAACAAGGGAGAGAAAAACAGATCACAGGCAGTGTATTTTGGATGTGCTGGCTTTTATCAGCTGGGACCATGTGATTTTCTTTCAGCCTCTGACCACTCCGGCATGCAGCCGATTTCCGACGGCATAAAAGGCATGTATGATATTTGACTTACCCCTCAGAAGGCCAGGAATATCACACCACCTATGAGTAAAGCCTGCAAAAGTTAGCGGATGACACAACACCTGGAAACCCAAACCCGAGTTGTCTCAGCATCTGTTCTGACTCGGTTCAGATGGGAGCCCTGTAAAGGTATACAGAGGCGGCTTTTACTTAAAAAAGTACATTTCTGTGTGTGCGTGAGCCAACAGTTAATAGGCACGGGAAATGTAATTTCACATCATTTCTTGTGTGTGTGCATGTGTCAAGCCGGAATTGTTTCTGGATTGTTCATTCCTGGCACCTAGCACGTAGAAGGCACTCACTTCTTGTTTTCTAAGTAAAAAACTAACCACTGGCAGATGGAAAGAGATGGGCAGCCATCTAGCTCACAATTTCCTTTTACAGATATTTCTGTAAGTAATGTGCTAGGTCTTTTTCCAATCAGAGAACAGACCCCTCAAAGTGTTAATGTCCTTGTAATACTAATAGTCTAGCTCTGTAAGGTTTGGCTTGGTGGGGCATGGAAAGAACAGGATCTCTCTCTTTCTCTCCCCCCCCCCCCCCAAATCAATTGTTGAATCGCACAGAGGCTCGTATCTCTGGGCATGCCGATTCAGAATGCTGCAACTCGTTTAAATGCTATCAGTGGTCATTTCCAAGAGGACAGTCTAAAGGTTACCTGTGAAAACTCCACAATGCACTCCTTCACGATCATGATCTAGCTTTTCTAGTTCCTTTGTCAATTCCCTCTAATATGAATGTCCTTGGACCAAAGACCCCCAACCTCTAACCTCTCCACTCAAACACCACCAACCAGCTCCCTTTTTGCCTTGCCCATCTTGGGTCGTGTCGTCCAATTTCTACAATCGCTACAATTCCTTGTGAGAAATGCCATAGGAGGCTGAATGGAATAGTAGTAGGATTATGGGAAGACTAGAGGCGCACACCAACAGAACTATTTTGCCAAGAACCCAGAATCTGAGCTGGACCCAAAAAGGTAGCCTACGATAGACGGACAGTCCATGACCTTCTGTGTCCAGTCTTCACTGATTAGGGCTGTTTGTTTCATAATTCACCCCTTGGTTCCGCTGCCACAAATGTTTCTAATTGTTTATAGCAATTCCAGATAAGAGGCTATGAATCTCAGCTCTAAATCAGCCCACAGAGTGGTAAGAGAATTAGATTCCCTGGAGCTTGTTTGGGCTGAGGTAGAGGTCAGCCTCCACCCTCCACCCTGTTCTGGAGGCTCAGCCCTCTCTCCAGGCGTCCACCTCCAAGTGACTAACGCTTCATGGTTAGAACATCTTGTGATGTACAGAACAAAAATACTGTTCAACTACCGTCTGTTTAGATTAAGGTTCATGGCCGGCAGCCTTTGTACGTAGGAGCTTCATCGGGGTTCAACACGTGTCAAGGAGTAAGAGAGGCAGGAGTGGTCACAGGGAGGAGTTGAACAACAGAAGCTGAGAGGGCCTGTCAGAGTCGTCCTGATGTGAGGGTGTCCCCAAAGGAAGGGGCAAGCTCTTGGGTGAGTCGGCTCCCCTCAGTCAAGGGCAATCTCCAGAGAGGGACTCAGCAGTGCACCAGCGGGCGGCCAACCCTCTGAGCAGGTGAGGGAAAGGGGGCTGGAACAACCAACCACAGCATCCCCTGTGCTGCCATTTTAGGCCCCTACAGTAGGAAGGGCGAAACTACCATTTCAACGGCCTGTGTACATTAGAATGTAGATTGAAATCTCACCCACTTAAAGCTACAGTTTACGGAACAATATCTGAATTGGCCCATCAACTCTCCAGCAAATCCTGTCACTGAATGTTCCAGCAGGTTCTTTGAGGCCCCGAGGTGACGCCGTCATCCTTCTCTCCTCTGCGGCATCTGAACCAGATGCACTTCTCTTTCTCAGCACCCACGCCCCCTCAGAGCATTCACCTGTGTGTAGCTGTACGGGACGGAAACACGCATAACCCATGTGTTCGCCCCCACGCCAGCCCAACGCTTGGCAAATGGGGCATTCGATAAGCGTTTATTGAACGAGTGAGCGCATCGAGGAAATTTGCAAACGTGCCTTCTTTTTCTCCCCTGCAGAAACAACAAGATAGGGCACCACGTTCGATGAAAAGAGGGGCTCATTTGCGTGTACGCCTTTGCGCGCACTTATCTTCAGTGCTTAACAAGGGCTGTTTGATTTTGACTAACTGGCATAGCACAAAAGGGCTATTCTGAGACCGTCAACTGCATCGGACAGGACTCCTAAATAAACTAAAATCTATGGCAGATGTGAAGGCAAACTAGAGAGGAAATTAAAATGTAAAACATGAAACAGCTGTTTGATCAGCCGTTAAAACAGACTGTGGACAAAGGCTATATTCATGTCTTATCTAGAGGGGTAAAAATAATTAATCATAGAAAGTGATTTGTCACCGGGCTGTTTGCTTTTCGGCACTGAAACACACCAGAATGATCTAAGTGAGGATGGCAAACTTCTAGACGCAGCGGATAAATGGCACCCAAAGAATTTAGAGGTACCCTAAAAAAGGTATGTTCCTAGTAAATAATGGCGGGCATAAAGCCGTAATTGCAGAGACCAGTTGCAGAGAGCAAAATTTACTTGCCACCACTGAAATTTTACAAAACAGAAGAGGGTTGTGATTTTACAACTTCATTAAATTACAGCTATGAGCTCGTGAAGAACCATGGCTTTCTCGGTATTGTGCCAGAGTTGGGGGGGGGGGGGCGGATGTCGGTTGCCTGTTGAGGTAACCAAGAAGCCCATTATTACAATTCCACTCTAAAGTAAGTGTGAAATTCTCTTGGGAATGACGGTTTTGCAATAATTATTAAATGCCTTCAAAGGATTCCCAACATTTATTTCTAGAAGGTTCCAAAAGAAATCATCAGAATCATGCACAATGGTTTAGGTGTAATGATGTTTATAACAGCTTTCTTCCAAATAGCAGAAGTTTGGAAATGCAAATCTTCAGCAATAGGAGACTGGGTAAATAGATACAATCATAGGGAGAAATATAAAGTTCTCAAGATCTTACGGGAAAAGAGCACTTAAGACACGATTAAATGGTCATGTTATTATTTATTTAAAAATAAACAAATAAAGGCACCTGGGTGGCTCAGTCGGTTAAATGCCCAACTCTTTTTTGTTTTTAAATTTTATTTATTTATATTTAGAGAGAGACAGAGCAAGTGGGGGAGGGGCAGAGAAAGAGGGAGAGAGAGAATCCCAAGTAGGCTCCACCTTGTCAGCTCAAACTCATGAAACTGTGAGATCACGGCCTGAGCCAAACTAAGACTCCAACGCTTAACCGACTAAGCCACCCAGGGGCCCCAACTGTCCAACTCTTGATTTCATCTCAGGTCATGATCGCAGGGTTTGTGAGATCACAGCTTGGAGCCTGCTTGGGATTCTCTCTCTGTTCCTCCCTTGCTTGCACATGCTCTCTCACTCTCTCTGTGTCTCTCAAAATAAACATTAAAAAAATAAAAACAAACACATAGATCCAACAGGTGGTTTACAAAAAGAAAATACAGGTGGCATTAGTAACAGTGGTTAGTTTTTTTTGTAGAAAACAATTATGGATGATTTTCATTTTCTTTTTGTCCTTTTCTGCAATTTACAGATTTTCATAATAAACAGGTATTATTTCTATAATTCAGGTTATTAAAAAATGTTCCATGTCTCCAAAAAAGTCCTTAAACTATAAATCACCAAGAAAAAAATGTGATTTCATCTTTCCTTTGTATCAGTGGCTTATCTTCTTAAAACTTAAAAAAATTTTTTTAGATATTTATTTATTTTTGAGAGAGAGAGACAGAGAGAGAGAGACAGAGCACGACCAGGAGAGGGGCAGAGAGAGAGAGAGAGAGCTCCAGGCTCTGAGCTGTCAGCCCTGAGCCTAACACGGGGCTCAAACTCACAAACTGTGAGAGATCATGACCTGAGCCAAAGTCAGATGCTTAACCCACTGAGCCACCCAGGCACCCCTCTCCTTAAAACTTTTGGTGGGAATTTTGGTCAGTAATTAATTTGCCTCTTAATTATTTACTTTATCTTAAATTATCTGAAAAAGGGGCTCTGTTGGATAACAAAAGCTTTCCCAAAGAACTTGTTTTAATGTAGAAAACTGGGAAATAATCCACAGAAGTGAGATGGAATTAAAGACATAATTATAAAGACACAATTTAAGACAGAAACACAACTGGGATCACAAGAATAGAAAGTAGCTCGGGGCGCCTGGCTGGCTCAGTTGGTTGGGCGTCCGACTTCAGCTCAGGTCATGATCTCACAGTTCGTGAGTTCGAGCCCCGCATCGGGCTCTGTGCTGATAGCTCAGAGCCTGGAGCCTGCTTCAGATTCTGTGTCTCCCTCTCTTTCTCTGCCCCTCCCCTACTCAGGCTCTGTCTCTCTCTGTCTCAAAAATAAATTAAAAAACATAAAAGAAAGAAAGAAAGTAGCTCTAACTACAAAGCATGAGGTCAGGAGTCAGAATTCAACATAAAAGGATCATTGGAGATATTTGAGAGATACACCCAAAGGGAGTGGTTATTTGGGCTGGAAGGAGAGCGAACCTTCCCTGTTGTCCAATTCTGATAAATGTTGAGAGGGAGGATGTGGCCAGAGTTAAAAAATGGCCTATGGAAGAGATGATTAACATCGGATCAAGAGCTTACCCTTCTGACATAAAGTGGAAGTTAACTGGAACATGCCATTTCAGATACCATTAAACAGAGGTTATGGTGACATTACTAACATTTGAAAGGTCATTCCTACCCGAAGGTACTTTCTGACTGTGCCCTCTCTCTCATAAAACAGTATGTTTCAATTTTCTTTTTAACATTTATTTATTTTTGAGAGAGAGAGAGAGAGAGAGAGAGCAAGCTCGATCGGGGGAGGGGCAGAGAGAGAGGAAGACACAGAATCCGAAGCAGGCTCCAGGCTCCAGGCTCCCAGCTGTCAGCACAGAGCCTGACATGGGGCTCGAACTCACGGACTTTGAGGTCATGACCTGAGCCGAAGTTGGACACTTAACTGACTGAGCCGCCCAGGCGCCCCCCCCCCTTTTTTTTTAAATTTTTTTCCTTTTACGAAACCGTAGGTTTCAAGGACAACTTTGACATAACAAATAGGATGAACTCTTCACTTCGTGTTTCAGATTGCCCAAGATGTGTGTTTGTCACTTAGTAAGCTGGGTCAAAGCCCTGGGTAGAAAATCTCTTTGATTTAAAAAAAAAAAAAAAAGGAAAAATGTAAATACAGTCATGTCCTTCGATTCTAGTTATAAAACTTCAGAGAGAAAACATGAATTACTTATTTTGTGATACTTCCTCTGGGTCAGCTCTCGGCAAAACAGAAGAAAGCCAAGGGCCCTCCAAGACCTCTTCCCTTCTTGCCTCCCCTCCCCCACTTTCTCTCACAACTAGCCTTGGGGGTCAGGATAACCGAATTCATTCTCAGCAGCTGGTCACCTTTCAACCTGTTCCAGAATTTCTACTCACTTCTTGGCTTCTCTGGCTCCTAGGGTTGCTGCCTTCCACGTGTCAGGCACATAACTGCCCCCTTTATCTTTATACACAAATTTTCAGTGGCTCCCTATTTCCAATCACAGAAAACCCTATCTATTCACTTGGCTTTTCTTTCTTTCTTTTTTTTTTTTTTAAGATTTTATTTATTTATTTGAGAGAGAGAGAGAGAGAGAGAGAGACCACAAGAGTGCAAGCTGGGGAGAGGGGCAGAGGGAGGGAGGGCAGAGAATCTTAAGCCGGCTCCACCCTCAGCCTGGAGCCTGACATGGGACTCGGTCCCACGACCCTGGGATCATGACGTGAGCGGAAATCAACAGTTGGATGCTCAACTGACTGATTTACCCGGGCGCCCCTTTAAGATTTTATTTTTAAGTCATCTCTACACCCAACCTGGGGCTTGAACTCACAATCCTGAGATCCAGAGTTGCATGCTCTACTGCCTGAACCAGCCAGGTTCATCACTTGGCTTTTCAATGTCTCGCTGTTTGATTCCCTCCTTCTACTAACTTTATTACCCACATGTCCCCATCCCTATTACTCTTGCCTTGCTGGGACTTCTACCTTCCTATAAATAGAAATATTAGCTGTTAACTGGAGCCCATGGCCCTATGATTCACCTTATTCCTGTTCTTCAGCACCTGCTCACATTCCATTTGCTTAATGGCACCTTCTCCAACCCCTTGGGTCTTCAATGATTCATTCCTTCTATCTAACTTAGCCCTTGGCTTACACAGTACAGAGCTCACTTACATATTATTTTTTAAAGTTTATTTATTTATTTTGAGAGATAGAGAGAGCAGGGGAGGGGCAGAGAGAGAGAATCCCGAACAGGATCCATGCTCAGCACAGAGCCCAACTTGGGGCTCCAACTCATGAACCGTGAGATCATGACCTGAGCCGAAATCAAGAGTCAGACACTCAACCAACTGAGCCACCCAGGCGTCCCTTAGCTCAGGGCTTGTTTTCAGGGTCATGAGTTCAAGCCCCGAGTTGGGCTCCGGGCTGGGCATGAAGCCTACTTAAAATAAAATGATAAAACTAAATGATCTCTTCAAGTTCATAAGATAGATCTGACCAGAGGGGCCACCTGTGTGTTTATTATCAAAAGTGCAAGAAACCCTAAAGCAGCGAATTTTCTAAGCTGTAGTGTTTTAAAACACATTTTGATGGCACACATTAGCAGCCGCATCAGTAAAATCCTCTCAATGTGTGTGTGCCTTTGCACCTGTGTGAGTGTGAACAAGTGATGTCAAAACAAACTCCAAGTTATTGTTACAGGGAAATGGCCTGCTCTGATGATGGGGAAAGGTTAACAGACTGGAACCAGCTGCGTCCCATGATGACATTTACACGGGAGTAGAAGACATCATCAAACAAGGAAACAAATGTGAAACTGAGTAACAGTGGGGGTGAGCCTAATATTAACATCTTCAGGGTACCAAGCGGGTTAGAAGTGTCCATATAGAAAGGTGTCCTGCGTTCAGAATTTCTCATGTATTTCTCTCACGTACATATTCAAAGTCATTAGAGTTTAAGCCTTTTGAATTTTGCTGCTGGCTTTTTTTTTTTTAATGTTTATTTTTTATTTTTTAGAGAGAGAGACAGAGTGCAAGCAGGGGAGGGGCAGAGAGAGAGGGAGACACAGAATCCGAAGCAGGCTCCAGGCTCCGAGTTGTCAGCACAGAACCTGATACGGGGCTCGAACTCAGGAACCTCAAAATCACGACTTGAGCCAAAGTCAGACGCTTAACCGACTGAGCCCCCCAGGAGCCCCGCTGCTGGCTTTCTTATATCATCTGTGTTATCATATCATATACAAGCCAAGAAAGTAGAGCTGCAAAGCAGCATCCCTATATAAGATAATAGTCCATGAACGTGTGTGTGTGTGTGTGCGCGCGCGCGTGTTACTGCACGCACGGTCACTAACCATTTCCTCAACCCAAACTCTGACAGTGGAGTCAGCTGACAAGGTGCCTGTTCAGACCCGCCTGCGGTTAGTGGCCATTTTGTCAGCCTGATGAAGAATAATAACCAGTATCTACCGAGTGCTTGCCAGATGCTAAGCCCTTTGCATGCATTTTCTCTTGTAATCCTCTCAACCACTTTTTGAACTGGATACCATGATTATCCTTATCTTCCAGATGAGCAAACTAAGACGTGAAAGGGTCACCAATTTCGCTTAAGGTAGCACAGCTAGTTGGTGGAACCAGGGTAGACGCGACGCTCTTAACACTATGCTCCGTGTGCCCTGTGTGACACGGAGCCTAGACCTCAACATCCAGCCAGAAGCCAAGGAAATTGCTGCCATGGAGAATGGCCAAGCCCAACCTTAAACCTGGAAGATACAGAAGGACTTAGAAGTTGTCATTCTAGTGGTCCCTGGCTCTGCCCACAAGGCCAACCAAGCAGGTCCCCCCCATCAACGCACCCCAAGTATTAGGATCAAGCAGAAGGTACAGGGCTTTGTCATTTTCAAACCGCACAGAGGTGCCGTGAAAAGTTAAGCTCCCAACGCCTTGCCCAGCCTGTGGACGGCCCTCGAAATGCTAACTCTTGTTACTATTTATTCTTAAGAAACAACTGATCCTGTTAAATAAATAAGATTTGCATCCATTATGAATGCACTTGTTATCATCACGAAGATGGGAGTGAGGTGGCTGGGAATGAGGACCCGGTCAGAATCTGAATAACAGCCGGGCTGGGGTGCGGCTGAAATGCAGATCTGGGGCCGCCAACATTTTTCCTGAACCCGAGGTGAGCCTGAGCTCCTGAGGCCCTTCAGTGCAGGGAGTAAAGAGATGGGGTGGGTCAGGATGGGGCTGCAACCAGACGGGTCCCGACGGATGCCTGCACATATACGTAGCCTTTGTAAGGGGTGAAGAGGACGAAGTGATTATGCAGAAAAGCCTCCTTCTCCTCCCACAGACCGGAAAATCCTAGGGTCTAAACAAGGATATATTTTCCAAAACGTGTAAGCTGAAGCCATGTGACTGCCAATGTACATTCTTTCTAATCCTAGCAACAACCTCTTGCCAATAAACGCATTAGGAGTCTCATTTAAAACGTGAGGTCGCTAGGGGCGCCTGGGTGGCTCAGACGGTTTGGCGTCCGACTCTTGGTTTCGGCTCAGGTCATGATCTCGAGGTTCGGGAGTTGGAGCCCCGAGTCAGACTCTGCGCTGCCATTGCAGAGCCTGGGTGGGATTCTCTCTCTCTCCCTCTCTCTCTCTGTTCCTCCCCCGTTCACATGCTCTGTCTCTGCCTCTCTCTCTCTCTCTCTCTCTCTCTGTGTCAAAATAAATAAAAAAACTTAAAAAAAAAAAAGATGAAGTCGCTGAAGAACAGGGAGGTGATGGAACTTTCATGGTAACACAGTAGGGTAAGTGTAGAATGAGTCTGTTTGATACCAAACTATATATATCATTTTAACATTGCCATACTGCCTCTCCATAGCCTCTCTTTGATGGGGATAGACAGATTTCCAAGCAACTTCTACACAGTTATTATTTTTCAGAACATTCGGGTGGGTTCTAGATGAAGCTCTGCCATTAACACACAGGCCACATCTGCCGACTGTGTTCCAACTCAACTCATGATCCCTCCTGGGCCATCTGTGACACCACCCTGCCCAGACCGGGCCCACCAGCCCGTACCGGGCTTGCTCTCCTGGCCAGGTGTTGGTCACAACTTGGAAGGCTGGCTCCCAGCTCTGCGGGATCTCGGCTAAGTGCCCACTAACCCCAGACAGCTGACTCTCCTCTCTCAAGCCTGGCAAAAACACCATCCTTTCTGCTTTGAATTTCCCTTTTTTGGTGTTTTTCTCCTGAGGATTCAGCAAGAGCCAATCCAGATTTGCAAAAGATAGTTTCCATGGTTTCACCAACCCAAACACTGAAACCGAGACTCGGGACAGAAACAAAATGCTGCTGTCCAGCTCCATGTGGGAAATGCTGTTACTCTGTCAAAACTCCAGGGATCACCTGCTCCTTCAGTGGAAGAGATTTCAGTAAGTATGTATTCATATAGCGCACACATTTCTTAAAAAAACTATTCTACAGCTGCCCTGGAAGTTTTCAAACATCAAAAAAGAAGGTTGTATATTAACCGGCTGACCCTCCCGTTATCTGTGTTTATCCTAAAGGGAGTGATGAAAATTTGCTGACGGCTTTCAAAACGATTAGAGAATTAGCAGAACGCCCCAAGCTTAACAACTAACAAACTTTAAAAAGCAGAGTCAAATTCAGACACTTCTAAATGTAAACACTGGGTCGGTCACCTACTAATTCTAAAATTCCGATCTGACTGCTTCTCCTGCTGTCAGGGTGATTTGGGGGGAAATGCAAGATTGGTGGTTACAGTGGATGTGAGTTTCAAATCCAATCAGTTGCTACTTTGTTGGTGTAAAGTCCATTAAGCCAACAGCAAGTCCTCAGTGCTAACTGGGCCAGGCAGGGCTCTGGAGCTGGGGGCTGGGGGTTCTCTGCAGAGAAAAAGGGACACTTCCCTGGGCTCTGGAGGCTCACAGTCTAGTGGAGGGGAAAGTGAGCCATTAAAACCTCAGGAAGAAGGACCAGGTGGCAGGGGAGAATAAAACGGAGGCATCTAACCCAATCTGGGGGGATTCGGAAGGGCAGCCTTGGGAGATGATATCTCAGCTAAGCTGTGAGGTTAACTAAGTGTCTTCCGGTGTCTCGGTTTCCTCCTCTCAGTCCTCAGACAACAGAGAATGATGGACACACCTTCCTCTCCTCCACCCTCTCGTCTAGTCTGTTCCAGACTTCCTCTCTCCTCTCTTTCGGCTTGGGTCATTTCATTTGCATCAGTGGCTTCAGCTCAAACTTCTCTCGCGTGCACGTATCTCTGAGCCCAAGTTCCCTGAATTTCCACCTGCCAGACACCTCTCCCGTGGTCCTCCCAGCACCTCTGACTCCACGTGCCCCATCCTTCTCCCAAACCTGCTCTTCCCCCTTCACCTCCCTCTTTTGGTTAGTACCATCCCTGTATTTCTGGGAATGAGAAATCCCCATCGGCGTTCACCGACCACAGAAAGAACGGCACCTTTTGCGGATGATGCACAAGCCTCCCCAAAGTTCGTGCCACCACACCCTCCCTCAACTCGCCACACGGAAGTTCTCGAGGTTTCCTAAGCCTGGCTACCGTGTTCCTTCACATGTTTGTGTTTTTATATAAGCGGTTCCTTAGCTCAAAATGCTTTCCTCATCTAGTCTCCCGCTGAATTCATAGTCCTCCTTTCCCACCTACTTCAAATGCCACCTCCTCTGTGCAGTCTGCCCAGATTTTCTCAGCAGAGTTGGAGATTCTCTCCAATCACCTTCCCTAGGACTCTGTGCACGCACCACTAAAGCATCTATCACATCCACCACTGTCTACCTTGTATTGTCTTTGTTTGGGTATCTCCTCTCCCCTCCTGGATTGGCACATCTTCCAAAGCAATGCGACCCAACTTTGCATCCCCTGCCACAGCCTCCTCTAATGCCTACTGTTTGAATAAATGAGTACAATTCTTGTAGGACCTCTTGTCATGTCAGCCCTTGCAAAGCTATTTTCACATGCATTGTTGCTCTTGCCATTCACCGTGATGCTGTCATCATCTAGCTGTTGACTAGCTGCTGTTATCCTCATGCAGCAGATAAAGCAGTTGAGTAAGGCCTTGGAACCTTGTTTTCTTGCTTTTTAGAACAACGACTGTTCCATGTAATGTTCCTGAGAAGAAGGCAGATCTAGTCATCTGACCCCTGTCTTCAGAGTTTGAGGGTCAATATAAAAGTTCACCACTGCTTGTGGAAATAGCCAAACCCTTATCTACCCTTCCTGAACGAGTCTAACATGATTTATTTGAGTGATCTTGAAGGTTTGGAGTATGAATCAGGGCATAATAAGGGGTGGGGGTGGGGGGGGAAGTAGAAAACTCTGAACCCATTAGACTTTGGGCAAAAACAGGACCTCGGGGGCCTGGCAAGAGAACTTCAGGTGCCCCTGAATAATATTTTCTACATATGCTTTGAAGTCCAAGCCCCCATAGGAGAAGAGATGTCAAAAATACCGAAAGCAAGCCAAATCAACCCAGCCTTGGCCCACCTTGGCGTGCCACTGTCTTATGCGTCTGTGTACCCTACAGCATGGGACACAGGGCCTGGCCTGAGTGAGTCCAGGAGGGCCACGAGAACACAAACGGTAGCCTGAGACTCGACCCAAAGGTGAGGAGGGCTGCAGTGGAGGGAGCGGCACAAGACCAGGATCAGCCCCCAACATCCAAGGTCTTGGTTTCCTCACCAGGTACAGCAGTCGGGGCACCTCTGCCCTGCCCACTCCATGGAGAGCAAAGGCTAACCCTGCTCCTGAGACCTGGTTAGGGCCAAGGGTTGAGCAACACATCCGTGGATTTGGGAAGCATCCCAATTACTTCTCAGGAACCAGGAGGCCCCGGGATTGGGGCCAAAGCGTCCCCAGGGGGCTGTTAGGCCGCTCTGGGAACACTGCTTATTCTCACTAACCCCCACCCATAGGATCTGCCTGACCCTCGTTAGAGGATGGGTTTCTCCACCCACTCCATCCCTCCCTCTGGCTTCTGTCTTTGCGCCCTGCTGCGCACACAGCCTCCCTGTGTCTGAGAGGGTAGTCTCCAACCTGCCAAACATAGGCTGGGCCAGAGAGTCAAGTTTCCCCACCCCAGCCCCACTGGACAGTTTGTTCATCTTGTTCTGGAAGCGGGTAGTGGTGAGAAGAGCTATTTGCTCAAAAGGCCCCGCAGCCCCAGGGAGAGACCCGTGACAATCACAGAACCACAGAGAATCAGGGTCAGGACGGTATTTGTCAATCAATCGCCCCAGGGTCCAACCCCTGCTTTCTGAACCAGGAGCTAACTGTTCAAGGTCGTTTCCCCTGCTGCCAGGGTTATAGTACGCTGTGGTGCACGCCTGCTTCAAGCTGGGGTGCCGAGCGCCCAGGGCAGGTTGGAGCAGACGACTGACCTTTGCTTGGAAAAAGGGACGGACCTTTGCGCCACCCCCTAGCAGAAACCTCCCGCGCGCTAACCAGCCCCCTTTCTCTTCGCCTCGAAAATTCCCGCAAGCGCAGGCCCAGCAGCCTTCGGAGGGAGAAGTTCAAAGCCTGGCCCCGGCCGGTCCACAGACTTTCGTCCCTCCACCCCCCCCACCCCCTTCTGTCCAGGACCGCACCAAATCCTTCCCCTCGTGGGAGCTTCCGTGCGCGGCGCTCGGGGCCCGCGAGATCCCCGCCCGCGCACACGGACAGGCTCGAGGCTCCCGGGGTCGGCCCCCGCCCCCAAGGCCCTCGGCCGCCCGCGCCCCCCACCCCACCCCGGCGGCGGCCACCTGTTCGGACGCAGGAGAAAGAAGGAGGGCCGCGGCCGCGACTGACCTGAGATACCGCCCCCCACCACGATCACGTCGCATTTGTGGCTCATGGTGCTCGCCCCGCTCCGGGCCGCCCCGGTGCCCGCCGCTCTGCTGTCTGGGTCTCGGCCCCCGCCGGCCGCGCTGCCCCCGCACTCTGGTGCTGCCGCCCAGCCGCTATATCGCCCGCCTCGGGCCCGCCGCCGAGCCCCGCCCCCTGCCCGGAGCTCCGCCGCCCAGGCCTGGGGAGGGCGGGCGCGGGGGCGGAGAGATCACCTGGGGCCCGCACGGGGAGCCTGGGGGGAGGGGGGGGGGGACACCTCCCCTGGGCCTTCAGCGCGGCCTTTATTTCTCCATCAGCCTCCGTAGTGCGTTATTGAGCTTGGGGGGCGGGCGGTGGCCCCTTTGGGTGTCTGCCTCCAGCCCCCTGCAATTATTCCCCCAAATAGAGCAATACAAAGAACACCAGACTTGGCACAAAAACTGACACATAGACCAATGGAATAGAATAGAAACCCCAGAACTAGACCCACAAACGTATGGCCAACTCATCTTTGACAAAGCAGGAAAGAACATCCAATGGAAAAAAGACAGCCTCTTTAACAAATGGTGCTGGGAGAACTGGACAGCAGCATGCAGAAGGTTGAAACTAGACCACTTTCTCACACCATTCACAAAAATAAACTCAAAATGGATAAAGGACCTAAATGTGAGACAGGAAACCATCAAAACCTTAGAGGAGAAAGCAGGAAAAGACCTCTCTGACCTCAGCCGTAGCAATCTCTTACTCGACACATCCCCAAAGGCAAGGGAATTAAAAGCAAAAATGAATTACTGGGACCTTATGAAGATAAAAATCTTCTGCACAGCAAAGGAAACAACCAACAAAACTAAAAGGCAACCAACGGAATGGGAAAAGATATTCGCAAATGACATATCGGACAAAGGGCTAGTATCCAAAATCTATAAAGAGCTCACCAAACTCCACACCCAAAAAACAAATAACCCAGTGAAGAAATGGGCAGAAAACATGAATAGACACTTCTCTAAAGAAGACATCCGGATGGCCAACAGGCACATGAAAAGATGTTCAGCGTCGCTCCTTATCAGGGAAATACAAATCAAAACCACACTCAGGTATCACCTCACGCCAGTCAGAGTGGCCAAAATGAACAAATCAGGAGACTATAGATGCTGGAGAGGATGTGGAGAAACGGGAACCCTCTTGCACTGTTGGTGGGAATGCAAATTGGTGCAGCCGCTCTGGAAAGCAGTGTGGAGGTTCCTCAGAAAATTAAAAATAGGGGCGCCTGGGTGGCGCAGTCGGTTAAGCGTCCGACTTCAGCCAGGTCATGATCTCACAGTCCGTGAGTTCGGGCCCCGCGTCGGGCTCTGGGCTGATGGCTCAGAGCCTGGAGCCTGTTTCCGATTCTGTGTCTCCCTCTCTCTCTGCCCCTCCGCCGTTCATGCTCTGTCTCTCTCTGTCCCAAAAATAAATAAATGTTGAAAAAAAAATTAAAAAAAAAAAAAAAAAAAAGAAAATTAAAAATAGACCTACCCTATGACCCAGCAATAGCACTGCTAGGAATTTATCCAAGGGATACAGGAGTACTGATGCATAGGGCCACTTGTACCCCAATGTTTATAGCAGCACTCTCAACAATAGCCAAATTATGGAAAGAGCCTAAATGTCCATCAACTGATGAATGGATCAAGAAATTGTGGTTTATATACACAATGGAATATTACGTGGCAATGAGAAAAAATGAAATATGGCCTTTTGTAGCAACGTGGATGGAACTGGAGAGTGTGATGCTAAGTGAAATAAGCCATACAGAGAAAGACAGATACCATATGGTTTCACTCTTATGTGGATCCTGAGAAACTTAACAGGAACCCATGGGGGAAGGGAAGGAAAAAAAAAAAAAGAGGTTAGAATGGGAGAGAGCCAAAGCATAAGAGACTGTTAAAAACTGAGAACAAACTGAGGGTTGATGGGGGGTGGGAGGGAGGAGAGGGTGGGTGATGGGTATTGAGGAGGGCACCTTTTGGGATGAGCACTGGGTGTTGTATGGAAACCAATTTGTCAATAAATTTCATAAAAAAAAAATAAAAAAAAATAAAAAAAACAACAATAACAAAAAAAAACAAAAAAAAAACACAAAAAAAACCAAAAAAACAAAACAACAACAACAACAACAAAAATCATTATCCACTCAAGTGACCAAGAAGTCATTTGTCTTTTCGATGAACAAGTGAAGTTGACATATGCCTTCTATGTTTTTTAAGTTTTGACATATGTTTTTTATACTTTCGTCTTACTCCTTGATATAAATGAAAATATCAGTGTTCTTATCTGAACAACTTATGTTTGTCAGTTGCAACCATAAGTTGACCATAGACACAGAGTTTGGTAAAAATCAACTAAGGCATTCTGTGAAAACCAATCACCTATATAGAGTTTACAACAAAGGCTACTGCATATTTTATTACTACTCTTAAACATGTGTTACACTTCCTTTATGTGTAAAATATATGAGAAACCACAAAAAAAAAAAAAAAGAGAATACCCATTTTCCCAACATCTTTGCCTGTCCTCAATAGCGTCAATCTTTTTAATTTTTGCCAATCTGGTGAATTACAAATGATAAGGCATTTTTTTGAAATTTATGTGTCCCTGACTTCTAGTTTGGCAAGCATCTTTTAATATATTTATTGTCGATCTATAATTCCTTTTCTGTGAACTGTCTTGTTTTTATTCTTTACTCAGTTTTATATGTTGCTATTTTTCATTAATTTCTAGAAGCAACTTAAACTTTAGGGTTTTTCTCTTTTTAAAAGAGTGTTTTCTCTCACACTATCTGAATTTGATTCTTAAGTAATCTTTTACTACATAGAAATTGTAAATGCTTATATATAAAAACTATCAATATGTTTCCCTTTTGGTCCATGGATTTCTTCTTTTATTTAGGAATGTTATGTATACCCAACCTGGGCTGGTAAATATTCTCCTATGATTGTTTCACTGCTTATATGTTCTACATGTAGTTTTTATTTGATGGGGAAATCACTTTATATGTGGTGTAAGGTGGAGCTCTAGATTTATTTTCTTCCAACTTATTCCAACAATATTTATGGAACTTATCACCTTACTTTTTTTTGTCTTATTTTTATTCTCATTTATATTTAATAAAATAGGTGTTAAAAATTGAAAAAAAAAAAAAAAAAAAAAAACAAAGAACACCAGACTTTTCGTTCGTTGAGCGTTTTCCAGGTCCCAAGCACCGCATTAAGCGCTTTACCTGCATGATTCCGGTTAAGCCTTCTAACAACCCATTTCACAGATGAGAAAAGCGAGATAAAGTAGGTAAAAAGGCCAGCAAGGCTCCGAGACTCACTTTGCTCCACCACCCAGTATTGCCACTATCTTGGCATGTACTGGGGAGGCATTCTCCGCCCCTCCCGTCCTCCTTCCAAATACCCACCTCTCCCCCTCCCCCACTCCCTCTGCCCTTATGTCCGCAATTAGCTCCGGGAGACTAAAGCAGCAAGCGGAGTTATTTGTGGCCCTGGGATGTGGGTCTAGGGACCTTGGCTTTGCCAAACATGGGGGGGGGGGGGGGGGTTTGGATTCAACAATATTACAGGTGTTTAGCCACCTTTCCGAAAGTCAAAAGAAGCAATGTGGGATGGCTTTTCAAGAACTGATTGTGTCAAGGGCTTCGGTTCAGGGCAGGGGAGCTGCGGGTTTGGTGGGAGCAGGCTCCAGGCCTGGCGAATTGTTTGAAACAAGCCCACCTCATCGGCTGTCCGCACAGGGCCCGCTTCAGATCCTCTGTCCCCCTCTCGCTGCCCTTCCCCCACTTGTGCTCTCCTGAAGATAAATAAATGCAAATATAATTAATTAATTAATTAATTAAATAGCCCCTGGGCCTGAACCTAGGTCCCCACTGCCCCATCCCTAAGAGAGCCCGGGCTGGCCTCCTCATCGCCAAGCCTTACCTGTCTGCCTCTGTCCACAAGGCCCTGAAGCTTCGGGCTTCTTAGCTGTGGACACTCTGGCCCCTCACCTATCTTGCCAGTGAATCCCATGTCCAGTGGGGTGGGGTGAGATGGGTGGAGGGGATACTTGTAGGGTCTGCCTGGGATCTCTTTGGCGTGGGTCCAAAAATACGGAGTCAGCAGGAGGCCCCCGGGGCGTCTGAAGCTTTGAGTTCAAGGCAGGCTGACCAACTTATCCTTTCTCGATGTCCACCTGGCAACAAGGCCGGGAGAGGAACCGTGGCGTCTTTGGAGAAAACTTACGGGCAAACAGCATTTTCTCCAGGCGAAGGTAGTCAGTGAACCTTGTGCTCCGTGAGGTCAAAACTGGCTTGAGAACTCAGGAGCCTTCAGAGGATCTCTGAGGTCACCTTATCCCTGCATGCAAGGGGTCGTGCAGGCCTGCTCAGGGTCTGTCTCCTACAGGGGATACCTCCCAAGGTTCCTCTTCTCTCTCTGCACAAAGCCTCTAAGAGCAGTGCTTCTCAAACTTGAATGTGAGTATAAAGCACCCAGGTCTGGGGTGGGGCCTGAGAAGCTGCATTTCTAATAAGCAACAGGTGATGCTAGTGTTGCTGGTCCACAGGCCTTGGGCACATTCTCCTCTCCTCCAGGCCTCTACTCTCCCAACAGTTCCAGAACCAGCTCCACACTCCAGAGCCCCTGACCTATCTCAAGGTGGTCCTAATGAGAAGCTGTCTGGTCGTTATACGTCTTCCATAAATGCTATGCTGAGCCCTGGGGAATTGATGGACAAGAACAGAGCTGCCCCTGCCCTCTGCCCTCTCGGGGTTCACACTGCATCAGAGAAGACATCTAGGAGGGGTAATCACCAGCATAATTCTGAATGTCGCTCCGGGACACATAGCAGGGTGAGAGAACCTAGCCCAGGCAATCGAGGAGGACCTCCAGGAGGAAATGACTTTTTCACTAGGACTTGAAGGATGAACCGGGGTTAATCAACTATTGAGGATGAGCACACCAGGCAGAGTACGAGGCTGGAGCATTGGGAGGACTGGACACAGTCCAGTGAACAAAGAACGTCTTTGACCACCTTTAAGACTTATTACCCGTACTGCAAACACTAATAGTGCATAATAAGAATGGAATGGGGGGAAAATCAACAATGAATAAAACGATAGGAAGCACCATCTAACCTTGGGTGTGTCTGTGGTAACAGATTCCTGCAGAAAGGGATCATGCGTCCTCTTTCATTCATCCATCCAAGAATGATTTATTGAGCACCAACTCTGTGTCGTGTACTCATCACTGGACATACGCCCTTATAAACAAGAATCTTCCAAAAAAACAAGCATGAAAATGGACAATTACAGCAAACCTAACTCATGTTGCTGGGGAGCCGCGTTCAACACTTCTACCTAAGAAGCGCACAGAAATGCCGTTTGCCCCAAGCAGTGTTTCTTTGCCTTTCCAACTTCATGATATCCGTACTTCGTCAATTAAAAGGAACTTACTTTCCTGTCATTTTTTATTAGAAGACTGCCAAGGTAATAAAAGGTCCTTATTACTTCTTTCTTGCCGTCCAGCTTTTCATGAATGGATATTTCAGCGAGTCTTTTATGATGCCACAAAAGGTTTCAATAAAGAGACAGGCTGTGCAGAACAGAGTTCACCAGATATTATCTATGTTGTGCATTTCACTGGTTTTGAACACTGGAGGTTTGACCGGGGCTGGAAAATGTGTTTCAAAATGAGATTTAGAGCCTACCGTGTTTTTTCCCCCAACTTCTTTGTTAATCTTTTGAACAATGTTAAATTGGAATTTTAACAGTTTAACAATTGTTAAGTGTTCTAGGACCTCTGATGCTACCCAGTGAGGTATCCATCATCCGCTTGGATCCTAATCTGAGTGTCCAGATCCCCTCCTTGGGGACAACGAGGAGGCAATAGGTGACTTTTCAATGGGCCAAGACCTCGCTTTTGGCCTCAAGGACTTGTTTGGAGGGGAACCACATCCTCAAGCAGCCCAAGAGTTAGGGGGCACCCAGCTTCAATCGAAGCCAAAGCCCTTCACTGGACCTTGGGCTAGAAGCTGGAGATCCGAGTCAAAGTACAGAGGCTGATTTAAGATGCCAAAGGAAAGACGTGTTCCAGGGCCAGGGTGCCGGTCAGGAACCGGCTTGAGTAGAGTTGGAAGGAACAAGCCAGGCGACAGGTGGGTGTTCATGACTTGCCTTAACAGGCCAACAGCTGTGGGGATGTGCCAAGCTGGCTTATAGACACAAGGTTGAGATGGAAGAGAAATCTTCCCGCCCATAGAACCGGAGTGGGGCTCTGTCCCCGGTGGCCTGATTTCCACAGCACGGGCAGGGCAGAGGCCAAGGGAGACAGACATAGGGAGTCAGGCAGAGACACCAAGCTCCAAGACTTCAGGAAGATAGAGGTCACACCTATAGACACGTGGCAAAGCATGTCAACAAAAACCAAATCTTCTTTGCCAAGTAAGTGCTAAACCAACTGTCCCCAAAGTGATTTTTTTGCAGTGACTAGTGCCGCGACTAAGACTATCTCTCCAAATGGTAATATGGGCTCCTAATCACTTTATCATGAGGGCTGACCTACCACAACAGATGGTGTGACACAGGCTGTATGGGACGCATAGAGGAAGTGCAAACAGCCAACCGTTTGGCTCAGGAAGAAGAGGCTACCAGAACGGACATTGCCCAAGAATGCCGGCGTGAGGGTTTTCACAAATTCTGTGGGGAAGAGGAAATTAGAAATTATGATTACGGCCCCACTGGATACTAATTATGGGTTGTTGAACAGTATTACTTTTAATTAATTATTCTTACACGGATGATTCTAATTTCGTAGTGTGAGATCACTGACACAGAATCGATCCTTTGGTTATCTTTATGTAGTCCGGAGTGAGATCATCTCTCCATGTTTTCTTATAAGTAGATATTTGTGTCATGTACACTCCAGATGGTGATTGCAATCAAGAGCCTGGTGATTCTAGGAATCAGATGACAAGAGGGACCCCCTGACAAATGGCTGCCACTCAGGTCACATTCCCGGTGAGGACAGTTACACGGTACAAAATGATGCTAATAGCTGGGGCTTGAGTTGATTTGAGGTCTTTTCTTCAATAGAAATCCAGTTTATAGACATGATTCAAATGAAGGTGTTTAAGAACAAAATTTGTTGTGGGGCGCCTGGGTGGCTCAGTCGGTGCAGCGTCCGACTTCAGCTCAGGTCATGATCTCATGGTTTGTGGGTTCGAGCCTCGCATTGGGCTCTGTGTGGACAGCTCAGAGTCTGGAGCCTGCTTTGGATTCTGTGTCTCCCTCTCTCTGCCTTCCCCCACTTGTACTCTGTCTCTCTCTCAAAAAAGTAAATAAATGTAAAAAAAAAAAAAAAGAACAAAATTTGTTTTTCACTATGGATGTTGGGACTCATTAAAGGTTTCAACTAGGGACAGTTATAAAAAGAAGTGAAGTAAAAAGTGGGCCAGATGCTGCAAAAACCTGAAACGTATTCTAAAAGGTAGAAAACCTGAGCAGGTCTCTGAAATAAAATAATATTGGATATAATAATTCAAATACATAGTATGCCTGCATAGGAAACCCCTTCCTTCTGCAACCAACAGCACACATTTTTTTTTTTAATATTTCTTTTTGAGAGAGAGCAAGCCACAGAGGGACAGAGAGAGATGGGACAGAGGATCCGAAGTGTGCTCCGTGCTGACCGCAGAAAGTCCGACGCAGGGCTCGAACTCACGAACCATGAGATCATGACCTGAGCTGAAGTCAGACGCTCAACCAAGTGAGCCACCCAGGTGCCCCAACAGCGATTTTTGACAGCCGAGATTAGAACGCAGGACTCCTGGTTATTAAAAAACAAAACAAAACAAAAAACACATGAAAAAGCTCATGTGTTTTCCAGTTGTCATGGCATTTTATGTGACTGGAGTCCCTGTTTGTATAATATTTGACTGGGCATGTAACATTTACTGACAAATTCCAGATAGCAGGGCATTTTCGGGCTCCAGAAAGGCAATACTTGGTGTTGGTGTTGCAAACAGAAACTCTGACCCACTGGGATCAGAAAGAATGAATGCCATTTAGCAATAGCTGTTTATGCTTTCAGGAGCACCTCAAAGTACATTCACCCACAATGTCTACTGTAGAGAAACAGCGTAATGTTCACTGATAGCAAAATGCTAGATGAAAAAGCAATACTATTGAGGGTTAAATTTCCATGGTTAGTTATCTCAGTAATTGAGACTGGAGACAAGTTAAAGTTATTTCCTGGCATTGTCAATATACCAATGCCCTGTGTGAACGTTCAGGACTAAAAGACAGACTCACCCACCGTCTCCTCCCCCGGGGGAAAAAATTTCCCTGGGTCCTGTATTCTCTCCTGTCCTGATTTGGTATTTAGAAGTTATATTTTAAACCCCACCATTTCCTGGAAGCCTGCCCTGCCTTCAGATCACAACTGATTTAACTATGCCAAGGGTGCTAGAAGAAATCACTCACTGTCCCTACCTTGCGAGGAAGAATATTTTAACTTTCTGTCTACCTCAAAGTAATGAGACACCTGCTTGTATGAGTGCTTATTTGAGGACCAGCTGTGCGTCCAGACCTCTCTCATATGTCCTTGGAGAGGTAGGGAAAATATTAGAGAACCCTTGCCTGAAACAGGGCCGTCAGATTTAGCACATAAAAAATACAAGATGCCCAATTAGCATTTGAATGTCAATGAATTGTCTCTTTTCATATAAATGTGTCCCCTGCAACATTTGCAACATACTCATACAAAAAAAAATCATTCATTATTTATCTGAAATTCAAATTTAACCAGATGTCCCACACTTTATCTGGCAACCCTAGCCAGGAAAGATACTATGCCCTGGTTCAGGAGGAGAAATCAACACAAAGAGGTCAATTTGAGAGTAACACAGTCATCTACAAGCACGTATTAAATTGTGGAGTGCAGGGAAAGGGCAGGGTTAACAGAGATCAGAATTCCTCCAACAATGAGCTACTCAAGGAACTCCGTCTTTGGGGGGACGGTCTTCCTATGTCCTCAGCCCTTAGCATGGTGGTGGTGATGTTTAGTAGAGTCTCAATGTGTGTAATGAATGAATAAATGAATATGTTAATCAGTTTGAGGGGAACTTGAGGTGGGTCTTGAAGCTGTTACAAAGACTGTATTTTGAGCAATGTTCAACTAGAATGTAGGTGTGAAGTCTCTCGAGCTGGAAAAATGAAAAGTTGAGAGACTAAATCTTAGATTTTTTAACATTTTGGTATGAAAGTGTTAATATCAAGAGCATATTCTCTGGCCTGGCAGGCTTTGAATGCACTTTAAAAAGTCATTTAAAAGCATCTGAGCCCAAGAAGGAACAAGATTTGAACTCTAGAATTGCTTCAGGCTAGATCAGAGTTTCTCAATTTCTGCACAGTTGACATTTTGGACAGAAAAACTCTTCGTTATGGGGGCTGTTTTGTGCGTTGTAGGATGCTCAGCAGTATTCCTGGTGTGATGGTCAATTTTGTGTGTCAGCTTGACTGGCCACAGAATGCCCAGATTAAGCATCTCTGAGTATACCTGTGAGAATCTTTCCTGATGAGATTCGCATTTGAATCTAAAGCAGGTTGCCCTCCCCCATGTGGGTGGGCATCATCCAATCCACTGGGGGCTGACATAGAACAAAAGATGGAGGAAAGAAGAATTTGCCCCTCTTGCTTCCTGACTGCCTGCTTGACTTGGGACATCTCCTCTCATCTTCTCTGGCCCTCAGACTAAAATGGGAACCCTTGGCTCCTCTGGTTCTCAGGCTTTTGGAGTTGGACTGAATTACACCACTGGCTTTCCTGGGTCTCCAGCTTGCAGATGGCAGATCGTGGAACTTCTCAGCCTTCGCAAGTGTGCGAGCCAATTCTTCATTATATATCTCTCTATCTCTATCTCTATCTCTATCTCTATCTCTATCATCTCTCCATCCTACTGGTTCTGTTAGTTAGGAATTGGCTTGCACACTTGTGAAGGCTGAGAAGTTCCACAACCGCCCCCTTCCCCATTTGTTTGGGACAAACAAAAATGTCTCCAGACATGGTCAAGTATCCCCTGGGAGAGAAAAATTCCCCCCTGTTGAGAACCATTAGTCTAGATGAAAGCCCACTGTACCAGTTGAACTGGATGTCTAAGAAGTCTCTAATGTAATTCTTTTCCTCTCCAAATGAGACAAATAAGGGACAATTTGTGCAAATAAAGCCTATGCATTTGAGAAGCTTGTCTCTAAGATGAATAAAAGTGTGGCCAGACATGAGTACTAGATGATGAAAAGGCAAATGATGAACTATATCCGTTGAGATCACATATGTTCACTTCAAAGGTCCTGACTTCAGTGATCCTGGGCCAGCCTCAGTCAGGTTCGCTCATTGAAATAGACAGACCTGACAATAAAAAGCAAGTCATTATTGGTTAATCACAGAGACGATTACCTTTAATAAATGATTTTACATCCACAATTTGGGGCAGAAGAAAAATTGCCAGAGATAAAAGCAAAGGAAAGAGACCCTTGAAAATCTGGCATCTCCCAAGAATTGATTCCTATGGCAAAGAAAAGCAAGTGTATTTTTAAATCAGTGTATTTTTCCCAATTCAAAAAATTATTTTTTCCTATGGTGAAATTAGAAAAAAAAATCTTTCTGACAATTTATTAACCAAAGTTTAATATGGGGTTCAAAATAAGATAAAATGAATTTATATTTTGAATGTTCACTGTTTTAGGGAATTATTGATCAAATATTAGGAAAAACTCTTCTCCTTGTTTTTTTTTTTTTAATGTAAAGCATTGAGTGAAAGTTTTGAAGCTTTGAAAGATAAATATCAGTTAAAAGGAATTTTTGAGGCACCTGGGTGGCTCAGTTGGTTAAGCACCCAGCTTTTGACTTCAGCTCGTGATCTCATGGTTTGTGGGTTCAAGCCCCACATCTGGATGTGAGTTGGCAATGCAGAGCCTGCTTGGGATTCTCTCTCTCCCTGTCTCTCTGCCTCTCCCCCACTTGTGTGCTCTGTCTCTCCGGTTCTCTCTCTCAAAAAAAAGGAATTTTCAATTTTAATTTCCCACTCATGGTACATGAGTTAATAATAACATTAAATAATAATCAGATATAGGACTTGTATTTCCAGAAACATAATATATATACTAGATGTCCTGAAAATTCTCCTAATACAAAATAGCTAAAAACTCTACATAAACCATAACAAACATCACGTTGTATTAAATAAAAGAAGCCAGAGGCACCTGGGTGGCTCAACTGGTTAGGTGTCCGACTTTAGCTCAGGTCATGATCTTACAGTTCCTGAATTCGAGCCCTCGTCGAACTCTCTGCTGTCGACCCAGAGCCTGCTTCAGATTCCCTATCCCCCTCTCTCTCTGCCCCTCCCTCGCTTGTGCTCGATCCCTCCCTCTCCCTCTCTCTCAAAAATAACCACTTAAAAATAAAGAAATAAATAAAAGAAGCCAGACACAAAAGTTTACATACTGTATGATACAATTTATATGAAATATCCAGAATAGGTAAATCTATAAAGACATAAAGCAGAACGATAGTTTTGCCAGGGGCTCAGGGGAGGGAGAAATGGGGAATTAACTGCTCATTGGGTAAAAGTTTCCCTCTTGGGGTGATGAAAATGTTTTGGAAGTAGACAGAGGTGCTGGTTGGACAACATGGTGAATGTGCTAAATGTCACTGGATTGTACATTTCAAAATGGTTCATTTCATGCTTTGTGAATGTCATCTCAGTAAAATGTATAGCGAGACATAACGAACATTGTTTTCAATGTATAGCCAAGTTAATAAGAAAGTGATAAAAATCACGAGGGACCAAAACTTAGGAGGCAGATGGAAATACAAGTGATTCTGTATAACTACAGCTACCCTGGGGTCTTTGATGACTTTCCTAACCCCAGGAATTGACCTTTAAAGGCAGCACAGGACAGGAGGCAGTGCTTTGGACTCACGCTGCGTGAGATGTCAGAACTGAGACCCCTGAATGAAACCCAAACACTAAAAAGAATGAGTCAATAAGAAGGCTCATTGGACACAAGCCACCTTCTTGAAAGGAAGAATAAAAAAGAACTTTGCTCAGCTTGGGATCTGGATGTGAAGAAAATAATAAAATAAAATAGCTGTTTCTTCCTGAAAAACCATAACAGCAGTTTCTTCCTGAAAAACCATAACAGCAGGTTACGATGGATGGTAGAAATGACAGACAGGGAAGGGTAACGGTCAACGACTTAGAATTAAAGAGGATATTTATCATATTAAACTATTATGTCAAACCAAACAAGATGGTAAACATGTAAGGAGTTGAAATCAAAAGGGTTTGTTAGTGCAGCAGAAGGAAAAAGGGAAAACATAAAAACATATAAAGGTGATTGAAGACATAAAAGATCATATAAATTTTAGAGATAATCCAAGGGAAGAGTTTTTAAAAGCGCAAATCTTAGAAAGCCAAAGAGCAGAAAAGAAAAAAGAGTGCAAATTGTAGAAAAGTAATTTAAAACAGGCTAACCAGAGGAAGAGTGCTCAAAACCGACAGAACGCCAAGCTACGGATAAGTTTCAAGAGAACAGTCCCACCCCTCGTAACAGAATTATTAACAATTTCTAACAGGAATGGCCATGCCCCAGGGTGGGGCTTGGGCAGAGGCTGTCAATGTCAGAGGGGCAGGGCGGCAGAGTCCAAATTCCACAGGTTCTAGCGCTACCCTTTGGTTATTTACAAGATCACTTAAAACCCCAGTCACCCCTTTGGTAAAAACACACAGGTAAGGACATGTGACAGTATGAGGACACTGTGCCTACCAGGGTTGGGACTTTCCGGGACATCACATAACTGAAGAATGACGCGTAGCACCGGGAACTGATCTGGCTGGCAATACCGAGAGAGATGGGGGGAGGGGACACAGAGATCAAAGAAAAAGGGGGTGCAGGGACCAAAGAGTTTGAGAAGGGAGCAGCAGAGGGCACATGGGAGCCCAGAGGTAACAGATAATGCCTGTGCTCACCATGTATTATCTACCCTCCCCAAAACGGGAAAGCTAAGAACACAGCAGTGAAATGTTCAGGAAACTAAGATTATGCTAATTTGGAGAACATCACCTAATGGGAGATTATATCCTTCTGGCTTTTTTGGGTGTTATCATGTCCTTTCTTTCTTTTTTTTTTTTTTTTTTTTTTAACTTTTTTAGTGTTTATTATTGAGAGAGCGAGAGCGAGCATGTGCGCTCAAGCAGGGGAGGGGCAGAGCGAGAGGGAGACAGAATCGGAAGCAGGCTCCAGGCACTGAACTGTCAGCACAGAGCCCGATGCGGGGCCTTGAACTCATGAGCTGTGAGATCATGACCTGAGCCGAAGTCGGACGCTCAACTGACTGAGCCACCCAGGCGCCCCTCATGTCCTTTCTTTTATAAAATAATGTCAACAATAGATAGTCGCTAGAATACCTTTACTTGGTACAATTAAAATTTAACAGCCTCCCACCAGGCAACCAATTTATTATTACTGTTATAATTAGGGAACTTCTATCAGTCTGTGGAATGGCCAACTCTGAGTATTCTGAGTCTCAGAGACAAAAACGGCAGATCTTAATAAAAGAGTGCCAGCAGCTGCCGTGCATGTGTGTGAGGGTGCACGAAAGAGAAAGAGAAAGAAATAGAGAAAGAGAGAAACAGGGAAGGCCAGTGTGGAATATGGGAGTTTTAGATAGGAGTTCTGGGAATGAGCAGGGGAGAGTCTAGGACAGGTGAGCCTGGAGAGCAGCGATGTCTCGTCTAGGCTTTGCATAAATATGGGGCTCTCCTTAGCCTGGGTTGCCATGGAAAGCACACCCTGGGACAGCTATCGCGCAGACAGCTCATCTGGGGGTAGTGACTCCAGAGAATGGTATTGTGGGTTGGGAAAAGGGAAATAAGGAAGGAGGGACACAACATGGGCACCTGGGCTTCAGCCTCACTGGAACCTTCTGGGGAACCGTATGGAATGAGCCTCACAGTTGTCTGCCAGTGGTCCAGAAGAAGAGGGCATTTGTCCACTGACTCACATCCTCCACTGGCCAAGGGCTGCCCACGGGCTACTTCTCCCGCACTTGTAGCTTGTGCATCTACAAGTGCTAAGAGGGTTTCTGCAGGAGTTTCATACAGTGGTGTCACAGGAACTCCGGGGACAGAAAGTGACACGTTCAAGCTGCCGTTGAAACGAGGTGCTGTGAGTTTATACTTGTGTAGAAACAAGTTTTCAGGTGAAGTTCTCGTTGGATGCGACGCCCTTCCCATTAGCCATTCTGGTCTCATTCTAGCGACAGCTTGGGTGGGAGGGCAGGTGTTCTAACACCTCAGGCACCTAAGCCCAGCTGAAACTACAGCTGATGTCTTAGGGCCCATCCCTTCCCAAGGTCCCTAATCTTCTCTTGGCATTTACACAATGGCTGCAGTGATCTCTTCTTTGCATAATCACTTAGTAATTCAATCTCAAGCGTTACTGCCGTGGGACTCCTTAAATTCTCCGCGACTTGGACTGGCTCCGTCCCAGCCTGGGACAGGTACGAACTGCCACATTCGCAAGGCCCTGCTAAAATTACAGGACATTTTCGCGTGGCATTTCTTGTTTGACCTTCACACCAAACTCAGAAGAATGGGTTTCAAAAGGTAAAGCGGCAGCTATCTTCGAGAGGAGGCACAGCTCCCAAGCCATAGAATGTTAAGATTTCTAGTGATGTTCTTTCCTCCGGGATGTTCTTTTTTTTTTTTTTAAGTTTATTTTTTTTTTTATTTTGAGAGAGAGAGAAAGAGAGACAGAGAGAGAGACAATGCAAGCGGAGGAGAGATGAAGAGAGAGGGAGCGAGAGAATCCCAAGAAGGCTCTGTGCCGTTATCGCAGAGCTCAACTCGGGGGCTTGATCTCACGAACCTCGAGATCATGATTTGAGCCAAATCAACAGTCATACCTCAACCAACTGAGCCACCCAGGCACCCCTGGATATTCTACTTCTTGTCCACAATAATTTGAAAACAGCTTTTAGGCCAAAAGGACTCTCTTCTTACAAACTAAAGCTGGGACACTGCAACGGGCAGCTTCTGGTATAGTTGTCAGTGTATTTCTAATGGACCACTTGATATTCTTGGTACTAAACAACTGAAATCAATTCTATCTTTAAAAAATTTCTTTTAAATGTTTATTTATTTGAGAGAGAGAGAGAGAGAGAGAGCGCGAGAGCGAGAGCAGGGGAGAGGCAGAAAGAGAGGGAGACACAAAATACTTAGCAGGCTCCAGGCTCCGAGCTGTCAGCACAGAGCCCAATGTAGGGCTCGAACCCACGAGCTGTGCGATCATGACCCAAGCTGAAGTCAGATGCTCAAGCGACTGAGCCACCCAGGTGCCCCTCAATTCTATGTTAAGAAGGAAAGAAGTTGTTGGAGAGATAGAGATTGGCTCGCAGAATCAGTGGGATTACTAAAGAACCAGGCTAAGAAATAAACAGAAACCCAAGTTACAAGCCTGGCTAGGTTGTTCCAGCAACGTAAACCAATAAAGGCTTATTTCTTGCTCTATCCACAGGTCCATCTTGGCTTGACAGAGTGCCTCTGCTCAACGTAGTCGCTTGGGGCCCCAAACTGATAAGGCAGCCACCATCCCAAACCTTGCCCTGCCAGAAAGAAAAGGGGACTCCGGAGGGTCTCAATTAAATTCTCAGCCCTGAGTTAGCAATGACTACTTCCGGGCCAATTCATTAGCCGTAACAGGTCTTATGGCTGCACTCAACCCCAGGGCCATCGGGAAATGAAATTGTACCATGTACCCCAAAGGAAAGAACTGGAGATACTTGGCAAACAGCCTTCAAGACTATCACAGTCACGCAGAGGGAAAATTCTCTGGCTAGAGTGCCACCATGGCGCAACTGCCCATAGGTTGTCCTTCACCATGTCATTGTGTGAATTCAATGGCAGATTCCCCAAATGCAAGAAAGGAGTTTAGATCCTGGGTAGTCGAAAGGGAGAAAGGTGTCCCCTATGTGATAAACATCCAATATACTCAACTTGCAAAGGAAAATAGAAGAAAATATACGAACAGTCCTGTTCAAAGTGTCATTTCTATTTGTCCTCTGATTAGTGCGGGAAATCAGAGACACGTGGACCCATTCACTCCTATATATATATCCGTATATTCATTTAGGCAACAAATGTTCACAGAGATCTATATGCTTCCAGGTACTTTGAACATACCAAGATGAATAAGGCATCATTTTCCAGATGCTTATGTTCTTTTTTTTTTAAGTTTATTTATGTATTTTGGGAGACAGAGACAGCGTGAGCAGGGGAGGGACAGAGAGAGAGACGGAGAATCCCAAGCAGGCTCTGTGCAGTCAGCGCACAGAGACCTATATGGGGCTCAAACTCATGAAACCGTGAGATCATGACCTGAGACAAAATCAGGACTTGGATGCTTAACTGACTGAGCCACCCAGGTGCCCTTCCAGAAGCTTATGTTCTAATAGTAAGGGAGACACTACATAAATAATTGCCATACAGTATGATTAGTCTTTATGCAGAAATTAATGTTAAAGGGATGGTTTGGCAAAAGGGGGAGAGTAATTAACTTAATGTGGGCGGGGCGCACTAGTAAGCAATGGCTGTTCTGGGAAGAAGCTATAGGAGAAAGGGGTGAGGCTCCCCAGAACCTGCCCTGGGGACAGATGAGTACTTTAGTATGTCAGGGGCATAAAAAGCAGATAGAGGCCGAAACTAGAGTCGCCGGAATTAACAAATCAAAATGCAGGACGCCCACTTACATTTGAATTTCGGGTGAACAGTGACGACTTTTTTTTGGTGTAATCGGGTCCAACACAGTATTTGGGACATGTTTATACCAAAAAAGATGCTAAAAATGGTTTATTGTGTGAACTTCAGATGTAACTGTGGGTCCCATATTGTATCTAGCTACCCTAGCTGGGAATGCTGTCGTAGTCATTCTTTGGGACACATTTCAAGGGTCCTGTCCTCCAGGAAGCCTTCCCTAAAACCCTGGGTTGGCCTGAGCGTCTTCTTCAGGGCCCTTGTGGGCCTACGTGTGTGCCTCCATCATAGAATATAGCACATTTTTGTGACGTTCTCTTTAGAAGCGGTGTTGTGTTGTGTGTATTCCCAGCATGAAACCCGTGTGAGAAATGTCCGTTGACATTAATCAGTATCTGTATGAGTAGATTTGCAGCCCTGCAAGGAAACACCCCAAAGGTACCAGCCCAAAGAGGCTTAAAAGAAAAGATTGTCAGGTGCCTGGGTGGCTCAGTCGATTAAGCATCCGACTTCAGCTCAGGTCATGATCTCACAGTCCGTGAGTTCGAGCCCCATGTCGGGCCCTCTGCTGTCAGCAAAGAGCCCTCTTTGGATCTTCTGTCCCCCTCTCTCTATGCCCCTCCCCTGCTCATGCTTCTTCTCTCTCTCTCTCTCTCTCTCAAAAATAAATAAACTTAAAAAAGAAGAAGAAGAAAAGATTCTCATTACGTTCTCTGTGTCTCGGGCCATAAAAGAAACGCAAGACTCTGCGAGCTGAGCCCGCACCTCATCCCTGGTACTGAATGAATGTAAAGGGCGGTTGTAAAGTGTTCCAAGAGAGCAGATAGTACTCTCGGCAAAGCGTCAAAGTGCAAACAACATAGAAGTTTGACCTTTCAGTGTAAATATATGTTTGATAAGAAAGGTTAGAAACAAGACATTTTGCATTTTTCTGTCTCAGAGGATGGCTGAAATGACGAGAAAATGTGAAGGAATTGGTGCTTTAAGAGGAAAGCATTACTGCAAACCACGGAATAGCCTTAGCAGGGAAATCTAGCTCATTTCCTTGGCATGAGGTAGGGATCGGCTCAGCAAGATGAAAATCCAGCTAAGAATCCAAAGTGTCCTTTGGTAGTCTAAAGGCTGTCATTTTAAAGAAATTTGGAAGAAATTAGGACCCAGAGAGGCTAAGTAACTTGCCCAAGGTCATGGAACTCGTTAATAACTAAGCTTAAAGGTCTTCTGATCCCCAGCCTAGCACTGGTGTAATAGAAGATTTCCAAGATCATCAAGTAATCCAGTCAGGTGTTTATTAGAAGATCATTATTGTCAAAGGTTCCTTCTTTCCTTCCATCTTTTTTTTTTTTTAATTTTTTTTTCAACGTTTTTTATTTATTTTTGGGACAGAGAGAAACAGAGCATGAACGGGGGAGGGGCAGAGAGAGAGGGAGACACAGCATCGGAAACAGGCTCCAGGCTCCGAGCCATCAGCCCAGAGCCCGACGCGGGGCTCGAACTCACGGACCGCGAGATCGTGACCCGGCCGAAGTCGGACGCTTAACCGACTGCACCACCCAGGCGCCCCATCGTCTTTCAATGAAAAGGAAAACTAAGCTTTATTCTTGTCAACCTGTGCTTTGTGTATATATATATATAGATACACACATATATATGTGTATCTATATATATATATACATATATATACATACATATATATGTGTATCTATCTATCTATATATATACATATATATGTATATATAGATATACATATATATATATTTTAATGTATATTTTTGCGAGATAGAGAGAGATAGAGCATGAGCAGGGGAGGGCAGAGAGAAGGGAGACGCAGAATCTGAAGCAGGCTCCAGGCTCCGAACTGTCAGCACAGAGCCCGACATGGGGCTTGAACTCACAAACTGTGGGATCATGATCTGAGCCGAAGTCAGACGCTCAACCGACTGAGCCACCCAGGTGCCCCAGTGCTTTGTATATTCAAAGCAGTATTAAGGTGACCCATTAGCTCACCCCATTCTCAGGAAAAATAAAAACAGATTTTTAAAAATGTTTATGTATTTATTTTGAAAGAGAGAGTGATAGAGAGCAGGTGAGGGGCAGAGAGACAGAAGGAGAGAGAGACTCTCAAGCAGGCTCTGAATCGTGTCAGCACAGAGCCCCATGCAGGCTCAAACCCACAAACCGTGAGATCATGACCTGAGCCGAAACCAAGAGTTGGATGCTTAACCGACTGAGACACCCAGGTGCCCCAATAGAAACAGTTTTTGTTTTCAATGTTTATTTATTTTTGAGAGAGAGAGAGAGAGAGAGAGAGAGAGAGAACAGGGGAGAGACTGAGACAGAGTCCAAAGCAGGTTCCAGGCTCTGAGCTGTCAGCACAGAGCCCTACGTGGGGCTCGAACTCACCAACCGCGAGATCGTGACCTGAGCCAAGGTTGGATGCCTGACTGACTGAGCCACCCAAGCGCCCCTAGAAACAGTTTTTTAATGGAGTTTGTTCTCCTGGGCAAAGTGACCCTCTTTTGATCTATTACCTGGGTCTTTAGCCCCTTCTACACTTTAGAAAGCAGAGAATGGATATGCCATTTTACTCTGGATCTACCCAGTTTGAGAATAAACAAAAAACCAACTTCCATCTGTGCATTTTCATGCATCCCTATACAGTTTGCGACCGCACTGCTTTCAAAGGGGGAAAAAAAAGGTGCAGAAAATGGCTTTCTATTACTGACTCATGATAATGCCATCCACTCAAATCGTGACATGGTTTTATTGCTATCACTAGAACGTGCACTAAGATCCCAACACCTCTGCCCCATATCTAGGCATTAATATCTCGTGTGTCCTACACCTTAAAGGGCTTCCTTGTCCAAAAACTTTGCTTAAATTCATTCTCTTTGCTATCTTTATGCTCTGCCTTAGGTGTAGTTTATTAAGAATGCAAAACCACAAGCATGCAGGCCATAAATCTTACCTAGGGCAAAGTGTATTAAATTTCAAAGAAGTTAAGTTTAGAGCTCTTTCTTGTCCAATTCTCACTCCGTTTTCAATATCCATTTTACTTAATCTCCCTCTCGGTTTTGTTGTACGTATTGTCCTCATTTTTAATCTACAAAACCTGTAATTGCCCTGTAATAACACAAGCTTATCTTCTTAGTGAAATTTCCTTATAGGTTTATTTAATAATCTTTAAAGGTACATGATGCTTATATTTTAACTTAAAGTGGGTAAACATGAATATCTACTCATTAGATAGTAGTGGGGGATAGAATAAATATTAAATTCATCTTGTTTTGTTTGAACCTCTCCCTCTTAAAAATTTTTTTTCGTGTTTATTTACTTAGAGAGAGAGAGAAAGAGAGACAAAACACAAGCAGGGGAGGGGCAGACAGAGAAGGAGAGAGAGAATCCCAAGCAGTCTCTGCACTGTCAGCACAGAGCCCAATGCAGGGCTTGAACCCACAAACTGCGAGATCGTGATCTGAGCCGAAACCAAGAGTCGGGGGCTTAACCGATTGAGACACCCAGGCATCCCTGAACCTCTCCCTCTTTCCTAAGAATGCCTGCCTCTCCTCCCATAATGATCCAAATCCTCCCCATTCTTAAAGGTTTAGCTTAAAATCCCTCTCTTTCCTATGACACTTTGCCGACTAAAGCATGATTCCTAAACTCTTATAATTTAAATCATTTTCTACCTGGTTTTCTTTCTCACAACACCTGTACCTTTGCCTCACTGTACTAATACAATTTGCAATTGATATTTATTTGCTTGTTTACTTGGTATGATATGTCTCCCTTCGTCCTCCTTGGATGTCTGTCTCCACCCACCCCCCTGTAGTGTATCCCCAACATCTTGCACAATGATTGGTATTTGTTAAATGAATGGATAAAAGCAACCTCATCATCCTAACCTGTAGTAAGCATTACTATCCACATTTCACCAAGGAAGAAGTTGATTTCCATAGCAGTTGAGTAATTTACCCAAGATCGCATGGTGTTGGCTGATAGAACCTTCCTCCAGGAAGGTTTTCTGATTTACTAGTTGTGAGGTTTTGCACAAATTTCTTACCTTGCTGTGCTTCTATTACTCATTGTAAAAATACTATCTACTTCACAGGGTTGTTGTAGGGGTTAAATGAATAAAGCCAGGCTAAGTACAGAGCCCTGGAGTTCTCTCCTGGACACACCTGACTGGTATCACTTCGTTATCCTTTGGGCAAAACTGTTCAAATCGCTACTAATCCAAAATTTTTTTCTGCAAATACATAACTAAATGCCTTGTCAAGTACTCTGTTGAATTTAAATTCACTAGGCCTGCAAAATCCCTCAGTTACCAGTTTCATGAACACTATTAGCAAAGAAACAAAACTTGACTTGTTTGTTGGTGATCTCATTCCAACACAGTGGCCATGCCTTCCATTTGTGTACCCCAAACTATCTCTCTGATATCTGTTTGACAGTTTTGCTGAGCAATTCCATCAAGAACATTCCTCCCTGGGTTCCAGAACCCATTTGTCCTTGCTTTCTTTTTTAAAATTTTTTTAAAAAATGTTTATTTATTTTTGGGGCGCCTGGGTGGCTCAGTCGGTGAAGCGTCTGTCTTCGGCTCAGGGCATGATCTCACGGTTCGTGAGTTCGAGCCCCGCGTGGGGCTCTGTGCTGACAGCTCAGAGCCTGGAGCCTGCTTCGGATTCTGTGTCTCCCCCTCTCTCTCTGCCCCTCCCCTGCTCGTGCTCTGTCTCTCTCTCTTTGTGTCAAAAATAAAACAGGCTCCAGACTCTGAGCTGTCAGCACAGAGCCCGACGCGGGGCTCGAACTCACAGACTGCGAGATCATGACCTGAGCCGAAGTCAGACACTCAACTGACTGAGCCACCCAGGCACCCCTGTCTTTGCTTTTGAAAATGGAAATATCACTCTGACTCCAAAATAGATTCATTTAGTTTTATATTTTGTTGCCAAAGTATATGATAAAATACATTGCTCATTTTACTTTTGTGTATTACTTAATTCAGTATTGAATTCTTATAATGTCTTTGGAATTGAGTAGAATGTATCCAGAACCTTAGTTTTCTAATGATCCATTTTGATTTGTCTAATAAGATAACAACCAGTGTCTATTGCATGCCGATGGATGAACTAAGCCCTTTACAAGCATCATTTTCTTTAAATTTTGCAGCATTTCTGTGAGTTAACTAGTATTCTTACCCTGAGAAACTGAGTCTTAGAGATTATCTTTCATGTTTCAAGGTAGCTAAAAGCATGGAAAGAGTAATTGGCAAAGAGGAAATGGGATAAATAAACAATGAAAAGTGAAAAGATGCCAGGACTCCTAGAGGGTTTTTTTCTGAAGTTTATTTATTTATTTTGAAAGAGAGGGAAAGCATGACTCAGGGAGGGGCAGACACAGAGAGAGGGAGAGAGAGAAAATCCCAAGCAGGCTTCACGCTGTCCGCACAGAGCCCAACACAGGGCTCGAACCCACAGACCGTGAGATCATGACCTGAGCCGAAGTTGGACACTTAACTGACTGAGCCACCCAGGTGCCCCAGGACTCCTAGAGGTTTTAATGGCTTCTTAGTTCCTGTTTCTAGTCCCTTTCTTGACCATTATAACCCACCCCCCAGCCTCTTAACCAAGCTCTAAGTGGTATCTTGAAAATGACTTGAAAGTTAAGTCCCAGGTGGGAAGGCTTTCTGGGGGATGTTATAGACAAAAATTCATTTTTGTAGAAAGTAGAAGTTGATGAGATGAAGGAGTGTTTTTGGAAAACTCAGTATTGTGTTGGAAGGGTATAGCAGCTCAATGGATACAGCATAACATCCGAGATGTCTCAATGTTCACAAAAATAAAAGAACCTGAGGGTGTGATAGAGGAGAAGGTGGAGAGACAGATGGGAGCATAATCATGTTGTATCTTGCATATTAAGGGTAAGGAATTTGAAGCACATCTGAAAAAAAAGGGAAATCACTGAATAATTTTAAGCTGGAAAAGGGCTTTGTATTTCAGACTGATCATGGTAACTTCAACAACCTAATGAGATCTGGGGTACTCTAGACTGTTAAGAGACTGTATTTATGAAAGGAACTGAGGAAGATGGCCACAGAATAGGAGGACCTTAAGCTCGCCTCGTCCCATGAGCACAGCTAGATAACTATCAAATCATCCTAAATACCCCAGAAATTGGCCTGAAGACTGACAGAACAAACTCCACAACTAAAGGGAGAGAAGAGGGCACATCAAAGAAGGTAGGAAGTACAAAGATGCGGTTTAGGGGAGAAACACATCTTGGTTACTGTGGAACGGAGGGAGCCGTGGTCTCAGACAAGGGTGAGAGAGCCAGAGGAGCACGCAGGGGGAACACACAAGGAGAATGTTTCCCCAGAGCCATTAGCTTGTAAAATGAGAAGGGCTGAGTTTTGCAAGTTCTTGCAATCAGCAGGGCTTAAGACCAGGAGTTTTAAAGGTCAGCAGGCTTGGATGGGATAGATCCCAGAGGGCATGGTCTTGCTTCTGGAGAGAAGGCAGGCAAACAACCTGGGGGCAGATGTAATGGAAAAAGCGATCAGAAGAGGGCCTGGGGCACAAAGTGGGGAGATTACCTGCTCTTCTCAGAACTTGTCCCTGAGAGGCAGTGTTCATGGTAATACCTCTCTGGGAACAAAGGAGCTAGCCAGCACCATTTCCCTCCCCACCCCTCAGCATAAATGCTGAGCCACTTGTGGAAAACAGTGCAGTGCTGACACAGGATGCTAAGTTGTTTACACCAAGTCCCAACCCCATGTGCTCCAGTGGAACTGCCCTTCTCAGTCTCACTTGCCTCAGTCCCAGTGCAGTGGGCCCTTCCCCCAGAAGACCAGCACAAACCCCTGCCCACACCACATCTTCCAGCCAGAGACATTTGCAGAGCCTCCGTTATAGTGGAGGTGGTGACAGGAATCATTTCACAAGCAGACCAGAGCACCTTTGGTTAAAACTCACCACATTCAGGCCATTGACCAAACAGTGCCCACAGCAGGCGAGGATAGCTTCTGCAGACAACCGTCCTGAAGGATAGAGCAGCCAAAACACAACAGTAGAGCATACGCAGCATACACTGGAGACACTCCCTGAAGCACCAGGCCCTGTACACTACATGACTTCTTCATAAGGCCCTTACTTCAGGAGCAGGAGACATAAATGGTTTTTTTAATACATAGAACAAGGCAGAGACTCAGACAAAGTTGGAAGACAGAAGAATTTATCCCAAATGAAAGAACAAGATGGCCAGAGGTCTAAATGAAATAACTATAAGTAACATGCCTGATGGAGAATTTAAAGAAATGATCATAAGGATAGTCACTGGGCTTAAGAAAAGAACAGAAGACATCAGTGAGAGCCTTACCACAGAGCTAAAAGAATTAAAAAAGGATCAATCAGCACACTTGGGCAGCTTAGTCAGTTAAGCAACTGACTTTGGCTCAGGTCATCATCTCTTGGTTTGTGGATTTGAACCCCGCATCAGGCCCTGCACTGTGTGGAGCCTGCTTGGGATTCTCTCTCCACCCCTCCTCCACCCACACTCTCTCTCTCAAAATAAATAAGTAAGCTTCAAAAAAAATCAATTAGAAATGAAGAATGTAATAAATGAGATTGGAAACAGGCTTGATACAATGAACAAAAGGCTGGAAGAAGCAGAGGAACAAATTAGTGACCTAGAAGACAAAATAATGGAAATAATGAAGCTGAACAAAAAAGAGAAAGAATTCTGCAAAACAAGAATAGACTTAGGGAACTCAGTGACTTCATCAAACATAACATTCATACTATAGGAGTCCCAGAAGAAGAAGAGAGAGAAAAGGGGGCAGAACATTTATCTGAAAAAATAATAGCTGAAAACTTCCCTAATCTGAGGAAGGAAAGAGACATCCAGATGCAGGAGGCACAGAGAAATCCCATCAAAATCAACAAAAGCAGGCCAACATGGAGACATATTGTATTTAAATTTGCAAAATACAGTGATAAAGAAAAAGTCTTAAAAGAAGCAAGACAAAAGAAGTCGTTGGGGCGGCTGGGTAGCTCAGTAGGTTAAGTGTCTGACTCTTGATAACAGCTCAGGTCATGATATCACGATTCATGAGGTCGAGCCCTGACAGCATGGAGCCTGCTTGGGATTCTCTTTCTTCCTCTCTCTTTGCCACTCTGTTGCTCACATGCTCTCTCTTTCTCTCTCAAAATAAATAAATAAACATTTAAAAATTATACATAAAAAAAGAAGTCCTTAATATACAAGGAAAGACCTCGCTGTAGATTTCTCAACAGACACTTGCCACGCCACAAGGGAGTGGCATGATATATTCAAAGTTCTGAATGAGAAAAATATGCAGCCAAGAATATTCTATCCAGCAAGACTATCATTCAGAACGGGAGAGATAAAGAGTTTCTTAGACAAACAAAAACTAAAGGAGTTCATGGCCACTAAACCAGCCTAGCAAGAAATATTAAAGGGGACTCTTTGAGTGGAAAGAAGAGACTAAAAGCGAAAGTATAAAGGCAGAAAACCCAAAAGCAGTAAAAGTGAATATTTCTGTAAAAATCAGTCAAGGAACTCACCCCCACACACAAAGGATATAAGATATAATAACATATACCTAAAACATGAGGAGGAGTGAAGAAAAGAATGGGTTCAAATTTAAGTGACCATCAACTTAATACAGACTGCTAGATGCAGAGGAGTTTATATACAAACCTAATGGTAACAATATATCTAAAACCACTAATAAATATGCAAACAACAAAGAGAAAGAAATTCAAATATATAACTAAATAAAATCAGCAAAGCATGAAAGAGACAAAGACAAGAAAGGACCAGAGAAAATTTCCAGAAGCAACCATGAAACAAGTAATAAAATGGTAATAAATATATATGTACTCATAACTACTTTGAATGTAAATGAACTAAACCCTCCAATCAAAAGACACAGAACGTCAGAATGGATAAAAAACAAGTCCTATGTATATGCTGCCTACAAGAGGCTCATTTCAGACCTAAAGACACATGCAAGTTAAAGGTGAGGGAGATGGAGAAACAGAGTAGCAATACTTCTATTGGACAAACTAGACTTTAAAGCAAAGACTGTAACAAGAGACAAAGAAGGGCATTTAAATTTTTATATAGATATTTAAATATTTATTTATTTTTGAGAGAGAGAGAGAGGGAGAGACAGAGTGTGAGCAGGGGAAGGGCAGAGACAGGGAGACATAGAATCCGAAGCAGACTCCAGGCTCTGAGCTGTCAGCCCAGAGCCTGACGCGGGGCTCGAACTCATGAACCACGAGATTATGACCTGAGCCGAAGTCGGACGCTTAACTTACTGAGCCACCCAGGTGCCCCAAAGAAGGGCATTTTATAATAACAAAGGGGACAATCCAACAAGAAGATATAACAATTGTAAATATGTGTGCACCAATGTGGAAGCACCCAAATATATAAAACAATAACAAACACAAAAGAACTAATTGATTATAGTACAATAATAGTAGGGAACTTTAACACTACACTTACATCAACGGACAGATCATCTAAAGAGAAAATCAACAAGGGAACAATGCCTTTGAATGACTCAATAGACCAGATAGACTTAACAGATATATTGAGAACATTCCATCGTAAAACAGCAGAATTTACATTCTTTTCAAGTGTACATGGAACATTCCCCAGAATAGATCACATATTAGGTCACAAAACATGCCTCAACAAATACAAAAAGATTGACATCATACTATGCAACTTTTCTGACCACAACACTATGAAACTAGAAGTTAATCACAAGAAAGAGTCTGGAAAGACCACAAATAAATGGAGATCAAATAACATGCTCCTAAACAATGAATGGATCAAACAGTAAGTCAAAGAAGAAATAAAAACATACATGGAAACAAATGAAAATGAAAATTCAACGGTCCAAAACCTTTGAGATGCACCAAAATGTACTCTGAGAGGGAAGTATATAATAATGCAGGCCTACCTCAAGAAGCAAGAAAAATCTCAGATAAACCCTTACACTTAAAGGAGTAGAAAAAGCACAACCAATAAAGCCTAAAGCCAGCAGAAGAAAGGAAAACATAAAGTTTAGAGGAGAAATAAATGATATAGAAACTAAAAAAAAAAAAAAAAAAACCCACAATAGAATAGATCAATGAAACCAGGAACTGTTTCTTAGAAAAAATTAATAAAATTGATAAACCTCTAGCTAGATTTATAAAAAAGAAAAGAGAAAGGACCCAAATAAATAAAATCACAAATGAGAGAGGAGAAATAACAACCAACACCCCAGAAACACAAACAATTATAAGAGAATATTATGAAAAACTGTATGGCAACAATTGGACAACCCAGAAGAAACGGATAAATTCCTGGAAACACATAGATTACCAAAACCAAAACAGGAAGGAATAGAAAACGTGAACAGACCAATAACCAGCAAAAAAATTGAATCAGTAATCAAAAAACTCCCAACGAGCAAAAGTCCAGAACCAGATTGCTTCGCAGGCAAATTCTACTAAACATTTAAAGAAGAATTAATACATAGTCTTTTTTAACTATCCAAAAAATAGAAAAGGAAGGAACATTTCCAAACTCATTGGATGAAGCCAGCATTACCCTGATACCAAAACGAGATAAAGACACCACTAAGAAGGAGAACTACAGGCCAATATCCCTGATGATATGGATGCATAAATTCTCAATAAAATACTACCAAACCAAATCCAACAATACATTAAAAAAATCATTCGCCATGATCAAGTGGGACTTATTCCTGGGTCGCAAGTGCGATTCAATATACGCAAATCAAACAACATGATACATCACATTAATAAAAGAAAGGCTTGGGTGCCTGGCTGACTCAAGCAATTGAGTATCCGACTTCAGCTCAGGTCGTGATCTCATGGTTTGTGAGTGTGAGCCCCACATTGGGCTCTGTGCTGTCAGTGCAGAACCTGCTTCAAATCCTCTCTCACCCTCTCTCTCTGCCCCTCCCCTTGCTCATGCTCCCTCTCTCTCTCTCAAAAATGAATAAACATTTAAAAAAAAGATTTAAGGAAAGGCTTAGAACCACATGACCATTTAAATAGATGCAAAAAAAAAAAGCATTTGACAATATACCACATCAATTCATGATAAAAACCCTCAACAAAGTAGGTTTAGAGGGAACATACCTCAACATAATAAAAGCTATCTATGAAAAACTCACAGCTAATATCATCCTAAATGGAGAAAAACTGAGAGCTTTTCCTCTGCCGTCAGGAAAAAGACAGGGATGTCCACTCTCACCACTTTCATGTAACGAACTAATCGAAGTCCTAGCTACAGCAGTCAGACAACAACGACAACAACAACAAAAATAAAAGGCATCCAAATCAGCAAGAAACAAGTAAAACTTTCACTATTTGCAGATGACATGATATTCTATATAGAAATCCCAAAAGACTCCACCAAAAAACTGCTCGAACTGATAAACGAACTCAATAAAGTTGCAAGATACAAAATTGAAGTACAGACACCTGTTGCATTTCTAAATTTTTTTAACCTTTTTTTAAAATTTATTTTTGAGACAGAGAGAGACAGAGCATGAACAGGGGAGGGGCAGAGAGAGAGGGAGACACAGAATCGGAAGCAGGCTCCAGGCTCTGAGCCATCAGCCCAGAGCCCGATGTGGGGCTCAAACTCACGGACCGCGAGATCATGACCTGAGCTGAAGTTGGACACTTAACCGACTGAGCCACCCAGGCGCCCCATCTGTTGCATTTCTATACACCAATAATGAAGCAGCAGGAAGAGGAATTAAGGAATCAATCCCACTTACAATTGCACCAAATACAAGAAACCTGGGAATAAATCTAATCAAAAAGTTGAAAGACTTATACTTGGAAAAGTATAAAACACTGACGAAAGACATTGAAGATGACACAAAGAAATGGAAAGGCATTCCATGCTCATGGATTGGTAGAACAAATATTGTTAAAATGTCTATACTACCCAAAGCGGTCCATACATTTAATGCAATCCCTATCAAAATATCAACAGCATTTTTTACGGGGCTGGAACAAGCAATCTTAAAATTGGTATGGAACCATCAAAGACCCAGACTAGCCAACGCAACCTTGAAAAAGAAAACCAAAGCTGAAGGCATCACAATTACAGACTTCAAGTTATATTACAAAGCTTCGGTCATGAAAACATTATAATACTGGCACAAAAATAGACATATAGATCAATAGAACAGAATAGAAAACCCAGAAACGAACCCACAATTACATGGTCAATCAATCTTCAACATGGTTAAACAGAGAAGAATATCAAACGGGAAAAAGAATGTCTCTTCAACAAATGGTGTTGGGAAAACTGGACAGAAACATAAAAAAGAATGAAACTGGACCAATCTTTCGTACACAAAAATAAATTCAAAATGGGTTAAAGACCTAAATATGAGACCTGAAACCATAAAAATCCTAGAAGAGAATAGAGGCAGTAACTCTTTTGACATCAGCTGTAGCAACTTCTTTCTAGATATGTCTCCTGAGGCAAGGGAAACAAAAGCAAAAATAAACTATTGGGACTACATCAAAATAAAAAGCTTCTGCACAGCAAAGGAAACAATCAACAAAACTAAAGTTACTTGGAATGCCCAGAATTTGGGGCTATTTTGAGTGTTGGTGCACCTCACTTAAGAGTTAGCTTTTAACTATACATTTCCAGTGAAAAGTATTATTTAGGGTCAGCTGAATGCATCTTTCTTTCTCTTTCTTTCTTTCTTTCTTTCTTTCTCCCTTTTAATATTTATACATTTTTTATAACATTTATTCATTTTTGAGACACAGAGACAGAGTGTGAGTGGGGAAGGGGCAGAGAGAGAGGGAGACACAGAATCCGAAGCGGGCTCCAGGCTCTGGGCTGTCAGCACAGAGCCCCACGTGGGGCTCGATCCCATGGACTGTGAGGCCATGAACCGAGCTGAAGTTGGACGCTTAACTGACTGAGTCCCCCAGGCGCTCCAATGCACCTTCTTTCTGACCCTTCATGCACTTGGTGGGCATAAAGACGAATGTAAATGTTGCACAAAGAAACATGTGCATGTAGTTCCACAGTTCACTGACATGTACAGTCCAGACACATTGGAGTATTACCTTAAAGACAAATGAATTCACAAAATTAATATTTTGATTTATAAGGTCCCACATATTTAGATTCGCAGGCAAGTTAACCCCTGCAGTATGATTAGAATTCTGGATGAAGAGACATAATTAAACTGGAAGTTAACTTTCTACAAAACTGCTAGTTGCTGAGATTCAAATATCTGTTAGTTTCAGGGGCGCCTGGGGGGCTCAGTTCGTTGAGCGTCTGACTCTTGATTTTGGCTCAGGTCATGATCTGAGGGCCATGGGATTGAGCCCCGCGTCAGGCTCTGCGCTGACAGGGTGGAGCCTGCTTGGGATTCTCTCTCTCCCTCTCTCTCTCTCTCTCTCTCTCTCTCTCTCTCTCTGTCCCTCCCCTGCTCATGTATGCTCTCTCTCACTCCCTCTCAAAATAAATAAATAAACATTAAAAAAAACCCAATAAATATCATATATCAGTTTCAATAGCAGCAGGTTTCCAGGATTGTTAGATTTTAAACAGTTGTGCCTGAATTCTATTTTTATCTTTCTTCGTCACATCCTTCTCTCATTTCCGTATAAAAACAGTGACGAATAGTCCCTCCATTTCTTTGAATACCCCAGAGAATCTCACTTCCCCTTAAGAAGCCTTCTGGCTTTGTTTGTTTGTTCACTTGAGTTTGGGGGTGTGAGGAGCAGCAGCTAGTACATTGTCCTGTGGGCGTCAAACTTAAATGCTTCCTGTGTGTTTCCTATGCTACTGAGCCAGCCTGTTGATTCAAGACACCACCTTTCTTTCAGTGAGTGCACTTTCTTTCTGAATTACATCAGTGCCCAAGATGCTTCATATCTAGGACCTCTTTATAGTAAATAGCATCTGACAGGGCTTGATCCAACTGTTCTGAGAAAAAGCAGGTGTTATTTAAATTCTAGAGGGAAAACAGAGCTTGCTTATTTGATTTCTCAAGGTAATTGCTCAGACCCAAACCATCCAAAGCAATGAAAAATTTTATCTGGGACAAATTTCATTACATTGTCTTTCAGTGGCTTCAGTAACAGCCATAGAATATTTAATTCTGTTCATAACAACAACAAACATTTTAAAAATAAGTTGGCCAGAGGTTTATGCCTGAAACAAGGCAATGGGGGTAGGGGATGGTATATGAGGACATAAAACAAAGGGTGGATTTCATAGATTGAGGTTCTGATATTTTCTTGGCACTAAGATCAGAAGTTATGAACTACATGGTCCTGAAATCCTTCTTAGAGGAAAACAGTGTTTCCTTTATTTAGCTCAAGTCTCTCAAAACAAAAGACATCTGTAGGAGTGAGCTTCAAATCCCAAAAGTGTTTTGAGTATGGATATGAAGCATGCAAAACTTTATAACATTCTTTTTAAAAATATGTTTTAAAATCATATGCGAATTCATATATGTTTTCAGATGCACGTATTTTATTAATGCCAACTTTTTGTTGCCTTTCCCATTTTTGCTTGGCTCCTCTATTAACCTCCTTTGTCTACCCTGACCCACAATCACCTCTCCTACATGCACGCACACACACACACACACACACACACACACACACACATGCACCTTGTTAACTACTTAGTATGCATCCGTCCATATTTCTTACCAAGCTTACATAATCGTATATACACATACACACATTTGGGTGTTTGTCATTGTTTATTTATTAAAAGTGGATCGTATTACACTCCTACTATTGTATCATCTTTTTCCTCAACATTCCTATAAAAATCCCTTCAAATCAAGTGGTACCTTCTTCTTAATGGTTAGATAATTGTCTGTAGTGGATGGACATAATATATTCAACGATTCCCCCTTTTGATTCCATTTGTTTCCAGTGTTTTATCTCCATGAACCACGCAACAATAAGCATCCTTGTACAAATATCCTTATATACCGGTAATTTATTTTTAAGGAGGAGATTTCCAAGACTGAGGCATTCAGTCAAAGGGCATATGCATTTTTTAATGTAAGAAACGTCGCCAGATTGTTTTCTAAAATGACTTTAATCTTTTCTATTTTGAACAGCAGTGTATGAGAGCAGTAGTTGTTATTAAGCCTTTTAACTTTTGCTAAGTTGATAGAACAAAGTGAAATCTCATTGTTAATTCAATTTGCATCTTTTCATGCATCTGTTGGGTCTTCATATTTGCTCTTCTGTCAATTGTCTATTCATATCCTTTGACTACTCCTCTTGTCCCATCATAAGAGCCCTTTGTAATAGATATCGACCTTCTGTCTGCCCTCCATATTGCACATATTTGTTCAAATTTCATTACTAACTGTTTCTGGTAACATTTGTCCCAAGATATAGTCAAAATATCTATATTGTGCTCAGTGGTTTCTGAGTTTCAAGTCTTGATGAAGAATGTCTATCCCTGGGGCGCCAGGGTGACTCAGTCGGTTAAGCCTCCAACTCCTGATTTCAGCTCAGGTCATGATCTCATGGTTTGTGCGTTCAAGCCCCACATCCAGCTCTGTGCTGACAGCACGGAGCCTGAGTGGGATTCTCTCTCTCTCTCTCTCTCTCTCTCTCTCTCTCTGCCCCTCCCTTGCTCGCACGCGCACACTCTGTCTCTCAAAATAAATAAGCTTTAAAAAAATGTCTTTATCCCTTAGATCTGCTTGTTGAATGTGGTAGCCACTAGTCACATGTAGTTGTTGAGCACTTGAAATGTGGTTAGCCCGAATGGAGACATAGTGTAAATGGAAAATACACACTGGATTTTGAAGACTTTCTACCAAAAAAAGCATAAAATTCCTCCTTAATGACATATAGGTACATATACATATACATAATATATATTTTTAATATTTTACATGGGTTTAATCCCACGACTGCAAGATCATGACCTGAGCTGAGATCAAGAGTCAGATGCTTGACCAACTGAGCCACCCAGATGCCCCTTAATGACTTTTATGTTGATTAGAGGTTGAAACTGTGACATTTGGGACATATAGAACTAAATCGAATACATTACAAATTTTGTTGGGAGTTTAAAAAGTATATTCTGAATATGTCTTTATCATATATATGTATCATGCATATATTCTCCCAGTCAATGAATTGCCTTCTCACTCCTTTAATGGTAGATTTTGATTAGCCAAAGTTGTGAATTTTGATAAAATCCAATTTATTAATTTTATCCTTGATGGTTTATGATTAGTGATTTTTTGTCCTCCATCAGAAATGTTGCTTAGGGGCGCCTGGGTGGCGCAGTCGGTTAAGCGTCCGACTTCAGCCAGGTCACGATCTCGCGGTCCGGGAGTTCGAGCCCTGCGTCAGGCTCTGGGCTGATGGCTCAGAGTCTGGAGCCTGTTTCCGATTCTGTGTCTCCCTCTCTCTCTGCCCCTCCCCCGTTCATGCTCTGTCTCTCTCTGTCCCAAAAATAAATAAACGTTGAAAAAAAAAAATAAAAAAAAAAAAAAAGAAATGTTGCTTAGCCTAAGGTTATGAAGATACACTCTTATGTGTTAGAGACTGTATAGCTTTAGATTTTACGTTTAAGTCTAAGGCTATCTCAAATTTATTTTCAGGCACAGGACGAGGTACAAGATATGGTTCATTTTATTCCATAGAAGTACACAATTGTTTAAGAACAGCTTATTCAATATACTTTACTTTCCCCGTTAAATAAACTTTGTGCTTTTGTTGAGAAATCACTTGATTGTATGGGTATGAGTCTTTTTCTGAATTCTATTATATCCCATTGATCTTTTTATCTATCCTTATGCTAAACCACACTGGATGAGCTTTATAGTGAGCCTTGAAATCAAACGGTGTTAAGTTGTCCAACTTTCCTCTATTTTAAAAAACTGCTTTGACTATTCTATGTCCTTTGCTTTCTACGTAAATTTTAGAGTCAGCCTGTCCATTTTGACTCAGAACAAGAAACCTGCTATCATTATGATTGAGATTGCATTAAATCTATAAAGCAATTTGTAGGAAATTGACATCTTAACAATATTCCGTTTCCTCTTCAGTGAAAATATTGGTCTCCATGTATTTAAACCTTCTGTCATTTCAGTCAGCAATGTTTTATAGTTTGTAGCAAAGAAAACTTCCGTATTTTTCTTTAAGTTTATTTCTTTAAAAAAATTTTTTTTAATATTTATTCATTTCCAAGACAGAGAGAGACAGAGCATGAGTAGGGGAGGGGCAGAGAGAGAGGGAGACACAGAACCTGAAGCAGGATCCAGGCTCCGAGCTGTCAGCACAGAGCCCGACGCAGGGCTCGAACTCAGAACTGTGAGATCATGACCTGATCTACAGTCGGTTGCTCAACCAACTGAGCCACCCAGGCACCCCATCTTTAAGTTTATTTCTATGCATATTACATGCTTTGACACTGTTCCATGTGTTCTTTTCAAATTTTGTGTTTCAATGTTTGTTATAAGTATATAAAAATACAATTGATGTTTTTGTATTGGCCTTATATTCTATGGTTTGCTAAATTCATTTATTAGTTGTCCCCATCTTTTTGTAGAATCCTTAAGATTTGCTATATACAAATTATTACACATAAAAAATACAAAATAACGTTAAGAAATATTTGCTATGTACACGCGTATGCAATCATGTCATCTGCATGTAAAAACAGCTTTAATTCTTTGTTTCATATGTTTATATATATTTTTTCTGGTTCCTTTCCTTAGCACACTAGCTAGGACTTCTTTTTTTTAATGTTTATTTATATCTGAAGGAGAGAGATACAGAGCATGAGTGGTGAAGGGCAGAGAGAGAGGGAGACACAGAATCCAAAGCAGGCTCTGTCCATACAGAGCCCGACGCGGGGCTCAAACCCACAAACCATGAGATCACGACCTGAGCTGAAGTCTGACGCTTAACCCACTGAGCCACCCAGGCGCCCCTGGAGGACACTAGACAACTTTCCACGAGCAGAAACTCTGCCAGCCTGGAATGGAAGAGACAGAGATGGGATAACATGAAGGAAGACGGGCAGAGCCACAGACACACAGGCCTGAGTCAACGGGACCGCCTCAGTTCCAGAGGGCAGGGCCATCACTCAGGGTCAGTGGGTAGGGCTGAAACCCAGGGCCAAAAGGTCAAGGCTGTCCCAGTGGGCAGGAAAGACAGAGCATGAAGCCACAGAGAATTCTATTCGCAAGCCTTGAAATCGAATGGACTTTTTCCTGTTGAATTTTGAACTTCCTTGGGACCCATGATCCCTTTTTTCCTTTCAATTTCTCCCTTTTGGAATGGGAATGTCTAGCCTGTGTTATATTCTACCACTGTCTTTTGGAAGCAGTTAGCTTGTTGTCTGGTTTCTCAGATTCGCAGACGGAGAAGAATTTTGCCCCAGGGTGGACCATGCCCTCTAACTCACACCTGATTCAGATGACTTTAAACTCCAGACTCCGGAACTGTAAGAGGTTTCTGTTGTTTTAAGCCAATAAGTTTGCGGTAATTTTTTTTTTTTTTTAATGTAGCAACAGGAAACTAATACAAAGACAAAGAGGTGGCAAACAAAAAGTCAAAAGAAGGCGCGCCTGGGTGGCTCAGTTGGTTAAGCGTTCGACTTCTGTTCAGGTCATGATCTCACGGTTTGTGAGTATGAAAACTGCGTCAGCTGTGCTGACAGCTCAGAGCCTGGAGCCCGCTTCGGATTCTGTGTCTCCCCCTCTCTCTGCTCCTCCCCAGCTCTCTCTCTCTCTCTCTCTCTGTCAAAAATAAATAAACATTAAGAAGAAAATTTAAAGAAAATAAGAAGACAAAAGAAGGAATAAGTGAAAAAAATAGCCAAAATTTTTAAAGACTATCTATACAAGACAAGAGGTTCCCTTTTATAATGTTCACCCAAAGTAGAGAAAGAAAGTATCTCTAAATTTTTTGGTTGGAAAAAGAGGGTGGAGAAAATCTGCTTTAAATACTGGTCAGTATAGCTGCCATAATAGTATACTTACAAAATAAAAAGAGAGAGGTACCAGTTTAAAATAAAAATTTAATGTTTATTTATTTTTGAGAGAGAGACAGAGCACAAGCCGGGGAAGGGCAGGGAAAGAGGGAGACGCAGAATCCGAAGCAGGCTCTAGGCTCTGAGCTGTCAGCACAGAGCCTGGTGCGGGGCTCGAACTCACCAACCATGAGATCATGACTTGAGGTGAAGTCGGACGTTCGACAGGCTGAGCCACCCAGACACCCCAAGAGAGGTAGCATTTTAATGAAAAATGTTGAAATAACCATTATTGGGATACTACATAATATTTTCCTGAAAATTCCAAGGAAATCAATTGGAAAATTATTATAACTAATGAGTGAATTTATCACAGGGGATCAATAAAAAGTATACAAAAGCATTGTCTTTTTTATATACTTGTCATAGCTAATGAAAATTACAATTCTTTTTTCTTCTGCTTATTTGAATTTTCAGACTTTTATAGTTACTATTTACTAATTGAGTAATAAAGTCTAATTCATAATGAGAAGAATGAGAAAAATCCCTGTTTTTAAGCAATTTGATTATGTTCTAAATTTTGTAGTTTTTAAAATGTTTCTTATCCTGGAGTTCATTGAGCTTCCTGAATTTGTGGTTTTATTGTTTTCCTCATAATTGGTATGCCATTTTTATTTCTTTTCAGTCCTTTTTCTATTTCATTGTTGATAATTACTATCATTGTGTGTCAAGTTCACCAATCTTTTCCTTTGCAAAGTTCAATGTGCTGTTAATCCCGTGTACAGTGTTTTCCACCTCAAATATTTCCATTTTTAGGGGGAGGAGCCAAGATGGGGGAACAGCATGGAAGCTTTTTGTGTATCTCGCGTCCATGAAATACAGCCAGACCAACACTAAACCATCCTACACGCCTAGAAAACTGATCGGAGGATAAACACAACAATCTGCACAACCTGAACCACAGAATTCAGCAGGTGTGTGGCACGGAGAGCTGAACTTGGGGAGTGAGAAGTCGCAAAAGGTAGGGAACCGCTTTTGCAGGCAGAGAGAGGACAGAGACTGGGGGGGGGAGAATATGGGAAAAGCACCCCTCCCCAAAAGCAGCTGGAGAGAAAGTGGAAAATTGGAAACAGCCGCAGGGACTAAACTAAAAAGGGAGAAAGGAGAAAGGAGAGGGCTTACATTCCATTAAGACTGCAGAGTCTGCAACTCCGCAGCTCGATACCTGGCGGTGCTCTGGTGGGAAGGGCGAATCCCCAGGAGCAGAGTGGGGTCCGGGAGGTTCTCGGGCCACACGGGGAAAAGCGGTTCCACTGCTGGAAGGACATTTGGTAGAGGCTGTGAGGCCACCTGGGCCCAGCAGAACCCAGAGAACGGCCACATTCGCTGGTGCTGGAACAAGGTCGTGAAGGGTGAAGCCTGGGGCCAGATGTGTGTTGTGATTTTCCATAATCCCTGAGGCGCTGCGGCTACACTACCTCCCGAAGTTTTTGTGGGGCGGGCTGACACCCGGCTGCAGTCTCTGGGCACCGGCAGCAGGAGGGTCCCACAAGTGTTCCTGGGCACAGCCGGCATTCGGCCATTGCTCGGTAAGACCCTCCCACAGAGGGGCGGAGCAGATCAAAGCTGCAGTCCCTCAGAAGCAAGGGGCCAGGGAAAACAGTCGCATCTGAGACAAAACTCAGGAGAAAGCTACTAACTGAGGCTGGGTGACGGACAGTGTAAAAGCGGGGAGTGGACGAAAACTGAAGACAAAGGACGGGTGCGGGATTGCTGATCAGGGAGAACAGAGCTCTGATACTAGAGAATGCATAGGTGGGTGACGCCATTTTAACCGCTCCTGCGCATGCACATATATACCTACGGGCGCCACAGCACTCTACCCCATTAGGCTAGCAGCACCATCTAGTGGTGGGCGGAGCTGTTACACTGAGTCCCGCCCAAATGGTCCAACTTCGGTCTTCAAGAACACAAGTCTCACCGCCGGCTTAATTTACGGACTATAAAGAGCTACATAGACTGACCTCTAGGGGAAAACGGAGCAATTTCAGTCCTACTTCAATCTGTTAGCAGGTTCATCTGTTCATTTTTTTTTCTTTTTCCTTTTTCTCTTTTACAGTTCTTTTTCTTGAACGCAGAAAGAAAAAAATTCATTTTTATTTTCATTTTTTATTAAAAATATCTTTCTTTAATTTTTATTACTATATTTTTTACTTTTGTGTAAATTTTTTCAAATTCTACTTTACTTCCATCATTTTATTTTAGTCTACTTCAGTGTACTCACCTTTTCAAGTTTTCAAACAATTTCCTTTTTTTCATTCTTTTTCTTTTTTTCTCTTTTTCATTTCTTTTCTTTTTCTTGAATGCAGAAAGAGAAAAACTTCATTTTTACTTTCAATTTCTTTTAAAAAATGTTTATTTAATTTTTATGACTATATTTTTTTCTTTTATGTAAATTTTTTCAAATTCTATCTTACTCCCATCATTTTATTTTAGTCTACTACAGTGTATTCACTTTTTCAAATTTTCAAACGATTTCTTTTTTCTTTTTTTTTCTTTTTTTTTTTTTTTCAACGTTTATTTATTTTTGGGACAGAGAGAGACAGAGCATGAACGGGGGAGGGGCAGAGAGAGAGGGAGACACAGACTCGGAAACAGGCTCCAGGCTCTGAGCCATCAGCCCAGAGCCCGACGCGGGGCTCGAACTCACGGACCGCGAGATCGTGACCTGGCTGAAGTCGGACGCTTAACCGACTGCGCCACCCAGGCGCCCCTCTTTTTTCTTTTTTTATCTTTTTCTCTTTTTCATTTCTTTTCCTTTTTCTTAAATACAGAAAACAAAAAAACTCATATTTATTTTTAATTTTTATTAAAAATATTTTTCTTTAATTTTTTCTACCATATTCTTTACTTTTGTGTATATTTTTTTCAAATTCTATTTTACCCCCATCATCTCATTTTAGTCCACTTCAGTGTATTCATTTTTTAAAATTCTCGAACGATTTCCTTTTTTTTCTCCCCCTCCCTTTTTTTTCTGTAATTTGTCAAACCACTTTCAACACCCAGACCAAAACACACGTAGGATCTGGCATCATCTATTTGATTTGTGTGTGTGCGTGTGTGTGTGTGTGTGTGTTTAATTTTTAATTTTAATTTTTTTTTTAATTTTTTTTAACTTTTTTTAAAATTTATTTTTGAGACAGAGAGAGACAGAGCATGAACGGGGGAGGGGCAGAGAGAGAGGGAGACACAGAATCGGAAACAGGCTCCAGGCTCCGAGCCATCAGCCCAGAGCCCGAAGCGGGGCTCGAACTCGCGGACCACGAGATCGTGACCTGAGCTGAAGTCGGACGCTCAACCAACTGAGCCACCCAGGCGCCCCTAATTTTAATACTTTTTAATTTCAATTTTTCTACCTCATCAATACCTTTTCTCCCTTCAAAATGACAAAACGAAGGAATTCACCCCAAAAGAAAGAGCACAAAAAAACGACCGCCAGGGCTTTAACCAACACAGATACGAGCAAGATGTCTGAACCAGAATTTAGAATCACCATAATAAGAATACTAGCTGGAGTTGAAAATAGATTAGAATCCCTTTCTGCAGAGATAAAAGAAGTAAAAAATAGAATGAAATTAAAAATGCTATAACTGAGCTGCAATCACGGATGGATGCTGAGGTGGCAAGGAAGGATGAGGCAGAACAGAGAATCAGCAACACAGAGGACAAACTTCTAGAGAATAGCGAAGCAGAAAAAAAGAAGGAGATTAAGGCAAAAGAGCACGATTTAAGAATTGGAGAAATCAGTGACTCATTAAAAAAGAACAACATCAGAATCACAGGGGTCCCAGAAGAGGAAGAGAGAGAAATAGGGGTAGAAGGGTTATGTGAGCAAATCATAGCGGAAAACTTTCCTGACCTGGGGAAAGATACAGACATCAAAATCCAGGAAGCACAGAGGACCCCCATTAGATTCAACAAAAACCGACCATCAACAAGGCATATCATAGTCAAATTCACAAAATACTCAGGCAAGGAGAGAATCGTGAAAGCAGCAAGGGAAAAAAACTCCCTAACATACAAGGGAAGACAGATCAGGTTTGCAGCCGACCTACCACAGAAACTTGGCAGGCCGGAAAGGAGTGGCAGGATATATTCAGTGTGCTGAATCAGAAAAATATGCAGCCAAGAATTCTTTATCCAGCAAGGCTGTTATTCAAAATAGAAGGAGAGATAAAAAGTTTCCCAGACAAACAAAAATTAAAGGAGTTTGTGACCACTAAACCAGCCCTGTAAGAAATTTTAAGGGGGACTTTCTGAGGGGAGAAAAGATGAAAAAATTAAATAAATAAATAAATAAATAAATAAATAATATCAAAAGCAACAAAAGATTAGAAAGGACCAGAGAACACCACCAGAAACTCCAACTCTACAATCATCATAATGACAATAAATTCATATCTTTCAGTACTCACTCTCTCACTCTAAATGTCAATGGACAAAAGACATAGGGTAACAGAATGGATAAGAAAACAAGATCCATCTATATGCTGTTTACAAGAGACCCACTTTAGACCTAAAGACACCTTCAGATTGAAAATAAGGGGATGGAGAGCCATCTATCATGCTAATGGTCAACAAAAGAAAGCTGGAGTAGCCATACTTATATCAGACAATCTAGACTTTAAAAGAAAGACTGTATCAAGGGATGCAGAAGGGCATTGTATCATAATCAAGGGGTCTATAGACCAAGAAGACCTAACAATTATAAACATTTATGCGCCAAATGTGGATGCACCAAAATATATAAATCAATTAATCACAAACATAAAGAAACTCACAGATAGTAATACCATAATAGTAGGAGACTTCAACACCCCACTCACAGCAATGCACAGATCATCTAATCAAAAAATCAACAAGGAAACAATGGCTTTGAATGACACACTGGACCAGATGGACTTAACAGATATATTCAGAACATTTCATCCTAAAGCAGCAGAATGTACATTCTTCTCCAGTGCACATGGAACATTCTCCAGAATAGACCATATACTGGGACACAAATCAGCCCTAAGTAAGTACAAAAAGATCGAGATCATACCGTGCATATTTTCAGATGACAACGCTATGAAACTTGAAATCAACCACAAGAAAAAATTTGGAAAGGTAACAAATACGTGGAGACTGAAGAACATCTTACTAAAGAATGAATGGGCTAACCAAGCAGTTAAAGAGGAAATTAAAAGTATATGGAAGTCAATGAAAATGATAACACCACAGCCCAAAACCTCTGGGATGCAGCAAAGGCGGTCATAACAGGAAAGTATATAGCAATCCAGGCCTTCCTAAAGAAGGAAGAAAGATCTCAGATACACAACCTAACCTTACGCCTTAAGGAGCTGGAAAAAGAACAGCAGATAAAACCCAAAACCAGCAGAAGACAGGAAATAATAAAGATTAGAGCAGAAATTAATGCTATCGAAACCAAAAAAACAGTAGAACAGATCAATGAAACCAGAAGCTGGTTCTTTGAAAGAATTAACAAAATTGATAAACCACTAGCCAGTTTGATCAAAAAGAAAAAGGAAAGGACCCAAATAAATAAAATCAAGTATGAAAGAGGAGAGATCACAACCAACACAACAGAAATAAAAACAATCATAAGAGAATATTATGAGCAATTATATGCCAATAAAATGGGCAATCTGGAAGAAATGGAAAAATTCCTAGACACATATACACTACCAAAACTGAAAGAGGAAGAAATAGAAAGTTTGAACAGACCCATAACCAGTAAGGAAATCGAATTAGTAATCAAAAATCTGCCAAAAAACAAGAGTCCAGGGCCAGATGGCTTTCCGGGGGAATTCTACCAAATATTTAAGGAAGACTTAACACCTATTCTCTTGAAACTGTTCCAAAAAATAGAAATGGAAGGAAAACTTCCAAACTCTTTCTCTGAAGCTAGCATTACCTTGATTCCAAAACCAGACAGAGACCCCACTAAAAAGGAGAACTATAGACCAATTTCCCGGATGAACATGGATGCAAAAATCCTCAACAAAATATTAGCCAACTGGATCCAACAATACATTTAAAAAACTATTCACCACGACCAAGTGGGATTATACCTGGGATGCAGGGCTTGTTCAATATCCACAAAACAATGTGATTCATCACATCAATAAAAGAAAGGACAAGAACCATATGATCCTCTCAATAGATGCAGAGAAAGCATTTGACAAAATACAGTACCTTTCTTGATAAAAACCCTCAAGAAAGTAGGGATAGAAGGATCACACCTCACACCGTGAGATCATAAAAGCCATATACAAAAGACCCAACGCTAATATCATCCTCAATGGGGAAAAACTGAGAGCTTTCCCCCTAAGATGAGGAACAAGACAGGGATGTCCACTCTCGCCACTGTTATTCAACATAGTATTGAAAGTCAGCCTCTGCAATCAGACAACACAAAGAAATAAAAGGCATCCAAACTGGCCAGGAAGAGGTCAAACTTTCACTCTTCGCAGATGACATGATACTCTATATGGAAAACCCAAAAGATTCCACCAAAAAACTGCTAGAACCGATGCATGAATTCAGCAAAGTTGCAGGATATAAAATCAATGCACAGAAATCGGTTGCATTCTTATTCACCAACAATGAAGCAACAGAAAGAGAAATCAAGGAATTGATCCCATTTACAATTGCACCAAACCCCATAAAATACCTAGGAATAAATCTAACCAAAGAGGTGAAAAATCTATACACTGAAAACTATAGAAAGCTTATGAAAGAAATTGAAGACGACACAAAAAAATGGAAAAAGATTCCATGCTCCTGGATAGGAAGAACAAATATTGTTAAACTGTCGATACTACCCAAAGCAATCTACATATTCAATGCAATCCCTATCAAAATAACACCAGCATTCTTCACAGAGCTAGAACAAATAATTCTAAAATTTGTATGGAACCAGAAAAGACCCCGAATAGCCAAAGCAATCTTGAAAAAGAAAACCAAAGCAGGAAGCATCACAATCTCAGACTTCAAGTTGTATTGCAAAGCTTTAATCATCAAGGCAGTATGGTACTGGCACAAGAACAGACACTCAGATCAGTGGAACAGAATAGAGAACCCAGAAATGGACCCACAAACGTATGGCCAATTAATCTTTGACAAAGCAGGAAAGAATATCCAACGGAATCAAGACAGTCCCTTCAGCAAGTGGTGCTGGGAAAACTGGACAGTGACATGCAGAAGAATGAACCTGGACCACTTTCTTACACCAGACACAAAAATAAACTCAAAATGGATGAAAGACCTCGATGTAAGACAGGAAGCCATCAAAATCCTCGAGGAGAAAGCAGGCAAAAACCTCTTTGATCTTGCCTGCAGCAACTTATTACTCAACACGTCTCCGGAGGCAAGGAAAACAAAAGCAAAAATGAACTACTAGGACCTCATCAAAATAAAAAGCTTCTGCACAGCAAAGGAAACAATCAGCAAAACTAAAAGGCAACCAACAGAATGGGAGAAGATATTTGCAAATGACATATCAGATAAAGGTTCAGTAGCCAAAATCTATAAAGAACTTATCAAACTCAACACCCAAAAAGCAAATAATCCAGTGAAGAAATGGGCAAAAGACATGAATAGACACTTCTCCAAGGAAGACATCCAAATGGCCAACCGACACATGAAAAGATGCTCAACATCACTCATCATCAGGGAAGTACAAATCAAAACCACAATGAGATACCACCTGACACCTGCCAGAATGGCTAACATTAACAACTCAGGCAACGACAGATGTTGGCAAGGATGCGGAGAAAGAGGATGTCCTTTGCATTGTTGGTGGGAATGCCAGCTGGTGCAGCCACTCTGGAAAACAGGATGGAGGTTCCTCAAAAAACTAAAAATAGAACAACCCTATGACCCAGCAGTTGCACTACTAGGCATTTATCCACGGGATACAGGGGTGCTGTTTGAAAGGGACACATGCACCCCCATGTTTATAGCAGCACTATCGACAATAGCCAAAGTATGGAAAGAGCCCAAATGTCCAACGATGGATGAATGGATAAAGAAGATGTGGTGTATATATACAATGGAGCATTACTCGGCAATCAAAAAGAATGAAATCTCGGGGCGCCTGGGTGGCGCAGTCGGTTAAGCGTCCGACTTCAGCCAGGTCACGATCTCGCGGTCCGGGAGTTCGAGCCCCGCGTCGGGCTCTGGGCTGATGGCTCAGAGCCTGGAGCCTGTTTCCGATTCTGTGTCTCCCTCTCTCTCTGCCCCTCCCCTGTTCATGCTCTGTCTCTCTCTGTCCCAAAAATAAATAAAAAACGTTGAAAAAAATTTAAAAAAAAAAAAAAAAAAAGAATGAAATCTTGCCATTTGCAACTACGTGGATGGAACTGGAGGGTATTATGCTGAGCGAAATTAGTCAGTCAGAGAAAGACAAATATCATATGACTTCACTCATATGAGGACTTTAAGAGACAAAACAGATGAACATAAGGGAAGGGAAACAAAAATAATATAAAAACAGAGGGGGGACAAAACAGAAGAGACTCATAAATATGAAGAACAAACTGAGGGTTGCTGGAGGGGTTGTGGGAAGGAGGATGGGCTGAATGGGTAAGGGGCATTAAGGAATCTACTCCTGAAATCATTGTTTCACTATATGCTACCTAATTTCGATGTAAATTTTTAACAATAAAAAATAAAGTTAAAAAAATTTTCCATTTTTATCCCTTACATTCCATTTGAACGTTTTCTGTTTCTTCCATATCTGTACTTACTATGCTTGGCCATCTTCTACCTTACAACACATAGAATATAGCTATAATAGTTTTAATATCCTTGTCTACTCATTCTATTTTCTCTGCCATTTGTGGATACATTTTGATTAGTGTATTTTTCTCTTCATTTAGGCTCATAGTCCCCTGCATCTCTGAATGCCTGATAATTTGTGATTGGCTGTTAGACATTGTGAATTTTACCTTATTAGTGGTTGCTTACTTTCGTGTTCCCCCCAAAACGTCGTGAGCTTTGTTCTTGTATGTAGTTAAGTGACTTGGAAACAGATGATAATTGTGAGGCTTTGTCTTAAGGCTTGTTAGATGAGACCTGGTAACCTTTAGCATAGGTCTCATTTTGTCTCATGGGTTAGTCAGTCAATTCCATGTAATTACACTCTCTGATGCCCTGTGAATTATGAGTTATGCCTCTCTGGCTGGTGGGAACACAAAGTATTCGTGACCTTGTGTGAGTTCTGGAGATTTTCTTCTGCTATTCTTGGGTTGTTCTTCCCCCCAGCCTCTGGTAGTTCCCTTCTGCACATGCATGGATCAGCTCTCAGTTGAAGAGTCAAGGGGGCCCTCTGAAGATTTCTGGAAAACTCTTTTTGGAGACTCTCTTCTTCAGTAATCTGTCTTGCAAACTCAACTCAAGGAGATCACCAGGCTTCATCAAGTTTCCCCCTCCCCACATTGTTGCCAGGAAAGTCTCTGAGCAGCAAGTGGGGGCAGTCATGGGACTCAACTCGTTTACAATCTCTCAGGGATTACCATTCTGCACTAATGTCCAATGTTTGAAAACTATTGTTTCATATGTATTTTTTTCCATTCAAAAAAAGTCACGTGTTCTTGTTATTTCATTTTGAATGGAAGCAGAAATCCCAAATAAACATTTTTTAATATGCACCATGAAGGGGCAATGATTAAACCTTTTTTTAACCAATGCAAGAATTCCTTGACAGCCAATAAATCTGTATATTGTTGACAGATAGTCATGTAATGGGTAATAAAGGTGGCATTGTGGATCAGTGACCAAAAGAAGGAATTAATCAGCAAAATGAGCCAGAAAATTACCAGCTATTTAGGAACAAAATCAGTTTTTATCCTCACCACACAAAATACTTGAAGTAAATGTCAGAACAAAAAATTACTGTAAATTAAAAACAAATGGAAAAAATAGAAAAAAATACAAAAATAGATACAAACAGGGGCACCTGGGTGGCTCAGTTAGTTAAGTGTCCGACCTTGGCTCAGGTCATGATCTCATGGTTCTTGAGTTCAAGCCCCACATCGGGCTCTGTACTGACAGCTCAGAGCCTGGATCCTGCTTCAGATTCTGTGTCTCCTTCTCTCTCTGACCCTCCCCCACTCACACTCTGTCTCTGTCTCTCAAAAATAAATAAACATTGAAAAAAATTTAAAAAGATAAATACAAACATGTATTTAATTCCTCCATGCACAATTTCTAAGTTTAAGTTAAAAACTGTGTTAGGAAACACAGGATAATAGATCTGATTGATAGTAAAAAAAAAAACTACATTTCAAGAAATATTAAATGCAATAGTAAAAAAAAACTACATTTCAAGAAATATTAAATGCAAATGAGAAAACTATTTTCAGTAAACATTTATATACAAAGTATTCATAACTTTGTATACATTAAAGAGAAATTGAAATTAACACAAAAATGAACATGACCCCAAATGCAAATGAGTCCATGTTACAAGTATATATTCTTCAAAATGTTGAATTCAATTACTGAATAAGCTTGTGATAAATTACTGATAATGGGAGTAATCAAATAACTACAAACTAAAAGTAAAAATGAGAATCTATGTTTTCTCTCATACATGGAAATTGAGAAACTTAACAGAGGACCATGGGGGGAGGGAAAGGAAAAAAACTAGTTGCAGACAGAGAGGGAGGCAAACCATAAGAGACTCTTAAACACAGAGAACAAACTGAGAGTTGGTGGGGGGTTGGAGGAGAGGGGAAAATGGGTGAGGGTGCTTGTTGGGAAGAGCACTGGGTGTTGTATGGAAGTGATGAATCACGGGAATCTACTCCCAAAGCCAAAAGCACACTGTATACACTGTATGTTAGCTAACTTGACAATAAATTATATTAAAAAAAAGAATTTATTTTTACCTATCAAATTAAAGAAGATTAAGAAAAGATGAAATCCAAAGTTGGCAAGGTGGAGGAAATTATATGAGTGCTTGTCTATATTTCCAGTGGAAATAAAAATAAGAATTCTCCAGGGGCGCCTGGGTGGCGCAGTCGGTTAAGCGGCCGACTTCAGCCAGGTCACGATCTCGCGGTCCGTGAGTTCGAGCCCCGCGTCGGGCTCTGGGCTGATGGCTCGGAGCCTGGAGCCTGTTTCCGATTCTGTGTCTCCCTCTCTCTCTGCCCCTCCCCCGTTCATGCTCTGTCTCTCTCTGTCCCAAAAATAAATAAACGTTGAAAAAAAAAATTTAAAAAAAAAATAAGAATTCTCCCTGTGAAAGCAATTTGGCAATATTTATCAACAGTCTTAGAAGTGTTCCTCTCTTCTGATTCCCTAGTTCCTTTCCTGGGAAACTACCCTTAAGCAAAAATAATTCTAAATGCAAAAATCTATTTGTACATGAAAAAGCTCAAATTATAAGAAACTGGAAATAATATAATATTGATTAAATAAATTATATATCTAAATAATAAAATGGTGTGATATCATGAATAATGTTCACAAAGAATTTAGGGACAAAACGTAGTGATTAAGGTTAAAAAACTGGAACAAAATCAAACGTACAGTGGCTATACAACCACGTTAAAATTTCACGGAACTTATGAGTATGATGTTACAAATACATCATTGATTGTTATCACTGGAAGTAAGAATATAGACTCTTGTATTTTCTTCCTCATGCTTCTCCAGTTTTTAAAATATTTTTACTTTTAATTATTTTTAATTTTATTTTTAGAGAGAGAGAGCATGCAAATGAGGGGCAGAGGGAGAGAGAGAGAATCTCAAGCAGGCTCCACGCTCAGCTTGGAGCCCGACACAGGACTTGATCCCACAACTGTGAGCTCATGACCTGAGCCAAAATCAAGAATCAAACACTTAACTGACTGAGTCACCTAGGCGCCCCATTCCCAGTTTTAGCAATGAACATGTATTATTTGGATAATCAGCAAAAATGTGACAGAGAAAAATACCAATTTTCAAGATGGACTTAAACTTTCTTACAATGTCTACTTTAAAATAGATTTCGGGGCACCTGGGTGGCTCCGTCGGTTGGGTGGCCGACTGTAGCTCAGGTCATGATCTCACACTCTGTGAGTTCGAGCCCCACATCGGGCTCTGTGCTGACAGCTCAGAGCCTGGCCTGCTTCGGATTCTGTGTCCTCCTCGCTCTCTGCCCCTCCCCCACTCATGCTCTGTCTCTCTCTCTCTCTCTGTCTCAGAAATAAACATTAAAAAAAAATTTTTTTTTAATAAAATAGATTTCGGGGTGCTTGGGTGGCTCCGTCGGTTGGATGGCCGACTGTAGCTCAGGTCATGATCTCTCCATCTGCGAGTTTGAGGCTGAGCCCCACGTCCGGCTCTGTCCTGAGTGCTCAGAGCCTGGAACCTGCTTCCGATTCTGTGTCTCCCTCTCTCTGCCCCTTCCCTGCTTGCTCTCAGTCTCTCTCTCTCTCTTTCTCTCTCAAAAATAATAAACAATAAAAAAAATTTTAAATTAGATCTCATGCTTGGTGTCCTCTGGGTAGTTTTACTGATAAAGTATGAAGATCTTCAAATTTCCTGGTCTAAGAATTATCATTATTGTTAGCATTATTAACATTTTTATCACCTCCTGGAGCTGAAGATAAAACCCCATTAGTGAGAAAATGTTTGGGCAGTAATTTACTTCTAAGGAAGGAGTTCTATCCTCCTTCATGTCTATTCTTCCTACTTTATTTCTATTTTTGTAGCTCATTTAGTAGCATGCCAGGTTCCTGAGAGTAAAATCTTTGTCAGAGTCAGTTCCGAAATCGAGAGGAGAGGAAGTACTAACAAGTAGACCGGGATTTAAATTTACCGGCTGTACATCTGGACAAGCTAATAAATTTTTCTTTCTTTAAAAAAAATATTTTTAAATGCTTACTTACTTTTGAGAGAGAGGGAGAGAGAGCGCGAGCAGGGGAGGGGCAGAGAGAGAGAGGGAGACACAGAATCAGAAGCAGGCTCCAGGCTCTGAGCCGTCAGCACAGAGGCCGATGCGGGGCCCAAACTCGTGAACTGCAAGATCATGACCTGAGCCAAAGTCAGACGCTTAACCGGCTGAGCCACCCAGGCGCCCCTTCTTCGTTTTTTTTTAAGTGTTTATTTATTTATTTTTGAGACAGGGAGAGTGTGTGAGTCGGGGAGAGGCAGAAAGAGAGAGGAGACAGAATCCCAAGCAGGCCCCGTGCTGTCAGCACGGAGCCCGACACGGGGCTTGAACTCACGAATCATGAGATCACGACCTGAAATGAAACCAAGAGTTGGTCCGTTAACCAACTGAGCCATTCAGACGCCCTGCTAATAAACTTTTCTGTCTCAGGATTTTTACCTGCAAAATGGAGATGATAAAACTCACTTCCTACAATTGCTAAGTATTAAAATAGCATACACAAAAAACCCATCACTTAGTAGGTATTCAACAAATCGTAGCCATGATCAATTGTCAGTAGTAATATTTTGTAGAGTAAGGGCTAAACAGACACTTCTTGCTGACTAATGGAAGGGATTCACCCTGAAACTATGCAATCAGTTACACTCTTTGGCAAAACAGTAAGAAAATCCTGAGATATATGGTTGTGCATTATTGTTTACATAACTTGCTCCTCCCACAAGTAATATTTGTAACAAGATACTTAAAGGGACAAGGTCTTCACCCAAAGAAGGAGGGTTTCAAAAATCACTTTAGTGTTGTATAATGTCTTTGTCTGTTTACAAAAAGCTGTAGATATTTAATGTATACAATTTGATGTGTTATTAATGCCATCAACTTGGTTATCACCTCGGGAAGTTTCCTCCTACTCTCTTTGTTATTTTCTTTTTCCTTGTATGGTAAAAGCACTTCACATAAGATCTATTTTCTTAGCAAATTTTTAAGGATGTGGCTCAGTATTGTTAATCATAGGCTCTAGGTTGTGCAATAGATCTACGGAACTTCGTTCTTTTGCATTATTGAAATTTTGTACCCTTTGACCAAGACCTTCCCATTTCCCCCTCCACCCAGTCCCTGGCGACCACCATTCTATTCTCCGCTTTTGCGTGTTTGACTATTTTAGATTCTGCATATAAATGAGATCATGCAGAACTTGTCTTTCTGTGTCTTGTTTGTTTCTCTTAACAAGAAGGAACTTCTTTTTTCTTTTTAATTTTTAAAAAATTCTTTAACATTTTATTTATTTATTATTTTTTAAAAGGTTTTTTTTTTTTTCAACGTTTATTTATTTTTGGGACAGAGAGAGACAGAGCATGAATGGGGAAGGGGCAGAGAGAGAGGGAGACACAGAATCAGAAGCAGGCTCCAGGCTCCGAGCCATCAGCCCAGAGCCCGACGCGGGGCTCGAACTCACGGACCGCGAGATGGTGACCTGGCTGAAGTCGGACGCTTAACCGACTGCGCCACCCAGGCGCCCCTATTTATTATTATTTTTTTAAATTTTTTTTCAACGTTTATTTATTTTTGGGACAGAGAGAGACAGAGCATGAACGGGGGAGGGGCAGAGAGAGAGGGAGACACAGAATCGGAAACAGGCTCCAGGCTCTGAGCCATCAGCCCAGAGCCCGATGCGGGGCCCGAACCCACGGACCGCGAGATCGTGACCTGGCTGAAGTCAGACGCTTAACCGACTGCGCCACCCAGGCGCCCCTATTTTTTAATGTTTATTTTTGAGAGATAGAGCCAGAGTGCAAGCGGGGGAGGGGCAGAGAGCGAGGCGGAGACACAGAATCTGAAACAGGCTCCAGACTCTGAGCTGTCAGCACAGAGCCCAACGCGGGGCTCGAACTCGGGAATGGCATGAGATCATGACCTAGGCTGAAGTCGGATGCTTAACTGACTTAGCCACCCAGGCGCCCCTAAATTTTTTTTTTTAATGTTTACTTTTTATATTTGAAGGAGACAGAGGCACAGCGTGAGCGGGGAGGGGCAGAGAGAGAGAGAGAGAGAGAGACACAGAATCCAAAGCAAGCTCCAGGCTCTGAGCTGTCAGCACAGAGCCCCACACGGGGCTGAAACTCAGGAGCTGTGAGATCATGACCTGATCTGAAGCCAGACCTTCAACCAACTGAGCCACCCAGGCTCCCCAACAGGAAGGAACTCATAAGCATAATCTAGTAGTGTAACGAGTGAACTAGAGCGTGACAGAGGGACACGGATTTACAGTAGCCTGGTCTTATGGGCTGAATTATGTAACGCCCCCCCCCCCCACCAGTTCATACGTAGACGTTTTAACTTTGGGCTGGGCTCCAAGAACTGTGGGCACCAATCTTAGATTTAATGACAATTCTTTGAATGGTTTTATGTAACTTTTGGCTTTAGTCCCTTACACAATGGAAGGAATCCCAATTCCTTATTTTCTCACATACACCTGGATAAATGTTGGTTTAGGAAATCCATCAACTGACCAATCGGTATTTCAGGCTTTTAGTTCTAGCTACGCACACGTGGTCTCTATGTTTACTTGAACTTTTGCAAAACAGACACAAAGAATGGTTAAGAATAAGCAATTTGCAAAAAAAAAAAAAACAAAAAGAAGAAGCAATTTGCATAGACATGATGAAGTGATCTTTTCTCCCAAAGGCATTGTCCTTGTGAGAAGTTGGGGGCCCGGAATATGGGACTGGGGAAGTATAGTGCTACTTGCTGAAATAGAAATAATACATCTGCTTTTGGGGAGTTAAACAGAAGATCTTCATTTTTCTTACCACACAGACGATCTTTCCTTGAGACACTAAAAAACCACCTAACAGCCTTTTTTTAAGTTTTGGGTTAAGTGTATGCTAATGACCATGTCTCAGTATTCATAGTTATCATGAAAAGCCGAGTCTCACCGGTTTTAACAAAAGTTTTGTCAAAATTTAATATCCGAGGGTCTTGATTTGCAAATTCTCTATCTCTGATGGCTGTGCCCTCCAAGTATGTAATCTGTCTATAGGTGTTCATAGATTAACGGGGGTGGGACCGTATGTATAACTCCGGTAACAAATTGCTCTGTTTTCAATTCATATATGTGTGCAGAGATATTATGAAAATAAATCAATTTCCTCTTCCAAAACACTGTCAAAGGCTAAAGGCGAAAATATTGCACTGGCTTCATTTGACTTCTGAACCTTCCTTCAGCTACATGTCGTTCTTAAACTTCTCTAAGAAATCCTCATGTGACTGTACCAGTTAGTTTTGGCTCTACAAGTAACTACTCCAAAATTAAGCTGCTTAAAGCAATCATTGTTTAGCTTATATACTAATTTTTTTAACGTTTATTTATATTTGAGAGAGAGAGAGAGAGATCCAGAGTGCAAGCAGGCATGGGGCAGAGAGAGACGGAGACAGAATCTGAAACAGGCTCCAGGCTCTGAGCTGTCAGCACAGAGCCCGACGTGGGGCTTGAACTCATGAGCTGTGAGGTCATGACTTGAGCCGAAGTCGGATGCTTAACTGACTGAGCCAATCGGGCGCCCCAATCACTGTTGAGCTTATAATTCTATGGATTGGCATCTTGGGCTGGGACAGGCTAGGCTGGGCTTTCTTATGTGTCCAGGGCAAAGGTCAGCAAACTTCTTCTGAAAAGGGCCAAATAGTAGATATTTTAGGTTTTGTAGGCCATACAGTCTCTGTCACAACTCTTCAACCCTGCAAGTATGGTACTGAAGAAGCCATAGGTAGTGAATGAATGAGCATGGCTGCTTTCCAATAAAACTTTATTTATAAAAACAGGCAGCTGTCTAGTAAACAATAGTTGCCAACCCCTGGTCTAGGGTCGGATGCCTGTTGGCTGTGGGCTGGCTGGTCTAGAATGGGGTTAGCTGAAATAGCAACTGCTTTTCAAGCATCCTGTTTGCTAACTTCCTATTAGCCAAAGCAAATCACAAGGCCAACCCAAATTCAAAGGGTGCAAAAATAGACTACACCTGTTGGTGGGAGGGAAAGAATTTGTGATCCTGTAGCTCACAGCCAACCGTAATTCATTTACCTGAATGATCTTCCACGATATATACTAAGGATGAATGGTTCTTTCTAGGAGGAGGTTAGATGGCCCTGGAGAGATCGCCACCATGTCCATCTTATAAGGGACCAAGTAGGGTAATCTGAGAAGGAGAAAGGACCCAATTGGTCCAAAAGCATCAGTTACTACCAACAGTGTATCTTCCACCATTAGAGCCGCGTCTTTGGAGTTAACAATACGGAGGCACCTGTCCCCAGGAGCACCTACCCAATCAAAGTGCAGCCAGGCCAGCAGAAAGCACAACTTATAGCTCAGATTTACCACCTGCCACCTTGCCAAGCATGTCATGACCATAAGGTCTGCTGGCCGCTCTCAACACGTCTCATGGGGCTTTCATGTTGTTTTATAATGGTTTCGGGAGTGGGGGGGGGGGGTGCTGCATGGCTCAGTCAGTTAAGCGTCTGATTCTTGGTTTCGGCTCAGGTCATGATCTCCCGGTTCATGAGTTGGAGCCCTGCATCGGGCTTCATGCTGATAGCAGAGCCTGCTTGGAATTCTCAATCTCCTTCTCTCTCTGCCCCTCTCCCACTCGCTCTCTCTGTCTCTCTCTCTCAAAATAAACAAACAAACAAATACATGCTTATAATGGTCTCTTTGTGTCTGTTTTCTTCTTGTCATTGAGAGTAGGAGCATGTCTTATTCACCCAACATCTGTTGAAGGATCACTCAAATGTAAATTTGGGGTGGGGATATGAATACGGCGGGGGGGAGCAAACGTAGGCATAGAGGGCACATTCTCAGGGAGGTGTCACTCAGGCCAGTTCATGGCAGCATGAAAACATCTCAAATCAAATGCAGCCTGTTTCATGGTTTGCTTGGAGGAAAGGGAATACCGTTAACTGAGTGTCTGTCACGTGTAGGCTCACCTTCCTTTCCCTCGCTTAGTCGTCCTAAAATCTCTTTGGTAGATATATTATAATGCCCATTTGACAGACCAGAAAACTGAGGCTCAGAGAAGTTCAGTCAATTGCCTAATCACTCAGCTAGTAAATGACAGAATCAGAATAGAAACCCAAAACATGGTCCCACTGCTTCCTTCAAGACTGGAAAAGTAATGTAGGTATTTGTCCCATTGTTGTCCTCTCATCCCTTCGAAACAAGAAGCATTTACTTTCCAAATGCTTGATACCCAAGCTTTCCTTTGTGCTTTGGCCTGATGAGTTTTCCCAGTGACCCAGTGACTGTCAGGCACAACAGCAGTTTGAGTTTGGGCCATGACATGTGACACACTCTTTACGCTCAGAATCTTGTTATCTCTTACTAGAATGAAGAGACGTCCCCAGAAATCATCTGTCTTGCTTGACCTTCACTGGGGAATTGCCTCCACCTCTCCCGAGTTGTTATTCTGTTCCTTTCTCAAGGTTCCCTATGTAGAGAGCCCTTATCTTTTCCACTGGAGGCCTCTTCCAGTGTTTGCTCTTAAAAGACTTTTCTTTCCGATGAAGATCTCACTTCTTGCAATTTTAACTTAAATCTATTACTGTACTTCTGTCTTCTAAGAAAATAAAGAAAAATGACCCACGTCATCTCCATGAAAATCCTATTATATATTTCAAGACAGTAATTATCCCTTTGGCTCCTCTTTTTTTTTTAATTAATTTTTTTAATGTCTTTATTTATGATTGAGAGACAGAGAGAGACAGAGCGTGAGCAGGGGAGGGGCAGAGAGAGAGGGAGACACAGAATCCGAGGCAGGTTCCAGGCTCTGAGCTGTCAGCACAGAGCCCGACGCGGGGCTCGAACTCACAAACCGTGAGATTATGACCTGAGCTAAAGTTGGACGCTTAACCGACTGAGCCATCCAGGCGCCCCATGAAGGCATTTTTTTTTTTTTAAGAAGACTTCACACCCAACATGGGGCTTGAACTCACGACCCTGAGATCAAGAGTTGCACACTGTACCTACTGAGCTGGCCAGGCGCCCCCATTATTCCACTTCTTAAGAGATGTGTCTTTGAACTTTATCACGTAAAGCAATAAAAAGCAAGAGATTGGGAATCAAACATTCTAGGTTTGAACCCTGGGTCTATAGATTACTAGCTCATTTACCTCTGAGCCACAATTTCCTCTTCAATCTTATATTTCATTTGCACCTTCTTTTGGGGGGGAGGATATATTTTGAAACTTAGGAAGTCTTATGTTTTTGTTAGAACCTACTCACCTTTGCTGGCTTTAAAAATGCAGGAAGGGGTCCGTGAGCCAAAGAATGCTGTGGCTTCAGGAGTCGAACCCAGTGATTCATCACTTACATAGAACACCCAGTGCCCATCATAACAAGTGCCCTCCTTAATGCCCGTCACCCATTTAGCCCATCCCTCCCCTCCATCAACACTCAGCTTGTTCTCTGTCACTAAAAGTCTCTTATGGTTTGCTTCCCTCTCTCTCTCTCTTTTTTCCCCCTTCCCATATGTTCATTTGTTTTATTTTCTAAATTCCATGAGTGCAATCATATGGCATTTGCCTTTCTCCTACTGACTTATTCCACGTAGCGTAATACCCTCTAGCTCCATTCATCTCATTGCAAATGGCAAGATTTCAATTCTTTTTGACTGTTGAATAATATTCCATCATGTATATGTGTATGCCACATCTTCTTTATCCTTTCATCCATTGATGGACACTTGGGCTCTTTCCACAGTTTGACTATTGTAGATAATGCTGCTATAGCCATCAGGGTGCACGTACCCCCTTCGAACCTGTATTTTTGTGTCCTTTGGGTAAATACCTAGTAGTGCAATTGCTGGGTCGTATGGTAGTTCTATTTTTAACTTTTTGAAGGACCTCTATACTGGTTTCCAGAGTGACTGCATCAGTTTGCATTCCCACCAACAGTGTAAGAGGGTTCCTCTTTCTCTGTATCCTTGCCAACATCTGTTGTTTCCTGTGTTGTTAATTTTAGCCGTTCTGACGGATGTGAGGTGGAATCTCAATGTGGTTTTGATTTGTATTTCCCTGATGATGAGTGGTGATGAGCATCTTTTCGTGTGTCTGTTGGCCATCTGGATGTCTTCTTTGGAAAAATGTCTATTTGTGTCTTCTGCCCGTTTCTTAACTGGATTATTTGTTTTCTGAGTGTTGAGTTTGAGAAGTTCATTTTTTTTTTAATTTTTTTAATGTTTATTTATTTTTGAGAGAGAGAGACAGAGCACAAGTAGGGGAGAGGGAGAGAGAGGGAGACACAGAATCCGAAGCAGGCTCCAGGCTCTGAGCTGTCAGTACAACGCCAGATGCAGGGCTCGAATCCACGAATTGTGACATTATGACCTGAGCTGAAGTTGGACGCTCGTCTGACCGAACCACCCAGGCACCCCGAGAGGTTCTTTATATATTTTGGATATTAACCCTTATCAGATATGTCATTTACAAATATATTTTCCCATTCCGTAGGCTGCCTTTTAGTTCTGTTGGTTGTTCCTTTCACTATGGAGAAGATTTTTTTTCGAGTACATATATATTAAGGGTGTTTTAATTTTCAGAAAGTATAAAGTTACATAAAACTAAGAAAATAAGACATTATTAGCTTATTTCACTTTTTTTAAATTAAATTTTATTATTTTAAATTTACATCCAAATTAGTTAGCATATAGTGCAACAATGATTTCAGGAGTAGATTCCTTATGCCCCTTACCCATTCATCCCATTCCCCCTCCCATCCCCCCTCCAGCAGCCCTCAGTTTGTTCTCCATATTTATGAGTCTCTTCTGTTTTGTCCCCCTCCCTGTTTTTATATTATTTTTGTGTCCCTTCCCTTATGTTCATCTGTTTTGTCTCTTAAAGTCCTCATATGAGTGAAGTCATATGATTTTTGTCTTTCTCTGACTGATTAATTTCACTCAGCATAATACCCTCCAGTTCCATCCACGTCATTGCAAATGGCAAGATTTCATTCTTTTTGATTGCCGAGTAATACTCCATTGTATTTATATACCACATCTTCTTTGTCCACTTATCCGTCGATGGGCATTGGGGCTCTTTCCATACTTTGGCTATTGTTGATCGTGCTGCTATAAACATGGGGGTGCACGTGCCTCTTCGAAACAGCACACCTGTATCCCTTGGATAAATACCTAGTAGTACAATTGCTGGGTCGTAGGGTCGTTCTATTTTTAATTTTTTGAGGAACCTCCATCCTGTTTTCCAGAGTGGCTGCACCAGCTTGCATTCCCATATACAGAAGATTTTTATCTTGACGAAGTCCCACTAGTTCATTTTTGCTTTTGTTTCCCCTTGCCTCCGGTGACGTGTCTAGTAAGAAGTTGCTGTGGCCGAGGTCAAAGAGGTGGCTGCCTGTGCTCTCCTCTAGGATTTTGATGGTTTCCTGTCTCACATTTAGGTTTTTCATCCATTTTGAATCTGATCTGTCACATTTATGAAATGAGTGCACACGAATCAAATAATCAGTTAAGTTGATTGTTCTTTTTCTTACAAAAAAAATCACCCAGGTTATAAATACAAGGTAAGCTTCAAATCTTAAAACATGTAGGTTTTTATTTCTATTACACGGATACGTTAAATAGTAAGGCGGAAGTAATTGTAAGAATGTTTTTGTGCACGAAAGCTCACTGGACAGAAAAGTCACCAACATTTAAAAATGTTCAGAGGCGGGGCGCCTGGGTGGCTCAGTGGGTTAAACGTCCGACTGTTGATCTTGGCTCAGGTCATGATCTCACGGTTTGTGGGTTCGAGCCCCCATCCGGCTCTACACTGACGGCACCGAGCCTGCTTGGGATTCTGTCTCTCCCTCTCTCTGCCCTTCCCCCACTCACTGTCTCTCTCGCTCTCAAAATAAATAAATTAATTTAAAAAAAATGATCAGAGACTTCGTAATGTCCCTAAAATCCAGTCTAAGATTCCTGGCATGACAGAAGTCCCTGCAGAGGCAAGTCAGTTCCCACCTGCCTGCCCATGCTGTTTCCGTGCTCCTTCACCCTCTCCCTCACTCTTCCCACACCCCGCGTCCATGGCTGCCGGTGCATGCTGGTGCCATCTTGAGTCTCCTCTCCACCTGCTTTCTCCTGCCCATCCTTCAGTCTCAGCCTCAATGTCTCTTCTGACTAAGTTAGCCCATGCTCTGAAATGACATTGCATGGTTTTCGTCCTTTTCACATTAAATCTATGTTGGAATTCCCGAGTTTTGGTGATTTGGGCGCTGCTGGACCCTTGGGCAGCCATACCTTCACCTGAGTGATAGCTTATTTGGCCTGTCCACTGATAGATGGTTTTTTTGTTTTATGTTTTTTTGTGGGTTTTTTTTTTTTTCGGCGGCAGGCAAGTCCTTCGCTGTCTTCGGAAATTCAGCACAAAGACCTCAAGTGACACCTCAGAGCTCCGGGACTAACCCCCAACACTGAGGTTCAATGCAAAGGAATGCCCTTCCTATGACCACATCCTTCCAATGCCATGCCCTCTCTGCTCAGCTCTACATCTGGATGCAAGTCTTTGGCCAAATCTCTTTGTCTATGAAACATACCTGGTGATTAGCAGAGAGAGGCCTGATGTTCTAAAATTTAAAAAAAAAAAAAAAAAAAAGGAACTGGAACAGTAGTATAGAAAAAGAAAATTTTGTAAAGAACCCCGACCCCCTACTTCACTCCATTCACCAAAAAATTTATTTGGGGTGTTATCATAAACCTAAATGTAAAACTTGGGACTATAAAGCTTCCAGAAGACTTAGAGGGGATTTCCATGACTTCGGGGCAGGCAAATTTCGCACGTAGGACACAGAAAGCCTTCACTGTTTTTGGTGTTTTCGGTTATTTATTTACATACGTTGTTTATCCTGCCACCACGCGTTGAGTTGGTAAACTGTACATGATATACTTGCCAAGCTGATGTTTAAAATTTGATATTTGATACAGCCCCTTTCATTTCTGAAAATCCTAAATAATTTTTAAGGTTTTATTTAAATTCCAGTGAGTTAACATACAGCATAATATCAGTTTCAGGTGTATAATATGGTGATTCAGCACCTCCATACATCACCCAGCGCTCATCACAACAAGTGCCCTCCTTCATCCGTGCCACCTATGGCCGCCCCCCCACTTCATTCTGGTAGCCGTCAGTTTGTTCTCTATAGTTAAGAGTCCACTCCTTGGTTTCTCTCTCTCTCTCTTTCCCCTTTGCTCATTTGTTTTGTTTCTTAAATTCCACATATGAGTGAAATCATATGGTATTTGTCTTTCCCCGACTGACTTTTTTGCTTAGCATCATACTCTTTGGATCCATCCATGTCATTGTGAATGGTAAGAATTCATTCTTTTTCATGGTTGAATAATATTCCATTGGATATATACATATATATATATATATATATACATATACCACATCCTCTTTGTCACTCATCAATCCATGGCCACTTGGGCTGTTTCCATAATTTGGCTGTTATAGATAATGTTGCAATAACCAGCGGGGTACATGTAACCCTTTGAGTTAGGATTTTTATATTCTTTGGGTAAATACCTAGTAATGCAATTGCTGGATTGCAGGGTAGGTCTATTTTTAACTACTTGAGGAACCTCCATACCGTTTTCCAGAGTGGCTGCACCGGTTTGCATTCCTACCAACAGTGCGAGAGGGTTCGCCTTTCTCCACATCCCCACTGACACCTGTTGCTTCTGTTGTTGATTTTAGCCATTCTGACAGGTGTGAAGTGATCTCTCACTGTAGTTTCAAAGGTCTGTATTTCCCTGATGAGGAGTGATGGTGCGCATCTTTTCACATGTCTGTTGGCCATCTGGATGCCTTCTTTGGAGAGATGTCTGTTCATGTCTTCTGCCCATTTTTTAATTGGACTATTCGTTTTTTGGGTGTCGAGCTTGATAAGTTCTTTATATGTTTTGGATAGTAACCCTTTATTAGATATGTCATTTGCAAATATCTTCTCCCATTCTGCAGGCTGCCTTTCAGTTTTGTTGATCGTTTCCTTTGCTGTGCAGAAGCTCTCTATTTTGATGTAGTCCCAATACAGATACATATTTTTTGCCTTTGTTTCCCTTGCTTCAGGAGACACATCTAGAAAGAAGTCGCTACAGCTAGGATTTTATGGTTTTAGGTCTCACATTTAGGTCTTTCATCCATTTTGAATTTGTTTTTGTGTATGGCATAAGAAAGTGGCTCTGTTTCATTCTTTTGCATGTTGCTGTCCAGTTGTCCCAATACCATTTGTTGAAGAGACAGTTTTTTTTTTCCCATTGGATATTCTTTCCAGCTTTGTCGGAGATTCGTTGATCATATAGTTGTGGGTTCATTCCTGGGTTTTCTATTCTGTTCCATTGATCTATGTGTCTATTTTTATGCCAGTACCACACTGTTTTCATTACTACAGCTTTATAGTATAACTTGAAGTCTGTAATTGTGATGCTTCCAGCTTTGCTCTTCTTTGAAAACCCTAAAGCTTAAAAAGTTTATACTTATTAAACATCACCAGTAATATATCTTAATGGATCCTGGGTCAGGGGAAAAAATACTGTTATAAAGAACATGATTGGGACAATTTGCTAAAATTTGAATATGGAGTATATAATTTTACTCTGGTTATGCAAGACGGTGTTCTTAGGAACTCCGTGATGAGATATTTAGGAATATAGGGAATTTATAATGCCATTTACTCTCAAGAAGTTCAGGAAAATATCAATACACAAATGAGTGAAAGAGATAGAGAGAAGTCACATGTGGCAAAAATATTAACAATTGAGGAATCTAGATTAGCAGCATATGGGCATTCTTTGTACTTTTCTTGCAATGATTCTGTAAGTTAGAATATTTTTTAATTTTAAAAACTAAAAAGTTCTTTCTGAAATTGAATTGCAATCTATTCTTTAAAGATTCCTATTCTTTTGGTTCTTTTCCTTTTCTTTCTTTCTTTCTTTCTTTCTTTCTTGTTTGTTATTTATTTTTGAGAGAGAGAGACAGAGCATGAGCAGGGGAGGGACAGAGAGAGAGAGGGAGACACAGAATCCAAAGCAGGCACCAGGTTCCGAGCTGTCAGCACAGAGCCCGATGCGGGGCTCAAACCCACAAAGCACGAGATCGTGACGTGAGCCGAAGTGGATGCTTAACTGACTGAGCCACTCAGGAGCCCCTGTTCTTTTTTTTTTTTTTTAAGTTTATTTGTTTTGAGAGAAAGAGAGAGAAAGAATAAGCAGGGGAGGGGCAGAGAGAGATTTAGAGAGAATCCCACACTGTCAGTGTGGAGCCCAACGAGGGGCTCAAACTCATGAACAGTGAGATCATGACTTGAGCCGAAATCAAGAGTGGGACGCTTAACTGACTGAGCCACTCCGGCCCCCCTCTATTCCTTCGGTTCTAATTCTGCTCCTTATATGATCTTTCTGGATGAATTGATTTTTCCCCATTGTACTAGAATTTCAGACATGAGAATAACGGTATCATGATTCTCCCGGACTTGTTATCACCAGATGCTCCAGATGGGAACTTTACCTCCCTCCTGACTTTCACAGCTGCCCGATCCCTAGGCCTCCTCTACTCAAGGTGGGCACACACACACACACACACCCATATACTGACTATAACGTCCCACTTTGGAAATCTCTGTCAGCTCCCACATGCGCAGAGCCATCCGTGTGAATGGGCAAGGAGTTATTTTCTCCCCTGCATAGAAAACCTCAACAATGTCCAGGGCTTCTCAATGCAACTGTGACACAGCCTGTCACCCGCTGCATTGGCAAAGAAAAACTGGATAGCAAAGAATTGTGTCTTTTGGCAGAACTAGGAGGTAAATAGAGCCTTAGGACCTCACAATGTGTGGAAGGGAGAAGAAATGAAAGAAAGGTTGCTATGGCGTGATGTGTTTTTTCCCACCCCTCTTTTCAGAGCCGGGGGGCGGGGGGGGGGGCGGTGTTGAAGAATGATGCTGGATTTCACCAGCTCTTTCTTAAGTGAATGAAAGAGGGTTTCCCGAAGAAAACAGCCTCACAAAATGAATGGCTCCATCACACAATCCAGCGACCCAGTTGGACATTTTGAAGCAAGATCGCCACAAACTCTAGTCCATGCACAAAGACGCAAGATGAATCTGAGTTCTGAGAGCGTGTGTTCACATTTAAACACGGACTGAGGGCGCGGATCGCGTGAGACCTGTTTAGGCTAGTCTCCTACGTTTAGCATTACCAAACCCCTGCTGTGGGAGTGAAAGCCCGGAAAGGCACTTTTATCGAGACACCTCCAAAAAGTGCCTGTGGGTGTGTTTCCCTGCTGCCTCAGGAGGTCTGAGCATAGACTTCTCGCAGGTTCTGTGTTATAATAGAACATGAGCACCATCTAAAGGCTATGTACCAAATGTCTTGGCAATGTGAATGTTTCTCAAAACGTTGTTTGCTATGAGTGCCATAGAAGGAAGCAGGGGCCCCTACTGTGTGCTACGTGGCTGTGACCGTGACATTCCTAGAGAGGAATGCCTGTTAGAAAGAGTAGGTCACATTTATCAGAAGTTGCGTTTGCTTGCTTGCTTACGTAGGTATCCGTCATTCTTGAGCTCAGGAAATTCACCCCGCCGTTGGGCCTAGTCTGAACTTGGAGTTGAACCGCAGCATTGGGGCCGGAGGTGGGGGGGTGGATCGGGTTAGGGGGAGGAGATTGGAGTAGCCATCCAGTAACCGTTCGCCTTCGTGGGAGATATGGGGGCTCCAGTCCCATGATGCTGTTTGCTAGGTTTGTGACCTAAATGTCTCTGAGCCTGTCATGCATAAAACAAGGCCCTTCCACTAGATTTTCTCTAGGGATCTCTCCTGTTCTACCATCAGTGTGACCCTGGGTTCTGGGAAGCCCATGTAAAATGACATGGTCCCCTACCTCTCCTTCTATCATTATCATTGTAGTGGGCGAAATAAAACGATCTAGGCAGGCTTCTGTTTATGGTGTTCTTAAGCCCAGCTTAGTTTCACCCAAACCCTTTGGATTCAAGGCCAAGGAAATACTGACTGAAAGTTTCCTCGGCAAGTTTACGAGGCCCCGGTGGTTAGCTGGAGTCCCTAGATTTCCTAGAAGCTCCCGGGGACCTTTTAGGAAGAGGGGCTAGTCTTTTAAAGACTTGAGTGGTAGCAGGTTTTTTGGTTTTTTTTTTTTTTGTTTTTTGGGTTTTTTTGGGTTTTTTTTTTGTTTTTGTTTTTTTTTTTTAGAATAGATTGACCTTTGATCCTCACCCTTTGATGAGTCATCTAGTGGGAATGTGTCGGTTCAAGGGTCAAACCTAGGTGGGTGTGGGGACACAGGGTGGATGGAGCAAAGAGAAAAAGAATCTCTAGCTACTAAGCAGAGCAGAGACATCTGTGGTCAGTTTGCCTCGGCCCCGTGCCGATTCTGAGACTCAGGACAAATCATTCGGCCTCTCTGGGCTTTGATTTCTCTCTCTGTGAAACGCAGCTAACAACAATACTCAATGCACAGTCAATATTCCACGAGTGACGTCATCGGCTTATTATTTTGAAATCACTCTCCTTTTTTTTAATGTTTCTTTTTGAGAGACAGAGCACGACGGGGAAGGGACAGAGAGAGGGAGACACAGAATCCTAAGCAGGCACCAGGCTCGGAGCTGTCAGCACAGAGCCCGACGCGGGGCTCGAACCCACGGACCGCGAGATCGCGACCTGGGCTGAAGTCGGATGCTCAACTGACTGAGCCACCCAGGCGCCCCCAAGGTTCTTGCTTTTATATTTCAAAATGTCCTCTCTGCTTGGTGCTTCCTATCTGCTATTGGCCCTGCCTTTTTTGGGCATGATCTTGCTTCTGCTTTTAGCCCAGGTGGCTTTGCTGTCAGGGTATTTGAAGTTTCCTTTGATGGCCCTGCAACTAAGCAACTTAATTATGAATGAGCGCTCTGCCTGAAGGCCTGTATTGCTCTCTTGTTTCCTCAAATACCCTTGGCATCTATCCAGGGCCTCAATGCACAAAAGCAGAAGGATGGCTGACCCATCCACCCACCTACTGAATGACCTCCGATCTCTCCCCAGCGACCTGCGGCTCGCTGCCTTTGTTAGAATGGAAAGGAGGAAAAGTGAGCCGGGGGGCAGGGTAAAGAAAAGGAAACATTTAATCCATTTTGCATGAAATATACCGTATTTAAAAATTCTTTTAATTCTCAAAATGAACGAGGCATTATCGGCAACTCACCATGTTCCGAGATCAGTCAAAGCAGGATTTTAATGAGCTCACTCCCGTTGTTTTAATCCCTTATATAAAACATCACCGTGCACAACTCTTGAAAAGAAGAAAAGGCGAAACGGAGAAACTTGATAGGCAAAAATATAAGGTTTTTTAGTGGTGAAAAACACAACAGATGTTTTAAAAGCTCCTTTATTTGGTTTTCTTTATTTCTTTTACTTTTTTTGTTAATTTAAAGTCTAGTTAGTTCACATACAGTGTAATATTGCTTTCAGGACTAGGATTGAGTGATTCATCACTTACATACAACACCCAGTGCTCATCACAAGAGTGCCCACCTGAGTACCCATCGCCCATCCAGCCCATCCCCCACCCACCTCCCTCCGTCAACCCCCAGCCTGTTCTCTACTGTTAAGAGTCTCTTGTGGTTTGTTTCCTTCTCTTCTCTTTTTTGTTCTTTTATTTTTTCAAGTTTATTTTATTTATTTTGAGAGAGAGAGAGAACACGAGCAAGGGAGGGGCAGAGAGAGAGGGAGAGAGAGAGGGAGACAGAGAGAGAATCCCAAGCGGGCTCTGCACTGCCAGTGCGGAGCCCAGTGCGGGGTTTGAACTCATGAACAGAGAGATGTTGACCTGAGCCGAGACCAAGAGTCAGACGCTTAACCAACCGAGCCACCCAGGTCTCCCCACCCCTCTTCTCTTTTCAAAGCTCCTTTAGACCGATGGTGAGCATGGCATCACATCTAGATTTGTCAAATCACTACGTTGTACCCTTTGAACTAATGCAACATTGTGTTAACTCTGCTTCAATTTTTTTAAATTTTTTTTAACGTTTATTTATTTTTGAGACAGAGAGAGACAGAGCATGAATGGGGGAGGGTCAGAGAGAAAGGGAGACACAGAATCCAAAACGGGCTCCGGGCTCTGAGCAGTCAGCACGGAGCCCGACACGGGGCTCGAACCCACGGACCACGAGATCATGACCTGAGCCGAAGTTGGACGCTTAACCGACTGAGCCACCCAGGCGCCCCTATGCTTCACTTTTTAAAAACAAATCTCCTTTACCTTGAGAATAGGTAGGTGTTAGAGCAGGTGTGTGTGTGTGTGTGTGTGTGTGTGTGTAGAGTATTTGTGATAGGGGAAGAGATTTTCATAATCTAGTCTAAACAACCGAGTAGTACCAAGCATAAGTCATTTACTCGGGATCTCACAGCTGGTTAGTGGTAGAGTCAGGAGTGCATCCGGGTTTCTTGACTCCCAAGGTATTGCTGGGCCAAGCCACGCTGACAATAAAGTCTTTGACATGTCCAAGCAACTATTTCTTGCCAGATTCCAAGCTGGTTCATTCATAATCTGTGGGCCCATCCTCTCTGATCTTGTTCTGAGACTTGTCCACTGAAATCCCAAAAATAATATGTAGTTTGAAGTGATATGCACCGTGAGCGTAAAATAAACGTCCCATTTCAAAGACTTGGTGTGACGAAAAGAATGTAAAATACCTCATTAACAGGTTTTCCTATGGATTAGATGATGAAATTATAATATTCAGGATATATTCGATTAAGTAAAGGGTGTTGTCAAAATTGATTTTACCTGTTTATATTTATTGTTTTGATTTTTGATTTTAATTTTTTCAGTGTTTATTTTTGAGAGAGAGAGAGAACACTAAGTGGGGGAGGGACAGAGAGAGAGGGAGACCCAGAATCCGAAGCAGGCTCCAGGCTCCGTGCTGTAAGCACAGAGCCCGATGAGGGGGCTCGACCTCACAAACCTCAAGGTCATGACCTGAGCCGAAGTCAGCCGCTTAACCGACTGAGCCACCCAGGCGCCCCTATAGTTATTGTTTTTAATGTGGCTACTACAAAATTTTAAATGATTTATGTGGCTCACATTACGTTTCTATCAGGTGGCATGGATTTAGGCTCTGGATAAAACATTGCAGTTTTGGATAAATAGGATTAATGTAAGAGATAAATGACTCAGGTGTACTAAGCTGTGCTAAGCTTAAGAAAGAAATGATTTCGATGTCTGGACTTGTACTGTTTACTATAATCCTCCCTTCCTTGGGGTGGAACACGTACATGAAACATGTACCTTCATGGGGTTCTTTCAACAGGCCAGTACTCAGGCCATACTTCAGACGAGGCTTGTTAGGTCAAACCTGTAAGAGGAATTGTTAAAGGGTGGGGAAAGGCGGGGGACACGAAGGGAGAAAGGGAGAGAGAACAGTGTTTCTGAGAATAATTGGATGATTGGAGGATAAGAAGGCTATACATTTATTTCGGAGTAAATTAATTTCCCAGAAAAGGTACTGAGAAACCTGTACGTTTCATTGCTTTGGTTGTTTCCACAGAAGCCTGATCCAGGCACATAGGAGGGCAAATAAAATGATCTAATAGGTATCTTCGGCCGGCAGCGTGAATGTAATTTTAAGGCAGAATACCCAGGCTAAAAATTGAGCTATAAAATAGCAGCCAACTCTGATTTATTTCTATCAATGTAGTACTATAACCTTAAAAAAAAAAAAACCTAAAACTTTTTATTGCAGAGTCATATAACAAGAAATCCTAAGAATGCATATTTTTTGCTGGGAAAAAATATGGGTAAGCATAATGTTCAGCCTCAGCGAAGCTATATTTGAGAAGTTACAGCTTGCTTGAACTATGAATGGGTAGAATAAATAAATGGTAGCTGATACTTCTGACTGCTTTCTGGCGTCAGGTAAGGTTCTAGATTTCTACACATCACCCATTCACTCGCTTTAATCCTCATAACAGTACCCTGAAGTTTATACATACTTACAGAGGCAGAATCCAAGGCACAAAAAGGCCAAATAACTTGCCTGAAAGTCAAATGACTCCAAAACAGCAGAGCAGAGATGTGAACTTAAGCAGTCTGGCCCTAGGGTTCATGCTCTTTTTTTTTTTTAATGTTTATTTATTTTTGAGAGAGAGAGAGAGAGAGAGAGAGAGAGAGAATGAGTAGGGCAGGGGCAGAGAGAGAGGGAGACACAGAATCCTAAGCAGGCTCCAGGCTCTGAGCTATCAGCACAGACCCCAGTGCGGGGCTTGAACTCACAAACTGCGAGATCATGACCTGAGCTGAAGTTGGACGCTCAACCGACTGAGCCACCCAGGCGCCCAATGCTCTTAACATGCAACAGTATGTGTGCTGAGCACTACGAATTAGTCAGTGAAAGGGGGCAAACAGTCAAAACAAAATCTTAGGATGTCAGTTTCAAGGACAATAGCGAAGAATGCTTTTGTATTGTGCGTGAGGGGCCGTCAGGCAAGAAGAATTGGGAACATCGCATTGGCCAACGGCGTGAGTACTGGTGGAGCAGTCAGAAGACACAGAATCAAAAACCTCTATAAAATGAGAGAGGTGAACCACATGCCTTCCATGTGCCTCTTCAGTGTTGATGTTAGTACCATGGTTTCTTATGGCCTCTTCCAACAGCAGGTACCCAAAAAGTCGTGAATCGCAAATGGTGCCGTGGAATCAAATAAGGGAAAGGGAACGAGATTGTCCCAGTGCGAAAAAAGGGCATAATTGGATGCTAAGATTATGGAAAAACACACTGCTGGTGTAGACCAAAATAGAAGAGAATGCGTTGTGAAGAATTCAGTTATTTAAAACCGTAAGCAGGGTTTAGAATGTCAGCTCTGGCAAGGAGAGAACTTACCTCTTTAAATTTATTTCCATAGCACATACGCACGCACAAATACTTCACATATGCTTTGCAGTGATGATGGCAATACAAGTTCTGGTGGTCATTTTGAAGATAATGAAGAACTCTGCGATGCCGAAAAGAAAAGTCTGAGTGATTAAAAACCAAAGCGCTTAGTCCTCCTCTCTGTAAAGCAAGGCTGATGTTAACCTCAAGGTCGTCTGGGAGGATTAAATGAGATAAAGCAGAGAAAGTGCTCATCACAGTGTCTGCTTCGTTATATGCTGTGATTCGAGGTTGATGACGATGATGATGATGGTCCTAGGGAGCCCGGTCCCACTCTCAAGCGCTAGGACGCTGAAGCTATTAAAACGATTACAGCCGAGTGTGATAGGATTTTAAAATCACAAGCACAGTTTTGGCCTCATATATAATTTGGAATGTATTTCTTTTCCCCAGATGCTTATAGAAGGACAGTATATTCTCTGATGTTCTATTGGGTCAAGGTCCTGCGTGCTCTGTGTATGTTGTGTTATTGTTTGCTAACGACGACTGGTATATTCCGACACAAAGGGATTTGGAGTTCCTTTTCGTTCTGTCCACATGCTTCAGGAAAAAGAAACAGAGCATGTTTGGAAATGGCAAAGAAGGCATGCACTTTAAGTTCAAACGTCAACTTCCGGTTTCCTACCCGCAAGATTTTTGTAATAATTAACTTACGCCGTAAGGATATTCTGAAAACCAGACGTGCAAATGCTACACAAATGTTAGTGTTATCACCTAAAGTCACGTTTCTCCTTACTTTTAAAATGGCTCTTTTACTTCTTTTTAACGTTTATTTTTGAGAAAGGGGGGGAGGGGTAGAGAGAGGGGAACAGAGGATCTGAAGCAGGCTCTGTGCGGACAGCAGTGAACCCAATGAGGGGCTCGAACCCATGAACCATGAGATCATGACCTGAGCCGAAGTTGGACGCTTAACCGACTGAGCCACCCAGGCGCCTCTGAAATGGCTGCTTTAAAGCCAAGCACATAAGGTCATCACTTGGTGGATTATCACTTATTACAGTTACCTCTCGGCCCCTCTAGCCTGGGCACATATTAAAAGCAAGGCTATGAGTTTTTCACCTCAAATCTCTCCGGCATTTAGCACTCTAGCGGATGCGTAGTAGGCGCCGGCATAGTATGTTGGACGTTCGCGTTCAGAGGGAGCACGAACATTGGTTTGAACCCCACATGTTATGGGCCACGTGTGTAATGAGACTCGATGGCTTAAAGACACTTGTCTCCTTTCATAGGCCAATGAAATATGTAAAAGTTACTGCTGTGGGCTTGGTTCCTGAGCTGAGGTGGTGCTTGTGGTACAGTATTGATTAGGGATGGGTGCCTGATCAAGCTTGGAAGCAAGCGGGGGAAGCAAGCTTGGACACAAAGACGGATGGAGCTGGCACGCGTCCATCAACCCCGCTGGCCAGCCCTGGAGCCGGGACCGCCTGCTCGAGCTGTCTTTCATCAGGCCAGGATAGCCAGGCTCTTACACCCCCATCCCCATCAGTCACTGGGTATGAGCCACCCCTGGAAGAACGTGCCCTTGGGCAAGGTGACTCTATAGCTAAGGCAGTTCCTGAAGGGATTGACAGTCGAAGCCACAAATCCTTCTTTGGTGTTTGTCCATGTTCACCATAGTCACCAGATTTAAAAGATTCTGTCTACCCCGCGAGAAGATGGTGTTAATATTTGAGGGCACAGAATGACTTCAATGAATGAGAAATTTGGAATTACATTCTTTTTTAAAAAAAATGTTTTTTAACGTTTATTTATTTTTGAGACAGAGGGAGACAGAGCATGAATGGGGGAGGGGCAGAGAGAGAGGGAGACACGGAATCTGAAACAGGCTCCAGGCTCTGAGCCATCAGCCCAGAGCCAGACGCGGGGCTCGAACTCACGGACGGCGAGATCATGACCTGAGCTGAAGTCGGACGCTTAACCGACTGAGCCACCCAGGCGCCCCAACATTCCTTTTTTTAAAAAAATGTTTACTTATTTACTTTTGAGAGAGAGAGGATCCGAAGCAGGTTCCACGATGCCAGCACTGAGCCCGACGCAGGGCTCGAACTCACGAACTGTGAGATCCTGACCTGAGCTGAAATCAAGAGTCAGATGCTTAACTGACAGAGCCACCCAGGCACCCCTGGAATTATACATTCCTAATTGAATTACAGAAAAGGCCTATGCCCTTACAGATTTAGGGTAGAACGTACCGAAACATTTCATTAACGTAGTGAAGACTTAAGAGGAAGGTATTGATTTGTTGGCATGTGATTATCATTCTCCCATGAAATACCATCCTTCGGCAAGTAGTTGCTGGGTACCCGTTTGTGCATTGACACAGGCATTACTAAGCAAAACGCTGCTCCCAACGTGTAATGATACAGCTACGGGCAGGACCTCTCTTCCCAGATCTGAGCATCTCCACTGTTCCAGTTCCTGGAGGGAATGGCCATGTCTATCCACCATGATGTGACTGCGCCCTGGGGCCCTGAAGAGGACAGCATCAGCAGGATATGGCTTGCCTTTTGGATATAAGCCTTCCCAACCACCTGACCCCCATGCATTTGGTGCTCCATATTGGTCGGCCCTCTTGCTCAAGCGTGTCTGTTTCAGCAGGGCCTGAAGAAGTGGCCTAAAGCATGTCTGGACCTTAATTCCTCCAACGTACTCAGAAATGAACGTACTCAGAAATGAACTCAAGAAATGAACGTACTCAGTTACCCAGTCATAATGTGGATGCCGCCCGCCCTGCCTAATACAAAATACTGCGTTGGCTGGATTAACAAGCACTTGAATTTAGAAAAAAAAAAATCAACCATTATTTCCTTAGGGCCAAGAAGGGCTCATTTGTCCTTCATTCTAAGCTTCTGGGGAAAGTCCAGAAGCTTACATGAATAAGGCTCAAGAGATTGGTCTGGGAAACTCAAGAAAATCAATTCGGTCCATAATCCCCTCTATCTTCCAGGGTGGTGTTAACTCACCATTAATAAATGCTTATAAATGGTGAGGGTTAAATCGGTTTACCAGAGTCTTGCCCTCCACCGTCATGGATTCTCATGCAGATTCTGAAGATGTATGCTACTAAGATCATAACATACTTTGATCTCCCTTTATTCATGCATAGCAAATGGGGAAGGTGGGTGAATATTTCTCAGGCATTCCAGGGGTAATGTTTTTAACTGATCAATGTTTTCATTTGGTTTTCTCTCAATCCTTAGGGGTAGACATTAAAACAAGGCTAAATATGTTTGATTTTTTAAAGACATAATACAAATTCCATAGTAACTCAATATCCAATAATGTCCAACTTCTCTCCGTTCCCAGGGCTATTTTGAGGTCTTTAGGGAAAATATCATTCTTTTTCCTCTTTCTCAGCCTTGATATGCCCCATTAAACTTCACTCTGTGTCTCTTACTCTTTGGGCAACTGGGTGAGTTCCTGGCTTTCTGCGGGTCTCCATTTGCTCGTGTTTAGGGAGAGAAGAGGATGGGTGGTCTTTCATGGCTCTCTCAATGCCACTGTTCTTTGCTTCTCTGGTGTTTCGAGCATAGTCTGCTCATTTCCATGGGGGAAGCTTTGACAATAGGCTATGTAATGGGATTTGAAGGGAACATTTTCAATGGCTTCTGGGGAATTTGGAAAACATGAGTCACATAACTGCCCCCTCTAGTCCCAAATTGGTAGTAAGGAAACAAAAACTGGAGTTGGGGGCATATGATGCTCAAAGCAAATTGAATTTTCAAAGCCGGGAAGAGATCTTTTAAGGCTAGATGCATTATTTGCGCTTTTTGATTAGCAACATGAAAGAATATAGCTATAAATGTGACCTGCAGCTAATACTTTCATTGTCAGTTAAGGATTATAGCCATGTAACTTTAGGTATCAAATTTAATTCTTTTTTTATGACAAAATTTCTCTTTACGTAATGGTTTAAATTACCAGTTCACATTTGCCTTCAAAATGAGGAGACCTCTAATCAGTCAACTGCTTGGCTCTGTCACCAGGAAGGTTGAGATCAAGGTCAAGGTTTAATAGCATTCGTTTGATTCTGTTCCAAGGTCACAAATACAAATTCAACCCTGCTGGCTTTCTGAAAATGGTGCGAAAGCTATGCCCAGAGAGTGTACAAAGGAAAAGCAATTCACAAAATGGCTGCACTAACAGTGGGGTGCACCGTTATCCCTGGTGAACCAAGACAGCTCAGTGTCAAGGTTGCCCTGGAAACTGAGTCGCCAGTCTGGGGTAGTGTTGTGGCGCCTAAAGTGCCTCGATAATTCTCATAATGCTCAGGAGTATAATCGGACCTAGGGCCCCGGACAGTCAAAGGCACAGAAACCATGGTGGGTGAATTATTTGTCGTCCTGGCTCTTCAGATTTCATTTATGGATACTTACCCTTTTCCGAGTAAATTGAAGACATTAAAAAAGAGATGACTTTAGGGCACCTGGGTGGCTCAGTCCGTTAAGCGACTCGATTTTGGCTCAGGTCATGATCTCAAAGTTGGTGAGTTCGAGTCCTGCGTCGGGCTCCACGCTGATGGTGCAGAGCCTGCTTGGGATTCTCTCTCTCTCCCTTTCTCTCTGCCCTTCTTCCGCTGGTGCTGTCTCTGTCTCTCTCAAAATAACTATATAAACTTAAAGAAAATGACCTCTATTTCATTCCATAGTGCCCAAAGAAGCCGGAATGCATCAGATTTTATGTTGATTCAATAAGTTAATTTCTGAAACTAAAAGCCAAGTTCCCTAAGCCTCCATCACCCGAGTATAGTTAAGGATAATCAGTTAAGGATCATAACCATTGTAACTTTACATATTAAATTTAATTCTTTTGTACGACAAAATTTCAAAAAATGTCCTCACCGTGCATTCTAGAACCCTATCTTTCTCTTTTTCTGGACCTCCTTCCACACACACACACACACACACACACCGTCGGGCATGCATTATAGTAGGATATTTAGTAGGAAAAAAACACGAACACGGTCAAAATCTTGAAGATACTGTCTTTTTATTTCACAACATGGGAATAACTCAAATTTTGAGTCTCAAGGACCAAAATATATTTGAGCCAAATGTTCCGAGGATGAGTCAGGCTGCCTTCGGGGCAGCAAGCTTCACACGGACAAGTGGATGGTTGAGAATGATGTCCAGAACATGGCTAAAACTATAGCACACCCACAAATAGATTCATACTTGAGTTGTCTAATTTGCATGCATGAGTATAGTATGTTCTCCATGCCACTAGTACGTGTATGCCTTTTTCCAAGTCAGTGCAGGATCCGTATTTGTGCAGGTCTTTAAGAGTCTGCTCCCTTTCAAAATTCTACCGTAATTTATCTGCAAGAGCCTTCGGGTGACGAATTCCTTAAGCCACCTTTACTTCCCAGGAGTTATTTCGGAACGATAATTACCGCTCTCGGGAGTTCCAGCATCCGTTTGTTAGCTATTTTAATGTTGGTTAGCCGGCTGCGAGTGAGCCTGGCTACGCACATCCACATGCTCGGTACCTGCAATTTGAAATGGGTAACCTTGAGCAGGGGTGGCGACCTGAGACCAAATGGCAAGATAAAGACCGGAGCGCAAGAGAGCCAGGCGGGATCGCGGAAAGGGTTGCGCTTTCCTGCTTTCCGAGGCGAATGCGTCCCCAACGCGCCCCCAACAAGTGACGGCCTGACCCACGCTTGCACGGGGGCCCACTGTTCCCGACTGACGCTGAATTGTTGGAGACCCAAACGGCATTCAGTGCCAAGGCAGGGGGAGGGGGGGTGGGGGGATGCCTGAATCTGAAAAGGAACCGAAAGAAATTGTACCACGGAAATGAGACGGGGATGGAAACCAAGTTCCCAGAGCATCTCTCTCTCTCTCTCTCTCTCTCTCTCTCTGTCTCTCTGTCAACAAGCATGGAGAGTCTTTATTACTAGAATATGCAGAATCCCATGGGAATTGCTGCATCTTTTGGGGGTTTTTTCCTCCTTAACTCTTTTCTTGCCAGTCCTTCTCCCTGGCTGGATGATCTGCCTCGGCGAGGGAGGAGGATGTCTCGTCCAGAAGCCGCTGAGCGGCCGGTCTCAGGAGCCGCACTCCTCGCAGTGACAGGAGAGGATGTACCGGTAGGTGGCTGTGAGCCTCATGCCCCCGGAGCAGCGCAGCCGCAGTGCTTTTAGCTTGGAGGTCTGGGGCCGGCAGCAGTGACAGGAGGAGCGGAAGGGCTGCTTGAGGACAGTGCTGAAGGACACCAGGGGCTCCGAGCGTGACGCCTGGCTGCAGTGCCCCTCGCACCTGGCCAGAAGCACCATCTGGGGAGAGAAGGGAAATGGTTACCCTGTGGGGGGTGCCAAAACCTCAGCCGGGTCCCGCAGCATCCTAACACCCTTGGCCAATTCCCGCTGGATGACACCAGCGGCTCCCAGCCCCGCTTGCACATTAGAATCACCGGGCAAGGGGCGCCTGGGTGACCCAGTCGACTGAGCGTCCGACTCCGGCTCGGGTCATGATCTCACGGTCCGTGAGTTCGAGCCCCGTGTCGGGCTCTGTGCTGACAGCTCAGAGCCTGGAGCCTGTTTCAGATTCAGATTCTGTGTCTCCCTCTCTCTCTCTGTTCCTCCCCCACTCGCACTCTGTCTCTCTCTCCCTCTCTCAAAAATAAGTAAACATTTAAAAAAAATATATGTTTTGAAACAAGAGAATGAAACAGAAACAGCGTACGTTTGGGGCCCTGGAATCACACTTCTGGGCTTATATACACCGAAGGACCCTGAGAGTTGCACAACCCAATCTTAGAGTCATTTATGGCAAATTACCATTCTGACCATCTCCATTTCCGAAGGTAGGTTAGGGTGACAATAAAGGTTGGGCTGAAGTAACAGAGGCTGTGTGTTCTCTCTAGTGGCTCTTTCCCTGGCTTTAGTAAAAAGTCTCCTTTAAGAGTCCGATGCAAACTACCAAGGTTATGCTCGGAACGATGGACACAAGCATCCAGCTCACGGGGATGGAGTGAGCTCATTTATGTCTCCCGTACATAAATCCCGGGATCCTGGCAGTGGCAGACATGGGTAGGGTAGGGTGGGGAGCTTGATTCACTAAGAATTAAAAAAGAAGGGGCACTGGGGGGGTGTCGGTCTGTTAAGCATCTGACTCTTGATCTTGGCCCAGGTCACGAGCTCATGGTTTGTGAGTTTGAACCCCGCATCGGGCTCTGAGCTGACAGTGGGGAGCCTGCTCAGGATTTTCTCTGTCCCTCTCTCTCTGCCCCTCCCGCACTCATGCACACTCGCTCTTTCTCTCTCAAAAATAAATAAGCATTAAAGAGAGAAGAATTAAAAGAAAGACATGGCCTGCTCATCTTTCTCAAAGGAATCCAAGATGACTTCTGGTAACTATAGACGATCAGCCCCATTATCGAAGAAGATGCTCGGATGAATCCCGCAAGAGGATACGAGTTGCTAGGAAGCGACCAGCTGGGCTTGGTGAAGTGGGGGGTAGGACCTATTGATTTCTTTTCTCTGAAAGATCGCAGGGGCAGAGAGGAAATGGCAGCTATAAACCGTCTCGGTTTTATGAAAGCGTTGGTGCCATCCTGCCTGCCCGTTGATAGGCAAAACAGACAGGACCTGAAATAGGTTTTGAGAGATTATGCCATAAATCAGCAGCACACGGGCCAGTCTCTGGTGCCCACCCCATCCCTCTAATGAGAGGGATTCCAAGGTCTTCTAAATGTGCCCATCTCTAATGCGGGTCATCTCCTAGGCAGATTAAGCAATATTCAGAGATCACCTCCCCAGACGGAAGTCTTCAGAGGTCCAATTTCAGTCCAGATGAATGTAGTGAATCCGTGTCCACAGATTTAATTCAAAGGGGCACGGACATGGTGGTGCATCATACCCGAATGATGCAAATGCAGGTGAACTGAATGTAGACCTTGGATGACCATGCAATTAACACTGTCCATAAAACGACCAAGTCAGCAACGTTGGGCCATTGGTAGAAGCACTAACCTGACCGTGATTTCACTAAACGTGTTCAAGGGTCTCAAGCTCCACCTTCGGCTCTTTCTGAAGGACAAGAACTCCAGCGCTGAAAAGACCCCGAGACCACCTCCAATGGATCCCCCTCTCTCCGCAGCTGGATTTTTGCGCAAGGAGAACGCACAGACATGTGCCATAAACGCATTCGGTGGCTGCCTCCAGCCTTCAGAATAAAACCCCAGATCCTGAAAGGGTATTAAGATCCTCTGTGACCCGGATGTCACATCTTTCCAGTCTTACTTAAAACTTGTCTCATTGTCATCACCCACTCCCTGTTCTGATCCAGCCTAATCAGTTAGGAGTTCAGGGAACCGCCCTGAATTTCCCTGCCTCTTGCCTTCGCTTGTGTCTTTCGTCTCTCAGGAATGCCCTTTCCTCCTAGCTCTGCTTCATGAAATCCCGGCTATCCTCCATTGCCACGTTCAGATGCCCTTTCCTCGAAGAAGACACTATGAAAGAATTATCGGGGCCCTTGATGGTCTCGACACACACGTGCAAATCTCCCCTCTGGGAGATTTCCAGTATATAGATCCCATCACAACGCTGGAAATGCTATAAAAGTCTAGCTTTGTTTTGTGAATGTGCGTTGGAGGGGTACAGCCGGGAGCTTGGAAGGGAAGATCGAGAAACGAGTGTCATTACGGGATGGAAGGGATAAATGTCTGCTTTTCCAGGCTCGCTCTCGGCCGTGCCTCGCCTGTTTTATGGCTTTCACGAGGATCTTCTCACCTCTGCCAGGCCAGAGCTTCTCAAACTATAATGGGCATGTCAATCAGCTGGGGATCTTGCTAAAACGCAGATTGTGACTGAGTAGTTCCGGCCGAGGCCGGAGAGCCTGCATTTCTCGTCGGATTCTGGTTGATGTCGGTACTGCTGAACGTCCACGCTTTGAGTAGCAAAGTGGGAGAGTCTGACAGGTTCCACACTAGATGGGCCACTAGACAGCAGTCATTTAGCCAATAATAATAATGGCAGCTAACATTTACTGAGTGCTTACAACACTTACAATCTCATTTACTCCTCGTAACATTCCCCTGCTGGGGTACTATTATTATCTGTAGTATTATTATCGATGAGGAAACCGAGGCTTTAGAGAGTTTAAGTAACTTGCCCAAACTCACATATCTGGTGAAAGGCAGAGCTGGAATCAAACCCGGGTCTGTCCAAAACCAACCCCCCCCGGGGTCTAAATCATAGCAAAATGTTTCCCTGAAGCATGAGCCAGCTCCCACCCTTCTCTCATCTACTTTGACCTGATTCTGGGAGCCCTAACCCGATCAAAAGCATAGGAGTCTGCCCTTTTTCTTATGAACTTCTTGGGAGATAGCATCACCACCTCCGAGCTTACGCAGAGCTGAATGGTGAAAGTGCCCTCCTAAATAATATCCCCTCCGCTACCGAGACCCTCCCCCGGTTCCATCGTCCAGCGATTGGGGGACTTCTGGGGACTCCCAGAAACTCCTTGGATGGTACCACACCACACAGTGTCTAACTCCTTAACCCACTCACCCTTCGGTTCAACAAACCTTCACCACCTTCAAACATCAGTTCACCCGCCAAAATCCAGTTTGCGGGTCAGACGCACCCCCCTCATGCCTGGGGGACTTGGCCGTGTCTTACTAACACGGGAAGACTCTTCACTGTGCACTCAACTGCTCCTAACAAAGGGCATCCACACGACTCCTTTGCGAAATCAGGAAACGACCTCGTTTTGCCAGCGAGCCCGCACGGGGCTCCACCATTAAAGGAGAAGCTTCAACAGTTGGTTGGTGCTCGTTGACCTTCTGTTGATGTCTCACAGCTCAGGAGGGTGACAGACACACATTATCTGCTTTGGGTCCAGTTTAATGTTTGCTGTCTTATGTTCCCCAGACAAGTGGCCTGATTCTGGGAAGCTAGGCGACTTCTCCAGCGGTCCCTTGGGAGCCCCCCAACCTTAGAGTCACTTGGCTCCCGCTGGATGTGGCCAGCTCTTTCTAATACTAACAGAGCTGTGGGCTCCTTCCTGTTGTCATCTGATTTCCGTGGGCTGGGGCTAAGGGGAATGCAAGGCCCTCGGGTAATAGTAACAGAACAGTAATGATGACGATATATAACACGTATTGAACATTTAGCAGGCTCCAGGCTCTGTGCCAAGCCCGTCATGTGCAATCTCATTCTTAACAGCCATCTCAAAAGCTAAGCCTTCCCCAATTTACAAATGAAGCACTGAAAAGGCAGAGGATAAGTCACTGGCCTGAAATCACATAGCTGTATAACGGAGGGTCAGAATGCTGAACAGAGACAGCTTCATTGCTGAGCCCTCCGTCCTAACCATGACAGTCAGCCTGTCAAGCCCCTGTCAACCTCAGCGAGTTGCTCCAGGTGGTCATGGGCAAGTTCAGGCTACAGCGTGAGGGTTACAGCCTGCTGTGATTCCTGGGTCGCGACCAAGGATTGCACCCGGAGACTTGCCCGTATGTCTTGGGCAGTTGTGTCCTCTCCTGCTGTATACACCTATCTTCTGAGTGAGAGAAAACCCAACCACAGATGGTTTTCATCGCTCCTTGTTGAAAGATTCTTACCGTTGCCAAAGCCACTTTCCTCGTCTGTCATGTGGAACCCCTGTGAATTCCTGGCTCAGGCCATGACTGACGAGGTGTCTTCATCGGTTTCAGAATAAAGACACAGAATAAATACTTTGCCCACAGATGGGGCGCCTGGGTGGCTCAGTCGGTTAAGCGTCCGACTCTCGATCCTGGCTCAAGTCCTGATCAGGTCTCACAGTTCGTGAGTTCGAGCCCTGCATCGGGTTTTGTACCGACAGTGCAGCTCCTGCTTGGGATTCTCTCTCTCCTCTCTCTCTGCCCCTATCCTGCCCTCTCTCTCTCTCTCTCTCAATAACTAAATAAACTTAAAAAAAAAAAAAGACTTTGCACACAAAACATCCTATGCTAAAACCGGATTTTGGCTATTTTGCCTCAGTTAAGTGAGAAACTATTTTTTTCTTTTTCTTTTTTTGCCTTTTTTCTCAGCAGTGAACACGACATACCCCTTATTCCCTGGCACCTCCTGGAGACCCATTTCTGCCCTCCCGGGCACCCTCAATAAATGACTATTCAGCTCATCTCCAGGCACCCAGGTCAACCCCCAAAGGGTCCGTGCCCGGCTGAGGGTGTCAGCAAAATTGCAACCAGAGGAATGAAGCAGCATGGGGAATGATGGGATCTGGTCCCCTTCACTCTGGTCACAGCTGAAACAGTTGCGAAACCTTTGCACACAGAGCATTGCCCTTCCCTCTATACCCCATTTACTTAAAAGCATTACGACGGTAAAAAATGCTGTCTTCTTTTCCCCCTGATTTTTGTGCCTCCAGTACCGGCCACGGTGCCTGTACGTAGTGGGCATTCAGGATAAAATCATTCCTTAAAAAACAAAAAAACAAAAAAACAAAAAACCCCAAAACAAGTCCTGGGGCGTCTGGGTGGCTCAGTCGGTGAAGTGTCCGACTTCGGCTCAGGTCATGATCTCACGGTCTGTGAGTTCGAGCCCTGCGACGGGCTCTGTGCTGACAGCTCGGAGCCTGGAACCCGCTTCTGATTCTGTGTCTCCCTCTCTCTCTGCCCCTCCCCTGCTCTTTCTCTCTCTTTCTCTCTCTCTCTCTCTCTCTCTCTCTCTCACACACACACACACACACACAAATAATAACAGACATTAAAAATACAAAATAAGGGGCGCCTGGGTGGCGCAGTCGGTTAAGCGTCCGACTTCAGCCAGGTCACGATCTCGCGGTCCGTGAGTTCGAGCCCCGTGTCGGGCTCTGGGCTGATGGCTCAGAGCCTGGAGCCTGTTTCCGATTCTGTGTCTCCCTCTCTCTCTGCCCCTCCCCCATTCATGCTCTGTCTCTCTCTGTCCCAAAAATAAATAAACGTTAAAAAAAAAAAAAAAAAAATACAAAATAAGGGGGCGCCTGGGTGGCGCAGTCGGTTAAGCGTCCGACTTCAGCCAGGTCACGATCTCGCGGTCCGTGAGTTCGAGCCCCGCGTCAGGCTCTGGGCTGATGGCTCAGAGCCTGGAGCCTGTTTCCGATTCTGTGTCTCCCTCTCTCTCTGCCCCTCCCCCGTTCATGCTCTGTCTCTCTCAAATAAATAAACGTTGAAAAAAAAATTTTTTTTAATACAAAATAAGAAAAAAAAAGAAGTCTTATCTCTCCAAGAGTTGATTGTGTGATTGTGTTATAAGTTCAATATTCCGGACTCTCCCTATGTCTTCTACCACAGTATGAGCTTCCTGGGCGGCACTGGGAGAGAGAACCTAACAGCTCCCTCCGAATCCCAAGGCATAACCCTTGGCCTGCCAGGCCCCTTTACCCCTGGGAATTTTCCCAGGCTTTATCCCCTGAACTGTCCTTCTCCTCGGCTGCTGGGCCTGTGGCCCTTGAGTTCAGACAGCCGTCTGCCCTGGTCCCATGTCCCTGCGGGGCCACCATCTCCCAGCTCCGACTTCACAGGCCTCCCCTACCAGCTTGCCTTCCAGCCTCGGTTCCTGAAAACCCCTCCCTGGCTCGAATCCAGAACCGGCCCCGCCCTCCTCCACTCACCTGGGAAGGGAGGTCAGACGGCGGGATCTGCCTCTCTTCTGCTCTTATCCCCACTCTTAGCAGCCAGCGTGATGGCTTACGCTTACGTTGCTTTTCGGCACGCTCTCCCCACCCCCGCCAGGTTTCCGTGCTAAACCAGAACCCCAATGAGGTTCGTTTTCCTAATCCTTTAAGGCTATCCGAGATCCCAACCGTTATTGAGGTCTTAGTAGTGACTGAAATAGAAAAGTGAGTCTGAACACCTGTCCGGTGCATAACTTCATCATCGAGATCATAACATCGTTTCTTAACGTCTATGATATGCCCGACACCGTGCCGCGTGCTTGGCAAACATCATCACCCATGCCCATCCACACCCCACCTTCAGATAGGCGGCACTGGCTCCAGTTTACGTGGGAACAAGTCGAGGCACCCAAGAACTACTTCACTTCTCCCAAAGTCACCCATTGGGCGCACTGTGGAGCTGGAATAGGAAACCGGCTCCCTCTCACTTCAAAGTCTGAGATGCCTCAGCTCCCTTCAAGATTCCACTAACCACTGACCTTCTGCCTGTTCGCTCTAGAGCCTTTACGCACCCAGAATGTCAGGGAAGACTGTCAGTGAACCTGCCACTCCCAGGATCCTTTGTACCCAGTCCTAGGAAGTGTCACCCCCGAAAGCTAGCAGGCACATCTTAATCTGTGGCCACATTGACCTCCCTGGTGGACCACGGTGGCCAGTCTTCTCTGCCGGACTCCATCACGGCCCTTTCCTGAACTGCTAGGCGATGGGCGCCAGGCCTCTGGAACTCAGGGCAATGGGGATCAGATAGGCTCATGGAAGACTCCCACTATTCTTCCTATTTTCTAGAAACATTGCAGAGTAGAAATCACTATCTCCCGTGGATCCGAAGCTGAGCCTGGACTTCGAAATAGTGGCTTCTCCAGGGGCGCCTGGGTGGCTCAGTCGATTAAGCATCCGACTTCAGCTCAGGTCATGATCTCGCGGTCCGTGAGTTCGAGCCCCGCGTCGGGCTCTGGGCTGATGGCTCAGAGCCTGGAGCCTGCTTCCGATTCTGTGTCTCCCTCTCTCTCTGCCCCTCCCCCGTTCATGCTCTGTCTCTCTCTGTCCCAAAAATAAATAAACGTTAAAAAAATTTTTTTTAAAAAGTGCCTTCTCCATTCTACTTGCAATTTTCCAACATGAAGATCCCAGCGGTCGAAAGAAATGATCTGAAACAGGCACTTTCACTCTTGGACTAAACAAGGAATCTATGCTGAATACGTTTTTACACTTTTTAGTTTTTTTTTTAAATTTGATTTTTGAGAGAAGGAGAGAGAGCAGGGGAGGGGCAGAGAGGGAGGGAAACACAGAATCCGAAGCAGGCTCCAGGCTGCGAGCCATCAGCACAGAGCCCCACGCGGGGCTCGAACCCGCAAACCATGAGATCGTGACCTGAGTCGAAGTCGGACGTGTAACCGACTGAGCCACCCAGGCGCCCCTGAGTACTTTTTTAGGGTTTCAGTTTTCCCTACCGTTAAAATGGGATCGGTAATGCCTTCGAACATGGGTTTTCTGGCAATGATGAGATCATATATTATGAGATGCTCTCCCTCCCCTAAGCCTGGCTCGCACTTTCCCGTTCACCTGTCTTCCCAAGGCCAGACAGTGGGATAAATGTAAGTCAGGAAGTATTAACAAGCAACAGGCCAACGGTAGACATGTGTCTAGTAAATAACAGTCTTTGAACAGCATGTGGACGGATGCTTTTCACAGAGAGGAAAGATCTAGCCTGGTCTCCTCCACTGTAAAAACCCTTGGTGCCTGTTTTCTAGACACAGGCTAAAGGTTTTATCCCGAGTCTGTCACGACGAACAGTTTCGTTAACGAGACCCATTAGAAAGAAGACCAGCCTGAGTCTGTGAGAGTCAAGAATTATAGAATATTTAAAAATGAAAACCAAAAAAATAAAATAAAATAAAATAAAATAAAATAAAATAAAATAAAAATGAAAACCAGTTTTTGTTCCTGGACACATAGAGCAAATCTAATCCAGAAAAGGTCTGGGTGGTTCAGATTCTGCCAGGCATATTTTAAGGCCGAGAAAAAAAGGTTTATAATTACGTGCACCATTTACATAATAATATTGCTATATCTGACATAGTTTGGGATGTTTGGAAACAGATTGTTCCCACAGAACTACAAACATTTCTGCTACTATCACAAGTTTGTGCTATTTATCGTGGCATTCTGGAAGAAACAGACGTGAACAAAGGTGGGCCAAAGTTTGTGTCTGGGAATCGTGCTGCAGCACCGTGAGTGTGTGGGGCTCAAGTTCATGGCATCTCTTCTTTCAAATACTAGTGGAGGAGAAGCTAATAATTGCTGAGGCCCACAGTCTTTGAGCAATCACAGTTGTAAAAACAGGTCCCGACTTTTTTCCCTCAATTTGCTTTAGTTTTTTTTCCCCCCTAAGAAGGGATTGCAATCTTGCAAAAATGTAAGTTTATCTGTTTACTCCTTTTTTTTTTTAGTTCTATAACTACAAATGAGAGCCAGAAAGTTTTTAAGTGGAAAGGCTCTCTATTTTTCCCACAGTCCTAGATCTTATTAATATAATGGGTAAAATGATTTAACTCAAATTCTGATTCCCCCAAACTAAAACAAGCCATTATCATCGAGGTGTAATCAGAGAAGTGATGGAAATTTTAAAGGCAGACAGAAGTCATAATGTTCTTAAATGGAGGGTAGGGACATTAACTTATATGGTCTTAATTCTCGTGGTTGATATTACCCAAACTTCTTAATTATACTGGTAATTTAAAAAATACTTGCCATATGAGAATGCTTAAGCGGTTTTGGTCTCAGGACTGCAGTGAAAATCTCTGAGGTTGGGCTAAAAGGATTCCTATTTACCAAATGTGGGCACATTTCATTCATGTGACTGGGGGCAGTGACGGTCGTGACATTTTTCAGTCTGAGTCTGTTCTTCGCTACTACGTGCCTCCCTTCTGGGTGGTCCAGGTGGCCGGCCACTGTCGGTGGCCTTTGAAGCATGGTACCCCTTCTCACGCCTCGTCCCAACACTGAGACATTACCCGCACAGGATGCCTCCACAAATGAGCATACAACCTACTCCAGACAAGAATGGTTTGGATAATCCACGTAAGAATGATAAATGATCAAACTGCCACTTATCTTTCGAAATCATCGTAACGTAAACGTGGCAGGCGGAGAAAGGTTTGGGCCACGAGGCCGGTGAGCAGCTATGTCATCAGGCATGGCTTTGAAGAGTCCCCCTGAGAAGTACGATTTGCTGCTCAACCACATTTCTTGCCTCTGTTTCCTCTTTATTGCCAGTGAACTTATTTATTTTGAAAGAGAGAGGGAGAGAGAGAGAGAGAGAGAGAACAGGGGAGGGGCAGAAAGAGAGTGAGAGGGAGCATCCCAAGCAGGCTCCATGCTGTCAGCGCAGAGCCCGATGCGGGGCTCGAACCCACGAACCGTGAGAACGTGACCCGAGCCGAGATCAAGAGTCAGATGCTTAACCGACTGAGCCACCCAGGCGCCTCTAGTCTACTTTTCTTTGTCAATAAAGAACATTACTGCTCGTGAATTTCACAGCCAGGGACGAAACACACCTCTCTCCCCCGTGCTTAGCAACAATTTCCTTGGGAGAACCTTCCGGCCTTTCCTATGGACTTTGAGCAGCCTGAAAGGAGAGAAGCTGCCTGGGTGTGCACACGGTCAATTAGGCGGCTTTACTGACAAAGGTCCAAAGCATGCTGGGAAACCCGAAAAGCAGGAAAAGCACGATTCTCCCGCAAGCCCCGTAGGCCAGCCATCTAGCTCAGGTTTGGACTACGATCATGGTTCTGCAGCCCCTGACAAAGGAATACGGCTCCTCTCCCGACTCTGGGAAGTCGCACCACCTTCACCGAGCCCTTCGTCTTACCTTTGAGCTACACTTGTACAACGGGTGACTGATAGAATCAACATAGTGGTGCCTCATGCAGCGCAGAGGGTCCGAGTCGATCATGAACGAGCTGTCCGTTTTGCTGTCTGTATCTCCCATCAGCGCCAGCAGGGAGAGCATAGAAAAAGATGCAGCGAGTGCATGATTTCTCATTGTCGTAAGGAAAACTTCTCAAAAGGAACAGCAGAGGGAGGCAGAGGACTAAAGATTGGCAATGCCTTCTCCCCCTAGGATCCAGTTCCTTCCCAGCAAAGGGCACGATCTGGCCGGAGCTTTCTGGTTGTCATTGTCCTTTGTGTGTCGGAGTCGGGTCTCACTCTTTCCACTTGCAATCCACCCTCACGATATCTGCCGCACAGCTGGAATGAAAACAGAAATGGTTTTCCCCGGAAACATTTACCCAGAAAAACGAATGGAGCCCAGGAGGTATTGAGTAGAATTTTTCCATGTCGTTTTGAGGAAAGAGTATCGGTTTCCAGAGTGCCATTAGCACGGGCTGTCCTTCATCCTACCAGCTCCCGCCCCATAGCTTGTGCTACGTATGTAAAGCCATTGGGAGGTGGACGCAATGGTTTCAGGAAAGCACATGTTGATTTCAGTTGCCGGAGCCCCACGTTTCTAGGAGCAAGGATAGTTTGAACTCACGGTCAAGATGAAACATGTGGTTCTGGCCCCAGCGTAACTGAATACGGGTGGTCCCGTCCCCATCCCTGGCTGGTGGGGGCGGGAGGGTCTATCCAGCTTCTCAGTGAGCTCTGGTGGCCACGTCAAGCGCACAGGACCAGAAAGGAGGCAGGCCAGGCCGAATGAACACAGGCCGCGTCCCAGGGGAAAGCAGCTCAGTTTTCATTTCCTAGTCCACCCACCTAGTTTTCCCCTTCTGTGCTCTGGGCCCATCCTGTTTTCGTTTGAAGCCCCGTGCCACCCAGCATCAATGACAAAGTGCATCTGAAATACACATTATGCGCGCCGGCCCCCAGTGTGGTTAAAGCGACACCCGCGTTATTTGCCAAAGAGTCACACGTTTCCGCAGAGCCTCTGTAGCCTGAGCACCTGGTATAATGTGACAAAGTAAGCGGTCGTCAGAGCAAACGCTTACCATTACGATGGGATCAGGGTATACCAGTTGTCCTGGCATTTGCTTTGTGCTTTTTTTTTTTTTAATATATATATTTCTTTAAGGTTTATTTATTATTGAGAAACAGAGAGAGACAGAGCACGAGCAGGGGAAGGGCAGAGAGAGAGGGAGACACAGAATGTGAAGCAGGCTCCAGGCTCCGAGCTGTCAGCACAGAGTCCAACGCGGGGCTCGAGCTCACAGACCGCGTGATCATGACCTGAGCCCAAGTCGGAGGCTTAACCGACTGAGCCACCCAGGCGCCCCAAAATTTGCTTCAGACAAACTTTCAAAAGGTATTTCAGATAAGAGTTTGATTATTTTCTTCATGGTACATTTTTTTTAACTTCCTACTTATGGCCAGTCCAAATAAACAGGGCAAAGTAATGGTAAGATCCAGATAAGAAGTTCAAGTCCCCGTAAGTCAATTCGTTTTGCTCCAATAGAATGGCCCCAGACCCACTTAGCTTCAGTTAGCTCTCTTGTGAGTGGGGGGGTGGGGGATCCCAGGCTGAAAAGTGTATGTGACAAAGGGCCGTTTCAGAGAACGGCATCCCTGGTGATGGCATAATCTCATCGCGAGTGTTTCTGGGAAATCCTATAAATGGCAGGACGGGCAGGGACCAGTAATGAGGAGACGCACCTGGGCTGGAGCACTGCCATCGATTAGCTGGGAGACCTTGCACAGGGCATTTCAACTGGTCTGGCCTCAGTTTCCCCATCTGTAGAGTAAGAGAGTTGGAAAAGATGGCGCCTACAGTCCCCTCTTGTTCTAAAATGGCCCCGCCTGATATGCACAGATTCAGTCACCACCCTCTCCAAATGTAGAAGGCAGTCCTAAAGGTAAGACCATATCTTCACACGACTTTGCACCACTTTCTTTTATGAGCTTGCTAATGGCAACATCTCATGAAAACTAATCAACCTGGGGCGCCTGGGTGGCTCAGTCGGTTAAGCGTCCCACTCTTGGTTTTGGCTCAGGTCATGATCTGGCGGTTTCGTGAGTTCAAGCCCTGCGCTGGCAGCACAGAGCTTCCTTGGGATTCTCTGTCTCCCTCTCTCTCTGCTCCTCCCCACTAGCGCTGTCTCTGCCTCTCTCAAAATAAATAAATAAAGTTTAAAATTTTTATTTATTTTTTTATTTAAAAAAATTTTTTTAATGTTTATTTATTTTTGAGAGACAGAGAGAGACAGAGTGCAAGTGAGGGAGGGGCAGAGAAAGAGGGAGGCACAGAATCCGAAGCAGGCTCCAGGCTCCGAGCCGTCCGCACAGAGCCCGACGCGGGGCTCGAACTCATGAACCGTGAGATCATGACCTGAGCTAAAGTCGGTCACTCAACCAACTGAGCCAGCCAGGCGCCCCCCCCCCCAATTTTTTTATTTTTAAAAAATTGGTCAAACCTGAGCCTAAAGCTCCAAACTGGCAAAGAATGACAAAGAGCATTTTTTTTTTGTTTTCTTTTCGGCTGCACATCACACTGAAACTCACCAAGATTTCACCTCAAAGAGCCAGAACTTTCTAGGGTTCAACGTTCAGAAGCTGCAGCATTACTGACCATTTCCTGAGTTTCAATATGACTATATTATCCCTAGTGGTTAGCTGTCTCTTTGAAGCCTTAATTAGTCTCAGAAAAGGAATTTATAGATTTCTCCTTTTACCACTCCAGCCCTACAGGTATTTCCCCCCAGGAATCGGCGGTGAAGGGGTGAAGGGAAAGGCAGACATTCTGGTCCTGGCCCTCCCTCCCCACTTCCAGCCACTTCTCTTCAGAGCCGATGGCCGGCAGCGATGGTTAAATGAACAAAGCAAAATGAAAGAAAAACCCATAGCTTGATGGCAAACAAAACAAAGAAACAAACAAACAAAAAAACAAGCAAACAACATCCAATGACAAGACCCTATAGATGTGAATGTCGAGACCCAGCTAGTCCATTTCTGAGAATTACCCTCCGTGTGAGATCACACAAGCATATGGCTATTCACTCCAACATTGGTTGTCATGGCATAAAGTTGGACACTGCACAAAATACCCACCACCAAGGGACTGGCTAAATATATTATACAGCATTCACACAATGGAATACTATGCAACTGTATAAAGAAGGATGCAGTGACTCTACTAATTTGTGTGTGATAAGAACATATATTTGTGTTCATTTATATTGGCACAGAGTCGCTCTGGCAGGGTAGTCAAGAAGCTCTACGATGAGCTATTTGCAACAGCAGGAGGATAGGCATGGGAGGAAGACTTTTCACTGTATACAGACATCTATTTTCTTTGTGCATTTCCGAACTTGTAAATGTATTGCCCATCCAAAATTTCATTCAAAAAAATTACACTTTATCTTTTCAAAACTTGGCTTAAAAATAGCAATTAAGTTAATGGATGCTTATGATTTGTGCCAGTTTGAGTATTTTCGTAGTATTATATTTTTATCTTTTATAAATATTGGAAGACCTGTTAGTCTCTTTTTTAATTTTTTTTTTTAATTTTAGAGAGAGAGAGAGAGAGAGAGAGAGAGACCACCAGTGGGGGAGGGGGCAGAAGGAGAGAGAGAGAGAGAGAGAGAGAGAGAGAATCTCAAGCAGGCTCAGCATGGAACCTGATACAGGGCTCCATCCCAGGACCCCGGGATCACGACCTGAGCCGAAATCAAGAGTGGGACGCTCAGCTGCTCAACCGACTGAGCCGCGTACGGGCTAGTCTCATTTCTTAGTCAAACATTGTTCCTGGTGGATCATTTGGTTCTTAAGCACTACTGCCACCTAGTAGCAACATCCTGAATTGCAAGCACAGTTGAATTTTTTTTTTTTTTTTCCTAAAAGGTAAAGATACTTTTTGCAAAAGTATTTTGCCAACGAATGCTGGGAAGTGTAGAACAGCAAAGAGATAGTTAATGTCACACAAAATGTAACTTTATTATCTGATTTTCTCGTTGAAGATAAGCTGAACCCAGAAGTGGTAATAAAGTATAAAAGCATGACAGGGAAAATGTTGCTTTACTGCTGATAAGAAATACATTTTTCATTTCCACACACTCACAAAGCATGGTACTTTTTGTTCAGTTTTCATGTTAAACTCCGAAACAAGAATCCAGGCAGCAATGTACATATGCCACAGAACTCACAGAGCTCTCAAAACATAAAGGTCAGATTCTTGCAACTTAACATTGGGATTTTTGCCTGAAGTGCTCGAATCGAATGAACCGCCACCGTCGTGTGGAAGAAGTAAACCTCATGCTGAAACAAAGAGCGATGTTAAATCAAGTTGTCCTAACGCCGTGTTGGTGGCGGGTGCATAGGGGAGAAGCGCACAGGGCCAGGGGAAGCATTCACGAAGAGGAACACGGAAACGAGGGAAATTGACATCACCCGAGAGCCCTGATTTACCGCGGCTTAGCGGCAATTGATGTCTGTCTTGAGGGCGCTCCTGTCACTTTTCCCAAAGTTAAATTAATTCCAATTTGCTTTCTTTCTTCCTTTCTTTCTTTCTTTCTTTCTTTTTTTAAGCCACATAGCATCAAAAATCAAATGCTGCCCATCAAGACTGAGGACCTCGGCCTGGCCAGCGATGGATTGAATGAGAAAGCGACTCTCTTGCTGAACTCAGGAGCTCCAGGGCCGCCCCGTGCGCTGGGTACGGTCTCTGAGACACGGACTTGGCCGACGTACAGAGCCCACATTCTCATCCCTCCGATGTAGAGCCTCTGCCGGCAGGAGAGGCACGTAGGCCCGCGTGCCCGACTTTGGAGCTACCCTCCAAACGATACCAGTGGAAAAGAACAACTGGTGCCCAGATTTCCCCACCTGTCATCCTCGGGGAAATAATATAGCAGAGCTTACAGCGGGCCCAGCCTCCTGGGTGAGAGATGGTGTTGTGTCCACAGATCAGCTCACTCTTGGGCTGACCTTCTGCCTGGCAGAGGCCGGACTGCTGGTTTCACGCAAGTTATTCCGGCAACAGGCTAAGACAAGCGGCCTGTGCCAAGAATGGCCTTATTCTTGCCCTGCTTGCCAGGCGAGAGAGGGCAGTGCTTGGGTATCCATATTCCCACCCGGAGGCTGTTTTCAGTATTGATAGATGCAAGTAATGCCTCCTGTGGCTCCTTTCTTTTCGTTTCTTTTTTTAATTTTTTAAAATACCTTTTACTTATTTTTGAGAGAGAGAAAGAGACAGAGCACGAGTGGGAGAGGGGCAGGCGGAGAGGGAGACCCAGAATCCGAAGCAGGCTCCAGGCTCTGAGCTGTCAGCACAGAGCCCCACGCAGGGCTCAAACCCATGAACCGTGAGACCGTGACCTGAGCCAAAGTCGGACGCTTAACCGGCTGAGCCATCCAGGCGCCCCTCCTGTGGCTTCTTTGTACAAATATGTGTTTAACACACATTCGTTAAGCACCTACGATGTGTCTCCTTTTGCTCTAGCAGATAACAGTTAAGGGTCGGGGTGGGGGGGGGGGGTAGGAATAGGGCCTATTCTGGTGCCTTCTTCCAGCTCACTGCATCTACGAGCAAAGAGGCTTGGCCTGTTGTTTCCTGGGTAATTTTTTGGACACCAGGATCAACTCTCTTAACATCTAATTCATATCTAACACGCATTGCATCATTTCTAAGAAGATTAAGTTAAACAGATAGAACATCATGACTTCGGAATGGCGTCAGTGTAACAGACAGAATGATTTGATATTTCCTATCATTTAAAACAACCCTGGCGCCAGGGTGGCTCAGTCGGTGGAGCATCCGACTTTGGCTCCGGTCACGATCTCGCGGTTCGTGAGTTCGAGCCCCATTTAGGGCTCTGTGCTGACCGCTCGGAGCCCGGAACCTGTTTCGGGTTCTGTGTCTCCCTTTCTCTCTGCCCACCCCCCACTCATGTTCTCTCCCTGTCTCTCAAAACTAAATGAAAACATTTAAAAAAATTTTAAACAAGCCTCTCAGGCACGAGTAAGGGTAAACATGGCAGAACACACAGCCTCTCTCAAAGGAACGGCCAGAAAGAAAAAGAGAAGACTGAAGTGTGGAAGAAAGCTTGCCTTGAGAGGACGCATCACACCTAGGCTTTTCGAAAAAGAAAGAATTCTAGGTCTAATCAGAGAGTGTGAATGCTAAGTAACTCCTTTTCAGGAACTCCAAGAATTCCAATTGGATCTAGTCAACTAGATGCCTTGGAGAATAAGTCAGATGCCTCTTCCCAAGGCACTTAATTTATAAACTGTAAACAGCATGTTGGATTTTATAAAGCATGCCATGCGCTCAACGAATGGTTTTTGATATTATTCCCATCTGGCGGCACATCAGTAAGCAGCCAAGCAGTCAAGCCCGGGCTGACCCGGGGGCAGCGGTACTGAGGCTGGGCAACCACAAGGTCACTGGGGAGGGTGTGGCTCGCGCCCTTGTCATCTCCCCATGTCTATTCTCCGATGGGGGGGGGCGGGGCGCGTGGGGTGTGAGGCCACGCCTGCCTCCACGATGCACCTTGGGAGAGAGGCGGCAACTTCTTTGCAAGTCGACCTGAGTCTTCCGGTCTGGGATGGGACTCTGTGTTCTCACAACCTGCATTCCTAGCCACGCATGGCCAAAGGCAGCAGTGGCAGTGATGGAGAGAGGAGTGGTGGGACAAGCAAGGCGCGGGGGGAGGACCACAGCGTGGGAAAAAGGCAGTAAATCACGATCCCGGAGGAACGAAGGGTGCAAGAAAGAAGGACTGGGAATAGAAGTGATTTCTGAGGATGAGTCAAGTGTCAAGTGGCCCCTCCTATGTGTGTGTGTCCTTGGATTAAATAGTTTTACTGTCTGGGGAGGGACTGGTGTGGGAGGACTTGACCTTGAGACTTGACTGAAACTTAAAAATCCTGATTTTCGGGACCTCCAGAAGAGCCTCTCGTTAGTCAACCTCCCGCTTACCTACAGCTTTCAATTCTTCTTCCCCAAACCCACTGCCAGCCTGGGTTCCGTGTCCCATGCCCCAGTGCTCTGCACTCATTTGTTAGAAATATTAGATAATTATTCCACTGCATTCTGAAGCCAGAAGAGCATTTTTAGAATTTTTTTTAAAAGATCCTTTTTGTGTGTGAAAGAGAAAGAGAGAAAGAAACAGCATGAGTGGGGAAGGGGCAGAGAGAGAAGGGGACAGAGGATCCCAAGCAGGCTCTGTGCTGACAGAAGCGTGCCCGACATGGGGCTCGAACTCACGAACTGCAAGATCATGACCTGAGCCAAAGTCAGACGCTCAACTGACCGGGCCACCCAGGCGCCCCTGAAACCAGAAACCCTTCCCCTCACTGGCTGTGTGATGCCGAGCAAGTCCCTCGCCTTCTCCGGGACACAGTTTTCTCATCTACAAAATGAACGGACTGCTCTAGATGCTGGTGGGGTTTTATCCATTTCCAACATCCTCCAACTCTATCCTACCTTCTCAGAGTACAGCAAGTGCTTTGGGGCTTCATTTTCCCCGAAGCAGTACTACAGTAAGAAAGGGTTCCTTTCTTACTCCAGAAGTTAATGATTGCAGAAAAGTCCAAACAAGTCGTAACGTGGGGCCTGAAGCCAAACCGAAGCCATAGGAATTTGCTACGAATGACCTTATTCCTAAACCGAGGTTGAGCCCCAGATCGGCATCCCCTGGTGGGGCCATCTGTGATACTCTGGTTCGGGATAGAAGAGGAAGATTAGTTAGAAGGGTCGTCTTCTTGGCGGATGCAAAATGAATAAGGTCCTAGCGGTCAAGAGCCAGGCACTCTGCTTGGTAAAGCATCCATAGAACCTTTATGCTAGGGGAGGTACATTCCTGAAGGCCCGGGTGGGGACTCGGGTCTAAAAGAGTTGCCTGTTGGTGATGGCTCTTGGATCCAGTGCTGGGCTTCTGTGGGTTTCTATAGTTTCTACTCTCTTCTGTTGCTTCTCTTAACTTCAGTCGACAATATATCCCCAGTGCTGAGAATCAGGAATTCATCCAATTGGGGTCCGTTTCGCCCTCATGTCAAAATCTGCACAGGAACGCTGACTGGTGGCTTTAAACTGGTTTCTAGAAGGTTGGAAGTGATGAAGTCTGATTACCCGTGTGTACTCTAAAAGTCGGTTAGTTATATCGACCATTATGTTCAAAATCTGCCGCTGCTCTTTCAACGATTGCAAATAGCTCAATTTCAGAGAGGGAAGATTCCCTACATGTTACCCACTCTTTCCCCTGAAGGGGGTTTCCCATGAGGGGTGAGAGTTTTGAGATACCCAAGCCAGGGGACTCAGTCCTGCCAGAGCATGAAGGTCTGCTCTCCCTACGGGAAAGAAAAGGTGACCAGGTGTTCTGGGGACCCTAGTGCCGGTGCAATTCGATACTTGCTCTGCCGCTGGACTGCTGGCTTTGGTGTGGCCTTAGGAGAAGAGAGGTGACCAATGTTAGCTCAGGGTACAGGCCTCCTTTGGCCCTGGAGCCAAATGAGTATGTTGGCTTTTCTTCAAAGTATCCAGCAAAGTGTTTCCAAAGCTGCGTTTGAATCTCCTCACCCGCAACAACGATTTGGAATGGTGGGTAGTTGATCTCACCTAACAGCTGTAGAGCCCTTAGTTAGAAATGGGGCATAAACAATGGGACAAACTCGCTCTTCCCAGTCTCCATTCAAATGGCCTTTTCTGCCCAACGGTGGGATTTGAATACCGAATTCAATCCTCTTGTAATCCATGCAGACTTCCGTCAAAGGGGCAAGGTGAAAATAAAAACACGCCGGGGTACATTTTCCTCCCATATTGCTAAGAATTCTGAACTCCTTGGGCTGTGGGTTTTCCCTTTGTATTTTGGCTTTGCGTAAACTCCGCACGCTTACGGCTAGCCATGGCATTTGATTGTCAGTCCGCCTTGAACAATTCCGTTCTGCTGCCTTTGGATTTCCAACCTCTAAAGAAAAATCTAAATTCCGAAAAGGAGTAATTTCCCATAGTTTGAAGGAAAGAAAAAAAAAATCACAGACATGTATCAAGTCCTAAAATATCGCCTTGTGCTTTAAAAAAAAAAAAATCGGACTTTGATTTTTCACGTCCATTTTAGGCACGTATGTGCCTACATTTCACTGAGAGCTGAGGATGGGGATATTTTTTCACTTGAAGAGTTGACCTCTTTTTCTAACGCCAAGTAAAGAAGGCAACCTCAGAGTTCAAACCCCTCTTCCGGGGGGGGGGTGGTGGGGAGAGTAGGTGAAACTGAAGGAAGCTTCTTTTTCTGAAATGGTGCCATTTGAAAATGTGGGGTGGCAGATTTTGAACATCAAAAATAATCCTTCCTCCTTCTCTTTTGTTGCTTCTCCCGTGCCCGGCTCCCTCCCCGCTTTTATTCCCCATTGATGGCAGGACTGAAGGGGACGCCCTGTTTAGGGCTATTGTGACATTCTGACAGTTCATCAACTTTTGTGAATGTATTAACCTGTTGCCCTTTCATTTTTAAAGGATACTGCAATTGGTTGGATCACAGTTTGAAAGGAAAAGCTGGGCTTGAGCCAGGCCTTGGAAGAGAGAAAATTGTCTGAAAAATTCTTAGCTTTTGCAGAAAAACAAAAAGAGAAACACATCCACTGCAAACCTTCTAGAAACCAGTTTAAAGCCACCAGTCAGCGTTCCTGTGCAGATTTTGACATGAGGGCGAAACGGACCCCAATTGGATGAATTCCTGATTCTCAGCACTGGGGATGTATTGTCGACTGAAGTTACCCATTCTTTGAATTTTCTGAGTCAGCACTCTTTCTAACAAGAAAGCGGTTGTTCCAGACTGTGAACCCCATCCAGGGTGTTACAGTCCGACGATTGAAAATGGGTCTAGGGGGTGTAACTCTCAGCCATCGGCACAATCGTCCTCAGAAACTCAAACGTGGGGTGTTTGTGTGTGTGTGTGTGTGTGTGTGTGGATTTGCAGCATGCAACCTGAACAGGCGAGCCAGCATTCATTTCGATACCAGCCTCTCCCGCCGCGCTGCACACGCTGGGGGGTTTCGGAAGGATTCCCCACCCTTTGTCTTCTGCCCGAATCAAACACAGAAGTTCATGGTTGCCGATCTGACTGGTGAGGAGTGGGTACTACCAGCTGGAACGTTGCCACTGGCAGGGGCAGACAGGAAAATAGAAATGCTCTTAATGTCCTCCCAAAGAAAACCTTTGATGGACAAAAGAGCGGTTGTATTTTTACCCTCTCCCTTCATGCTGCCAGGCGTCTTTAAATAGATCCTCTAGCCTAGGGACTTGTATGGAATAATTCATATTAAAACCCAAGAAGTGGCAGAGGAGGGTTCTTTCTTCTCTTTCTTTCCTCCCCCCCCCACCCCCCACCCCTTGTCAAGCGAACAGGAAAAGACTCATTTTCATTCAGCTGTGTTAAATTTCTCCTTTTGGGTCTTTTAATGAACTTGAGCTAATTCAGAAAAGACTACGAAAACCCCCAGGAAAAGAAAAGGAATAGGAAGCTGCATCGTCGATTGCTCTTGGATACCTTTTGGTCCCAAAGACATTAGCAGCATCTTTCAAGGATGCTTTTAAACCCATCTTTGAAGGGTTTGCATGAGGCTCTTAAATGGGGATGCCTAATTGAGAAGTCCAGTGCCTTCCATTGGCAACTCATAAACCGAACGGTTGTTCTGCTGTTAGGAGAGAGAGAGAGAGAAAAAAAAAGGAAGGAAGGAAGGAAGGAAGGAAGGAAGGGAGGAAGGGAGGGAGGGAGAAAAAGTCCTCCCCATCTCCCCGGCCCCATGCATTTTTAGTTCAGCTCCGGCTAGGATCCATTTTTCCCCTCTCCCTTTCGCCCAATTGGGTTTCCAAAAGACAGTCAAGCTCGTGCTAGCCAAATGAAAAACCCTGTCTGTCCTTCTTTTTCCTTGGGAAGGGACGGCTGTGGGAAGGACGGAGAAAGGGGGCGGAGTGGGGCCTGAGGATCCAGGGAGCTTTGTTTTAAGCCACTTGTCCCCGGAACAGACAATAATCACATTTCTCTTAATGTAGGCCGAAGTGCATCCAGGCGTTCCCATAGCTGTCCACCCCCCAGCCCTGCGCCGGAGGAGATGTGCCGGGTCACTGTGATGGTATGCCTGTCCCCGCCAGCCCGGGGTCACTCCAGCCCCGCTCTCAACCGCCTGAGGGGCAGGCCGAGCCCTGCTCTTCTCTGCGAGTGGGTTCCGGCTCAAGGGCTCCAGAAGCCCCCCGATCCTAGCAGACCTCACGGGGCTGCTCTCCCCCCCATCCCCCCCCCCCCCCACCCACCCCCGATGGAGCCGGACCCAGGCTGTCTGGAAACTCAGGCAGGGCAGAAGAGCAAGCTCACAATGGCAGAAGCTCCGGCGCAGGGAAAAGGGGGCGGGGTGAGTGGTGGAGAGCAAAAGAAAATAAAAGCCACATGCCACCCAGGAAGATTCCAGGGCGGGCGGGAAGGAGGTGGCGGAGGAAGGACTTGCAGGCAACAAGTGCCCAGACGTGGCACTGCCAGTCTAGCTGGATTCTTTTCTGAATTAGATTATGCGAAAGAAAGCGGGGAAATATATAGCCCGCCAGCTGTTCAAAGGCTTACAACCTTGCTTTTATTGTCCGGGTAAGTTGGTGAGGTGGGGCATCAGAGGAATTCCACACATACCAGCCCCGAGAAATTTTAATATGTTCCACAGTGTCATACACAAAGAGGAAATGACAGCTGATCACAGCCCAGGGCAGGCCACAGCGATCTGGGCCCTGGAGCTTACCCACCCTCACATGGCCCAGCTCTCTTCCATTGCTTTAGCACTTCGGTCATTCCACCTGCCTCCCCATCCCTTCTGCCCCTGCTTGGCCCAGCCTGGGGGTGGAGGGGGGGGGTGTTGGGGGGAGGGGGAGAGGTGGCCTGGACAAAGTAGCAGGAGCGGAGTGTCATGGGAAGAGGTGAGCCTGGCCTTAGAGGCCGCTGGCCAAGAAGCTGAGGCTGGCTAGGGTGAGTCAGGCACCCCAGGGAGTCAGAGGCATTTTAATCCAACCACGGGGGGCTTATCTGCTGATAAGGACCGAAATCAAGGACTCTGGTGATGCTGTCTTCAGGGTGTTTTTGTTTTTTTTTTTTTTCCTCCCCCGAGTAACCTACCAAAGCCAGAAAACACAAGACTGCCTTATTTCAAAGGAACACTGCGTGTGGCTCTGCCTGGGACCTAGGCTTGGGGAATGACTTCCGGCAACTTCTTCCCAGGGGCCCCCTTGAATTTAGGCCAGACCCCAGAGGTCACTGGTTCGGATCCTGGGGGCGGGACTAGTGAGCGGTGGGAGACAGTGATAGCATCTTCCTCCGGGCATGTTTTTAATTCAGTGATTCATCCAGCGGCCCTGATGTCAGCCGCTGAGTAGGTGACTCACAGCCATCCATGATAGAGACAACACGTGATCCTCTCCAAAGTGTGCTCAAGGGAGCAGAGAAAGGATTAACTGCCCTTTTTCCGGGCTTCCTCTACCCAGGCGGGAAAGGTCCGGGCCTTGTCAGCTTTGAGTGATGTGTACCCGAGATCCGGTGATAGAGGCCTCAGGGGAACCCCTTCGTCACAAATGGAAAGAAAACCCATTGATAAGCGACAATCATTTCACGTAAGCCTGGGTATCAGCAGATATTTGAAATAGCTCTTTGTTACAAGAAACTCATTGACCCGTTTCCCCGTCGGCAAAGTCCATCGCAGTCCCCAAATCTAACTGCAGAGGGCATACAGGCTGAGAATGAAGGCAGGGGACAATGCCTCATTCACCTTTGCATCCATCAGGACTAGCGGAATTTCTTAAAGGAATGATGGAATGAATAATTCACCAGTAAGAATAATAGCACTTGAATCCTGAGTCCTTAAGGTCTGGTAGAAATTGCCAGCCACCATTGGTGGCTATGATTCCGAGAAACTCACATTTTTCAAGGGCCCAGGAAAAACAAATGAGTTGGAAATTGTTAAATGTATTGAAAAATGATTTATTTTCCCCTTGACAGTGTCACTGGAACCCGGATTAAGATTGAAAACTCCACAGGCATGTTTCCATCTGTGGGTGTCAGCTGCTTGGTTACAGAGCCGCTCAAGAAGGCCTCGGTCAGTTGTCCCTTTACCTGAACCAAACGTACTTTAAAGTAAATGATGCAAAACTTTGCATTTTGTGTTCATACATTCTCATACAACGGCCTGAATAACAGTAGAAGACTATTGTTTCGACTCAGCTGATGGCTCTGTTAACCGCAGTAGTTAAAAAAAATCACCATAAAATTGCATAGCAATAGAACCCGTAGTAGCGTTTCAGGCTTTCTCAAACGGCGAATAGCCCAAAGTTGTAAATGAACTCATTCAGAAGCTGCATTTCCACTCAGCAATGCCCGGGAGGCTAGTTATTAGAGAAGATCAGGCAAGTTCCCCATAAACTGAATAGGACCCTAAAGTTCACTTTCAGAAGCCAGACTGGCGAGAAGGAAATGGGCAGATATTTGCATTTGGTCTAAGGACACACTCGAGAAGCATTCTGCAGTCCCCGCTGTATGTGGCTGACACCCACAGCCGACACTGTATTGCAGGCGTCTCCACATTTTCAAATATACCAGGTACTTAACGTTACATGTTGGAGCAGTTTGCCGTAGCCAGCTCCTTGCAAATTAAAATACACGAATATTAGAAACGAAGAGACGGTTTCACGGCATCCATATCTGTTATTACTGACAGTTACAAAGGGCAAGGGAGTGGGACTCCCGTCTCGCCAGAGAGCTTCCTTTGCTGCACCTGAATCTCCCTGGAGAAGGGAGTCTACTCTTCACGCAGGTTTATCTGGGCTCGTGAATTACAATGAGCCTCAGTTACAACGCGTTCTGAGTCATTAACATTCTGTACACAAACTTCCCGTCCCTCAAGAAAGAGTTATGCCCAGGCCTCCTACAGCCCAATTGTTCATTTAAAGAGAGAACTTGTATTCAGGAGCTCGAAAGAACCCTCCGAATATTCCTCAGGTGTCTGTAGGAGTCATTCCTACAGGTCCCGGTCCCTGCGCTGGTGGGAGCATCCTTCCTCGGTCACCGCTCGGACAGTGTAGCATCGGTCGAGCCGCAGGGACAAGCTGACTACTAAAAATAACCCTTTGCGATAAGGCCAAGGCAAACAGCATGCATTTCCTTGGACTTTTTGCCCAATCAAAATCCTATAGTAAACCCGTCCTTCTCTCTCCCCGGCGCTCCAGACTGCGTCTACGGAAAGCGAAGTCCTTGCACATTGGGAGGAGAGTGCAAAGGAACAGGATTCCTGCAAAGCGTGACAGAGAAAGCTAGAAATAAATGTTGCCTATTGTTTGAAGTCATTCTAAGCACTCCGGCGGAGCCCTGGCAGGAGATCAGCAGCATACAGAAGTAGTAATAAAAGTAAACAGTGCGCTTTTAAACTCGGAGGGTTGCCCGCCTTCATAGTGCCCCCATTGTAACAGGGATGAGGGCGGTGGGGAAGATACTGGGGCTCCAGGAATCCATGTCGCCCAATGCTCCTTCCCAGCCTCCTTTCACCGGGTCACATATAAGAACCATTACAAAGTTCCATCGAACTACGCAGAGAGTTCGAAAATAAAATCTCTTTCGGTCAAACCCAAAGGGATTTTCCAGCAGCCTCTCCGAGAGGCTCCCCGGCTCTGTCACAGACTTCAAAGACCCGTTCATTTAAAAAAAAAAAAAAAAAAAAAAACCCACAATGCTAGCATGCTACCGATTAATGCAAATTCAAGTAATGCAAATTTAAGTGGTATTTAAAGGTTGTCTCTTTGTCTGAGAGGAGGATGAAATGGTCGGTTTGGAAAGAAGCAATTTCCTAGGCAAGCCGTCAGCGTTTGTTTTTCCTGCTTACCTTGGGGGAAACGTAGGGCTCCTTTCTTCTCAGACTTTTCTGAGAGCTAGAAAGAGGTCCTGTTACTTCCAAATGCTTTTGTTCTTCTGTCCCTCTGTCACATGGCTTGCCTTTTATATTTGCAACACACAAAAGTTAGGACTGTTGTTTAAGCGACACAGGGAGAGAGAGAGGGAGAGGGAGAGGGAGAGAGAGAGAGAGAATGTCAAATGGAAAAGTGCCATTGCAGTCATATATCAATCAGGCGTGCGGCCGCAGCAGCGCACTAGCAAATGAGAATGCCACGGAAATGTGAGGCGCTCCTTATCGGGGACTCGGCCACTGCCCACCGCTCGGCTCCCTTCCACGGAGCATCTTACGATGGGATGGGAACGACACAGAAGAACAAGGGCAAGGGCGAGGAAGTTTCCTCCCCCCACCCCCATCCCCCTTTTGGAATAACAAGAGGCTGAATGAATATTCTGGGTTTAATTCTTTGGCAAGCATGCCCTGGAGATGGGCAGTCCGCAGGGAAGAGTCGTAGTTTTGGAAATACACGGACGGTGGCATTCTGTTTAACGATTCAGCAGCTGCCCGAGATGAAGTTGAGATTCTAAGTATAAGGGAGGAGGAGGACGGGAATCAGAACGACTTCTCAGGCGATGCTGTAGAAGCAAGTGCAAAACGCTGCCCCGTTTCATCACGATGTGTGTGGGTGGCGAGAGCTCTTTTCTGAGTTGTTCATCCATTACATGATTTCTAGCAGCGTGTACACGATGAAATCCACAAGGGCACGTTAATAAGTGCCTTCATCTGCATCATTTAGAATAAAACTCTCCATATGGTTTTGAAACAATGAGAAAGTGCAGCCCTTGGCTCCTGGGAATATAGGAGTGTGAAACTAACAGGTAACTCTCCATACGATTTTGAAACCATGAGGAAGTGCAGTCCGTGGCTCCTTGGAATAGAGGAGTGTGAAACTAATAGGTAAGGCCGACTCCCCAGCGAAACAGCTAGTTTTGGACAAAAGTGGCAAAGGTCACTATGTGTGGGCGCTAAGTGCTTGCTAGCTGGACAACGCTGTTTAGGAGCTGTGAAAAGACAAAGGGGAGTATTTCCTTCAAAAGCTCAAAATTAAGACAGAAAACCATCAAGCAATTTTTGTGGAGAACACGAAGAACCATTGAACCATTTATGCATTATTTTATGTCACACAGACACAGCCCCAGAATGATTTTTTTTTAATTAACCCTGATGAAGAATTAAACTGAGAATATTTAAAAAATGGCGTTTCACGGAAGAGTAAATGTATCATAAAACTGAAGAAGAAATTTCTCTTGGGAGGTCCATAGGGTTGTTGATGCCGAAACTGTCATGTTCATTTGTTCATTAAAATAAATTGATGATCACATCATTACTTTTCCACAGAACTTTTACTCTAAACAGTCATTGATGTTTACAAGAGGTGTCTTCAAATGTTCAGTTATACCTCTACCTTTTTCAGAAGAAGCCTTTCCTTTTGCCCCGTCAGCAAAACTCTGTCTACCTGGGACCAGCCAGTTACAAAGAGAATCCACCTACAAGGCCGAAGGAGAAATGACAAGTTCAAAGCCTTGCGAGAAAACCGGGCACTAGGGCCGATGATGATACTGGCCAAATGTCTTAAAAGCAGAAGATCAAAAAAGCAAATGGAAATTGGGCCTTAAAAATGGAAACAATCTGAAAGGGAAAATGACTTGTAGCTGAGTAAGAGCCATGGAAATAGTCATGAACACATTTTCTGGCTCAGTTCTCTGGGTCAGATCGGGAGGGAGGATGGACTCTTTGGCCACCAACACGTTCAAATATCACAGCTTGCCGCCCATCCACCTTTGTTCATTTCTCTCAAATAAATACCTTGTGGCTTTCCCAACGCGTGGTCACCACTCCGCCCCACTCTCTGATTCCTCTGGGTTTCTCAGAGTTTATCTGCTCTGAAGGGACGTCAAGAGGTGTATGGTCCTTCCCGGTTGGAATTTTCCAGCCTTGTACAACCTGCCCTTCTGCAAGAGCACCACAGAGAAGTGTAAAGATCGCAAACACATTGACTGCTTGGCCACAGAAGACCGGCTCTCTCCCAGATGGAGCCCCACTGCTTCCTCCAGCCGTTTATTCTGTCAGGGGTGGCGAAGAATACCATCTGCTCCCTTCTCAAGAGAAAGGCTTCGCCTCCGCCCATTGGGCTCCAGAAGACCCGTTTCCGAGCCTATCGATAGGCATCTGGCGACAGGAACTCTTTTTTTCTCTCACATCGTGCTTTTCAGAAAGGTCGCTGTGCCACGTATGGTTACTTTACTGGCTTGTTGTAAACATTGCTGAGGAAGAAGGGTTCCCTTTAAATTTCCACCCATGCCAAAAGGGATGAAAATACTCCTGCTGCAATTTCACATGCACTCGGGGTTCTGAGAAGGAGGTGTCTATCAGCTGGATGGGAAATCTTTTAAGGGCTCGCTTATGAGCCTTTGTTTTCTGGTGCTGCTTTCCGGTTCTCTCTCTCTCTCTTTCTTGGGAGCTCTCGTGGATATTTACTAGAGCCGCCGAGCATCCAAACACCTGGGAAGGGATGGGTAATCCCAAGACAGGTCCTGCCTCCTCCCTGCGGAATCTGAAGGGAGGAGGTATTTCCTCTCCCCTCTTTGGGCAGCTGGAGAGCCAGGTGGATGTGCCATCCAGGAGGAGTGGCCAACACATGCAGACATTCAAAGGTTATTCTCCATGGTTGTTCTGGAATGGAGAGCCCGGAGGATACAACAGCCAATGTCGGGGGCAACCGAGCCCAGCCACGTGAGGTGGCTCTCCTGGGGACACAGGGTCCAAGAAGGCATCCTTAGCAATTTGCTCTTTTTGGCTACATCCGTATTCACCATTTTATGAGCCTGGATCTCCAGCTTTCCACGTGATTCCGTGAACGGTACCCCCCATCACCATACCCACCAAGATCCTGCCAATAAATTCCTTTCTGCTTTAATTAGCAAGAAACAGTTTTTGAGATGGGCGACCTGGTGTCCTGACCTGAGCATTCGATTTTCCAAATTTAGGCAAACCAACACCATTAGCATACAGATGGAAATGCAGCCTTTACTTCTTCTTAGCCACTTCCCCAAATAAAAAAATGGTTTCCGATTCACTGACCGCCTACTATAGTCTCTGTTATAAAATTTCAAATGTAGAAAATTCCCAGCAAGACCCATAGTTCTTATATGTCAATACTTATCGAGGTACCCACTGAGAGCCAATAACATTTCATATCATATCTACATGGATAAAGATAGGAGTGTGCGAGTGTGTGTGTGTGTGTGTGTGTGTGTGTGTAAAATCCAGACATACTGGCATAATCTGCTAGTCACAGTTTTTAATTCTCTGTGAGAATACTAATCTTTACCATCCTCATGAATAGGATAGTATTCATTCAAAAATACCTATCCATAATAACGACAACAACTATTGAATGCTTTTTTACTGTCTGCTGGGCTCTGAGCGAAATATTCTATACGTATGCTCTCTTTCAGAGAGATACACAACAGTCCTGTAAGGTGAATACTATTATTCTCTTTTATACTAAGGCTTTTTCTCAAGCTTATTTATTTATTTTTGAGAGAGTGAGAAAGAGAGTGCCCATGAGCGGGGGAGGGGCAGAGAAAGAGGGAGGGAGAGAGTCCCAAGCAGGCTCACACGGTGCCAGCAGGGACGGAGCCTGACTGGTGGGGCTCACACCCACGAACCGTGAGACCAGGACCTGGTGTCATCAAAAACCTCAAACTCTTTCCACTTCTGTCGTGCTCACCGTTCTTGGCTTCTGTTCCCTGGGAGGTTAATTCGTGAACCCAAGATAACCGGTGGGGACTCTACAAATCGCCTCTCGATTCAGGGATCAAGAGGGAAGGAGGAAAGAGCTTGCTCTATGCCTGCTTCTTAGTGATCAAAAAGGTTGACCAGTAGGTGGGTAGATCGCCAGTAGCCTCTGCCACAGGAAGAGCCACCCATATACCTCGGAGTGTGACGTGTGCTATGAGGCAAACAAAACAGTAATGAGATAAAGAGTAAGTGAAGTAGCCCAGGAAGAGGGCTGAATTAATGGGGTGAGCCGAGTTGGGCACCCCATGGAGGTGGCATTTGAATGTAAATGCTAAGAGCAAACTTGGGAAGCAGAAATGCCAAAGTGGCTGCAAAGAGGGAGAGGGACAAGTGATAGGAGCTGGGCCAGACATAAAAGCAGCAGTTTTAGGGGCGCCTGGGTGGCTCGGTCCGTTAAGTGTCCAACTTCGGCTCAGGTCATGATCCCACGGTCCGTGAGTCCGAGCCCCACATCGGGCTCTGTGCTGACAGCTCAGAGCCTGGAGCCTGCTTCCGATTCTGTGTCTCCCTCTCTCTCTGCCCCTCCCCTGTTCATGCTCTGTCTCTCTCTGTCTCAAAAATGAATAAACGTTAAAAAAATAAAATAAAATAAAATAAAATAAAATAAAATAAAATAAAATAAAATTTTATTGGCCAGTGGAGAGAGTTTGGGTCTTCCTATCGGTCGAATTGTGTCCCCTCGGAAAACCATCCGTTGCAGGCCTAACCTCCAGTACCTCGGGACGTGACCTTATTTAGAAATGGGGTCTTTAGGGGCATGGGGGTGGCTCAGTCGGTTGAGTGTCTGACCTCGGCTCGGGTCATAATCTCACAGTTTGTGAGTTCGAGCCCCACATCGGTGTCTCTGCTGTCAGTGCAGACAGAGCCTTCTTCAGATCCTCTGTCCCCACTCTCTCTGCCCCTCCCCTGCTCACTCTCTCTGTCTCTCTCAAAACAAATAAATAGGCTTGAAAAAAAGAAATAGGATCTTTACAGGGATGACCAAATTACCATGAGGTCCCGAGGGTGGGCCCTAACCTGATATGGCTGATGTCCTTATGAGAAGGGGAATCTTAGACACAGAGACAGACACGGACAGAGGGAAGATGAGGTGAAGACACACAGGGAGAAGATGGTCGTGTGACTGGAGTGATGGATTCACGAGCCAAGGAAGGCCGAAGGTTGATGATGAACAATAGGAGAGAGAAGACGCAAGGAACGCTTCTTCCCTAAGGCCATCAGAGAAAACACAGCCCTGTTGCCGTCTTGGTTTCTGGCCTCAAGAGCTGCGATGCGATACCGTTCTGTTGTCTAACACCGTACAGTTTTTGATACACTGATAGAGGAAATTAACACAATTTTGTTTGCCATCGGATAGGAACGCACTGATGAGTGTAAAGCAATCATTCACGTTTTTGGAAGCTCACTCTGCCTCATATGTAGGTGGGTCATGGGCAGATGAGGGGGGAAGGGCAGAGGGCAACAAGAGAGGTCACTGAAGGGGCGCCTGGGTGGCTCAGTCGGTTGAGCGTCCGACTTCGGCTCAGGTCATGATCTCGCGGTCCGTGAGTTCGAGCCCCGCGTCAGGCTCTGTGCTGACAGCTGGGAGCCTGGAGCCTGTTTCAGATTCTGTGTCTCCCTCTCTCTGACCCTCCCCCGTTCATGCTTTGTCTCTCTCTGTCTCAAAAATAAATAAACGTTAAAAAAAAAGATCAGTGAAGTCTCCCAGGCAAGAGAAGGCGGTTGCTGGTACTAAGGTCGAAGCAGAGCAGGTGAAGTGAAGCAGACGGATTTGGGAGGTATTTTGGGGGGTGAATGATACAAGACTTGCCTCTGAATGAAATGTGGAAGGTGCCAAAAAGAGAAGAACCCAGAGCCATTCCTGTCCCAGGGCGGACGGAGGGAAGCACAGGTTTGGTGAGGGGCAGGGTTTGGAATCATTACATTCAGTCTGGAACAGGTTCAGTTGGACATTCTTGGAAGATGTCCACGTTGGAAAGGTAGAGAAGATGGTGCGATACACAAGCCTGAATTTCAGGGACAATTTCAGAGCTAGCACTATGTATATTTCAAGGATATCGACCTATGCAAGGTATTTAAAGCTATATGGCTGATTGAGATCACCGGGGGAGAGAATCCAGCTAAAGGCTAGGTACTAGGATGGAGTCCTGAGCTCCCCTCCAGTGACAGAGATCGAAAAGAAGAGCCAGAGATGTAGGAGGAAAACCAGGAGAGTGGGTTGTCATCAGAAAACAAATGATACGGGACGCCTGGTTCGCTCAGTCTGTTAAGCATCCGACTTCGGCTCGGGTCATGATCTCACAGTCTGTGGGTTCGAGCCCCGCGTCGGGCACTGTGCTGACAGCTCAGAGCCTGGAGCCTGCTTCGGATTCTGTGTCTCTCTCTCTCTCTGCTCCTTCCCCGTTCATGCTCTGTCTCTCTCTGCCTCAAAAATAAATAAACGTTAAAACTAAAACGTTAACACTGAAAGCTGTTGCCTAAGACTGGAGAATAGACAAGAGCTTTAAAAATGCTAATGCCCGGGCCTCACTCAGGCTAATTACAACAGGCTCTTGGGGCGCCCGGGTGGCTCAGTGGGTTGAGTGCCCGACTCATGATTTCAGCTCAGGTCACGATCTCACGGTTCATGAATTTGAGCCGTGCATTGGGTTCTGCGCTGATGGCACAGAGCCTGCTTGGGATTCTTTCTCCCTCTCTCTCTGTCTTTCCCCTGCTCTCTCTCTCTCTCTCTCTCAAAATATATAAATAAACATTTTCTTTTTATTTTAGAGAGAGAGCGAGAGAGCAAGAGCATGTGTGCACATGAGCAGAGAATAGGGGCAGAGGGAGAGAGAGAGAGAGAGAGAGAGAGAGAGAGAATCTTAAACAGGCTCCATGCTCAGTGAGGAGCCCAATGCAGGGCTTGATCCCACGACCCTGGCATCATGACCTGAGCTGAAATCAAGAGTCGAACACTCAACCCACTGAACCACCCAGGCTCCCCAATAAATAAACATTAAAAAAACACAGGGTTTTTAAAGGTGGAGACAGGGCATCTGGTATTTTAAAAAGCTCTCTTTGGTTTCTCAAGAAATTACAAATAGAACTACCATATGATCCGCTCCCGGGTATATATCCACAGGAAATGAAAATGCGGGATATTGAAGAGATAGATGTACCCCTGTGTTCAACGTAGCATTATTCACAATAGCCAAGATATGGAAACAACCTGTGTCCATCAACAGATGAATGGATAAAGAAGATGTGAGACACACACACACACACACACACACACACACATGCACACACACACAGAGGAATATTATTTGGCCACGAAAAATAAGGAAATCCTACCATTTGCAACAACTTGGATGGACCATGAGGGTATTATGCTAAGTGAAATAAATCACACAGAGAAAGACAAATACCGTATGATCTCCCTTACATGTAGAATCTAAAAAAGAAGGACCCTTAGAAACAGAAAGTGGAGGTGGTTACCAAAACTGGAGGTGTGAAAAAAAAGAATAAGAAGACAAGGAATAAAAATACATTAATTAAAATAAAGTTTCCCTTAGAGCATCAAAAGCACAGTCCATCAAATAATCAACTGATAAGCTGGACTTCATTAAAACAAAGACTGCTCTGTGAAAGACCATGTTAAGAGAATGAAGAGAAAAGCCACAGACTTGGAGAAAACATTTGCGAAAGACATCAGATCTGTGAAGAATGCTGAAACTCAAAAGAAGAAAATGAACAACCTGATGAAAAAATGGGCAAAATACCTGAACAGACACTTCACCATAGAAGAAGGCAGAAAAGCAAATGAAAAGATGCTTCACATCATATGTCATTAGGGAAATGCAAATTAAAACGACAGCGAGGGGCGCCTGGGGGGCTCAGTCGGTTGAGCGGCCGACTTCGGCTCAGGTCCTGATCTCGCGGTCCGTGAGTTCGAGCCCCACGTCGGGCCCTGCGCTGACGGCTCGGAGCCTGGAGCCGGTTTCGGATTCTGTGTCTCCCTCTCTCTCTGCCCCTCCCCTGCTCATGCTCGGTCTCTGTCTCAAAAATGAACAAACATTCAAAAACAAAAACAAAAACGACAGTGAGCTACTAACCACATGCCTATTAGATTGGCCAAAATCCAGAACAACGATGGCACCAAACACAGGCGAGGATGTGGAGCACCAGGAACTCTCATTCATTGTGGGGGGAAATGCAAAACAGTACAACCACTTTGGAAGACAATTTGGCAGTTTCTTGCAAAAGTAAACATACTCTAACCATATGATCCAGCAGGTGTGCTCCTTAGTATTTGCCCAAAAGGGTTGAAAACTATACCATACAAAAACCTGCACGTGGATATCCATAGCAGCTTTATTCGTAAGTGCCCCAACTTGGAAACAACCAAGCTGTTTTCGGTAGGTGAACAGATCAATAAACGCCTGTACATCCAGACAGTGGAATACTATTCCGTGCTAAAAGGGAGTAAGCTATCCAGCCATGACAAGACAGAAAAGAATCCTGAATGCATATTACTTTCCAATTGCATATGTCAATAATACCTCAGTAAAGCTTACATTCGTGGAAAATGCACATTCCTACGTGAAAGAAGCCAATCCGAAAGGCTACCTACCGTATGATTCCAACGATACGGCATTCTTGAAAACGCAAAACTATGGAGACGGTAAAGTGATCAGTGTTTGGCCAGGGGTTGGTGTGGGTAAGGAATGAATAGGCCAAACATGGAGAATTTTTAGTACGGTGAAAATAGTCGGCAAGATACCGTAATGATGGATAGATGTCATTATACGTTTGTCCAAACCCATAGAATGTCCAGCACCAAGAGTGAGCCTTAATGTAAACTGTATGGACTTTGGGTGATAATGATGTCAATGTAGGTTCATCAGTTGTGACAAATGTACCAGTCTGGTGTGAAATGTTGATATCGGGAGAGGGTGTGTGTGCATGGGGAGGGGAGACAGGGGAAACACGGGAACTCTCTGTACTTTCCGCTCAATTTTTTTTTTTTTTTGTGGACTTAAGTCTACTCTGAAAAATAAAGTCTATGTAAAAAAACCCAACAACATAGCACACCCTCTTTCTTCCCCCACCCACCGCATGAAATGTTACCCAATTAAGCAGACAGCCTCGAGGGGCAGGGGGAAACTCCCCAGGCAATTCTAAAGCACAATCCGAATTAAGAACCAGTCTTTAACCATTATAAAAATACCCAGTCAATTCAATGAGCAATTTCACAATGTAAATTCAAGCTAATGAACCACTGCATATGTACTAATTTTAGTGAATAATCTCTTTTGGCACGGTTTTCACCATTTTATGAGAATCTTCAAAGCACTGAGAGGATATCTTTTTCATACAGCATACTGTACATCTCATCAAAGCATAAATCAGGACAATCTTCAGTTTATAAAAAGATGACGAAAGAAAAAAGACCCTCAGCCCTAAATTCAAGCACCTTTTGAACTTTATAAAAAGTGATTTAAGAGCCACATTGTTACTGCAATAAGAAAACTAAGATTTTTATCTAGCCCTTTTCTTTTTAAATACATTCTTCTATCCGCGAGTTACTCCAGAAAGATAGTGAACAATCATTTTATACACACAATTAGAAATGCGAAGATTCAAAGCAGTCCGAAGAACATTTGAGAAAGAAAAAAAAAAAAAAAAAAAGGACATATTTGGTGGGGAAACAAATCCTCTAACAAAATGTGTCAAGCTTGCTAATAAGCTCTTCCTTATTTAGGGGAGAAATAGAACTAAAATCATCAGTTAGTACTATGCCACACTACTGGGCATGGGGTGCTTCATACTAGCGGTAAGGACCCCGATATCCATTTTATTTCAAAGGTCTTAGTCCCCACTCCACAGGAGCCCTCAATAATATCGGACACAAACGAGCCACTCTTCCTCCAAATTTTTCTTCCCTGGCATCCTTTTCTTTCATGGCCTCAATGCTCTTCACTAACACCCACCTGAATGATTTATCTAGTTCCTGGTTCCTACGTCACCTCCACGTCGATCTCTGTTCTCAGCCTAGTTTCTGAACTTCAAAACAGGAATTGCCACTTATTCCTGAGAAAGCACCATTTAGATCTCCCATGGGCACCTCTCACCGGGATACATAAGCGCAACTGATTATCCTCTACGTCTCCAACATTATCTGCACCTTTAACTCAATTGCACCACGGATGCCCCAGCCTGGCAAATCTCATTAGCTCAGCAATTTGGGCAGAGTCGTTAAACTCCTTACAACCTCAGTTACTTCATCTGTTTTATGGGTAAAGAAAACCAATTTAAGAGGCTCGGCGTGAAGGTTATTTGAGGCATTGAGCTGACACGATTTCAAAGATTATCGCTGTGTGTTGTTACCCTGCTGGAGAACGCCAACGGAAATGGTGAACTCAGCCCCAGCTACAAACAGGCCCAAGGTCTTCGACTCCCATGTTAAGATGCCTATAAAACTACCGGGAGGCTGGGAAGTAATGACTTTCTCTACAGAATGAAACCGAACTGCTTCAGTCATATTTGAACTTCAACTTCTTTGGTTCTTCCTGTAAGATAATAGACTCTGCTGTCAACTCTTGATTCTTCTTTAAGAATCAAAGAGATTCTTCAATTTCACAGTATTAAGAAATATTCACTTCCTTTAGTACCAAAGGCGACATTCGTTTGGAAATAACATTCTTAATTAACTTTGCATGTCTCCGTGATCAAGGACAAACTACGTTCACTAGTAGCTCAACAAATTCATGTTAGGCCAGTTTTCATCTTACTTAAGGTCAGTTTCACGCAGAAAGAATTACTCTAAGAGTTTGTACTGACAGCTTCTAATTCACGTATACTTTTCAAAGGATGAATAATCATGCACTTGATGTTCAGAGAAAGATTATAGTTCTTGATCTTCCCCCCCCCCCCGCCACACAAAAAGATACCACTCATCATACTTCCCACTTCTTTATTTTTCCCCAAAGAATTTTTTTCACATATTGAACCATTTCCGCAAATTTGTGACTTTTTCAATCAAAACTTTCATTTTAAAAATCACATGTGGTGGTTTGAGTCAAGAAAAAAATAACAGGCATAGAGTCATGCTATAGCTGTTTTGTGTGACGAATAAAGGCAGCTTGATTTTATCCATTTACTTATTCGATCTGTATTTATCAAACACCTATTAAGTGCAGAAGGCTCCGTCTTTCCTAACGGGGCTGATGGATAATTATGCTTTTAGAAATGTCTTCAGATTTTCCCAGATCTCTGAGGAATTATTTTCAGACCTCTTTTTTCAGTCCCACTCATTCATTTATTCAACAGATAATTTTTGAGCAGAGCCACGCCCTGTGTTAGGCCTTGGAGACAGAACAGCAAAGGACACGAACAAGGTCCAAGCTCTCGTGAAGCAGAAATTCCATTAGGGAGGCTGACAACAGGCTCATAAACAAACAGACAATATACTTTCAGGAATTGGTAAGCGCCATGGTGACAATCAAACAAAAAACAATAGTAAAGATGGGGCTCCTGGGTGGCTCTGTCGGTTGAGTGTCAGACTCTTGATTTTGGTTCAGGTCATAATTCAGGGTTGTGGGATCAAGCCCTGCATTGGGCTCTGTGCTGGGCATGGGGCCTGCTTGAGAGTCTCTCTCCGCCCCCCCCCCTTCTGTTCCTCCTCTGGTGTGCACACGCACATGCTCTCTTAAAAAATAGTAATAGGGGCGCCTGGGTGGCTCAGTCCGTTAGGCGTCTGACTTCGGCTCAGGTCATGATCTCACGGTTTGTGGGTTCGAGCCCCGCGTCGGGCTCTGTGCTGACAGCTCAGAGCCTGGAGCCTGCTTCGGATTCTGTGTCTCCCTCTCTCTCTACCCCTCCCCTGTTGGTGCTCTGTCTCTGTGTCTGTCTCTCTCTCAAAAATAAATAAACATTAAAAAAAATAGTAATAATAAGGAGATCCAGAGTGAAGGGGACTATTATTTTGGAGTGGGCAACCAGGAAATGCACTCAGGAGGAAGTGATATTTGAACAGAGATGTGGGTGAAGGTAAGAGAGAGTCATGTTGGGAGAGGATCATTCCAGGCAGAGGAAACAGAGCAAGAGTAGAAGAAAATGAGGCAAGGGCCAAATCACGTAGAGCCTTGTAGCCATGATGAGGCTTTTGAGGGTATTCTAAATGTGATGAGAAGTCATCTGGGAGTTTCAAACCAGAAGGTGACATGACCTGATTCAGGTTTATAAAGGATGACCCTGGGGGGCGCCTGGGTGGCTCAGTCGGTTAAGTGTCCGACTTCAGTTCAGGTCACGATCTCTCAGTTTGTGAGTTCGAGCCCCGCGTCAGGCTCTGTGCTGACAGCTCAGAGCCTGGAGCCTGCTTCGGATTCTGTGTCTCTCCCTCTCTCTGCCCCTCTCATGCTCATGTTCCGTTTCTCTGTCTCTCAATAATGAATAAACCTTAAAAAAAATTAAAAGGATGACCTCGGGGTCTTTTGCGGAAATAGTCTGGTTAGGAGGCGAATGCAATGAAACATGGTTAAATTCTGACTGTATTTTGAAAGTAGAGCTCTTGCAGAACGGGCTGAAGGACCGAATGCATGGTTTAGGTGAAGAAGAGGAATAGGCAATGACACACTTAGGTTTTTGGTAGGAACACAATGGGTGATCGGTTGGCGTTCTCATTTCACTGAAACAGCGGATGAGGGAGGCGGAACCAAGAATTGGGATTTGGGCGTAATAGAACACCTATTGTGCAACAAGGAAAAATGGCTACCACACAGACCAGACCTGTAAGAACATCACTCATTGGAAGAAAACTCATGGGGAACAGGACTGGGGCAGATGCGTGAGTTCCACACGGCCCCTCCCACTCTGGGGTACCTTGAGCCAAGTTCTTCTCTGACATGATGAGGGGCCAGGACGTAAAAGCAGTATGAAAAAGTCGAGCTGTGCCCCATTCCTATCCTGCCAGCTCCTCTTCCCGTGTGAGGGGAGTGAGTGAAGGGCCCAGACCTTGTGCCGCAGCCGTGGGGACAAAGAGAGACTAGCAGCAGGATTTGTCACACTAGTGCTCACGATTAAAGGAGCACCAGCTTCAATTTGGGCATGTTTGGAGGGCTGAGGTCCAAGTCTCATGGTCGACCAGGATTGATGTCCTTAAGTACAAAGCCTTGGCCAGCTTCTACGGAGATTTGCAAGAGGCCGACTTCCTCTCTACAGGGGATAAATCACAGACAAATTAATACTTACCTCGTAGTAAAAAAAAAAACTTGGACTAAGTTGGTAGAGGGGTGAAATGTGCTTGGATTCTGCAAACAGTCTGAATGCAGATTTTCTAAAACAAAAACACAACAACCAACCAACCAACCAACCAAACGAAAAAACCTCTTGCTAATGGATTGATCTCGTGAGTTGAGGGGGGAAAAGAGGTCTCAAGAAGCACGTAGAGTTTTTTTGTCCCGAACAGCTGATTTCATCTTGTTGTCACTCACTGAAATAAGGAAGGTTAAAGAAGTGCGTCGTGAGGGCGGAGGTGAGATCAAGGAGGTTCTGATCTGGAAATGGTTGATAGACACCCAAGTAGAGAGGCGGCCAACACCTGGAGTTTAGGGGAGAGATCTGTGTAGCTGATACAAGTTTCGGGGTCATCGGCACGTAGGTGCCTTTTAAAACCACGGGACTAGGGGCGCCTGGCTGGCTCAGTCGGTTCAGCATCCGACTCTTGATTTCAGCTCAGGTGGCGATCTCGCAGTTCGTGAGCTTGAGCCCCACATCGAGCTCTGCGCTGACAGTGTGAAACCTGCTTGGGATTCTCTGCCCCTCCCCTGCTCTCTCTCTCTCAAAAATTAATAAATAAACAATTTTTTTTAATTAAAAAAACAATAGAGCCAGGGGACTGGATCCTCTCAGGAGCAAATATAAAAGAGAAAAGGGCCACAAATTGAACTCAGCCTGGGTTATACTCAATATTTAGAAATCTGGAGAAGGCCTCATACCTACTTCTCCTAATGCCCACTAGACTCTCGGTTGCCTACACCAAGAAAAGAAGGAAGATTCAAGCACAATACAATCTCAAAATAATGCCTGTGATTTACCGCATAAGGCAGGCCTGAGGCAGACCGGAAGCGTCCCGTTCCAAGGCCATGGGGGAGTATTTTTGCAAACGCAGATACAAAACATGACGAACATACACATATTAAACCACAGCTTTCTCTTCACTCCTCCAAGGAGAATTACCTATCAGCGGAACAGAAAATTGGCAAAAGTCGTCTCTTGCAGAGATTTCAATTAAAATGATATAATTATCTCAAAGTTTTTTTGGAGAAGATTTGTTTTTCTTTCGAATGCAACATCTTATCCTATTTTTAATTGGGCTATATTTTACTCTGTCCTCCCATAAAACTACAGAACTATTAAATTAGTAGACGTTCCCTTCGTGGGATATGTCGACTTTCTGCTTCAAGAGGAGGCCTTTCAGGCCAATGTTCTTTGGCCTGAGTTACAGAGCAACGATGTTTCCGATATGGTTAGTCTACCGCAGATCAGGCTTAGATTCTCTAATACTCTAGGGAGAAGTCATCAAGGAAATTTGAAAATGCCATCGGCCTTCCCTCCACTTTCGAATTTACAGCCAGGAATTGGTTGTGGCCTAAGCTAAACGAAGTAGACATTAAATCATGATTAGTAATATTTAATCAGGAACCGAAAGAGTCTTGGTTGGTAGGAGTGAAGCAACAAGTAAAAATTAGGGAACTAGTCTGGTCCCTCTTTGTGTTAGTTTATTTCTTCCCCTCTAAAACGAAAAGATCACGAAAATGTAATGGATCGGATTCTAAAATGTGTCAGGTACAATATACGTGTGAGCATTGCCGAGACATTTCTGGGAAAATAAACAATAACTAACGAAGGGTGTGGCCAGAACACCTACTGCTCACCCAATATTCACGTACTCTCACATTTGTCAGCCTCCTCGTTGCTGAGGGGATGATGTGACTGGTTCTGGCCAACAGGCAGAAAAGGTGTCCCCCCTGGGTCACGCCATTTACGACCTCGGGCACCAACTCTTCACTTCTTTCTTCCCATACTTTGGTGACCCGAAGGCCATGTGCTAAGATTGCAACATTGCCCATGGAAGCGGCTTGTGTCACGGAATCTCTCCCTGAAAGACAACTGGTCTGGAGCGTTGCCCAACCCAAGGTGGCATTCAGGTAAATGTGAAGTAAGTCTTTGTTGTATTCAGCTACAGAGATTTGGGGGTTTGGGTTTTCCCATAGCGTATATGTATATAGTGATACAAAAGGAAACTTTCCTCAAGAGACACTCCCAAACGGATCAATGAAATATCAAAGGGTTCATAAATAGACCCGTGTCTACTTACAAGTTTAGTATATGACAATGAGGTCTTACATCAGTGAGGAAATACGGCTTATTGGTACACGTCTAAGTTAACAAATGAACCCCAAACCTAGTGTTCCAAAACAGCAGTAATCATTTATTGTCTCCCACAGATTCAGTGGGTCAGGAATTCTGACAGAATGGCATGGCGATAGCTCGTCTCCACACCCTGCACAGTGTTTAGAGCCTCAGCTGAGGCAGCTCGAAGGCTGAGGGCCAGATTTTTCTGAGGGTTCATTCACTCACGTGTCTGAGGCTGATGCTGGCTGTTGGCTTGAGGCTTAGTTGGGACCGGCAGCTGGAACACCCACGCGTGGCCTCTCTGCATGGCCTGGACAGCCTCACAACATGGTGGCCGGGTTTTAAGGGTGAATGTAAGCAAAAAAAAAAAAAAAAAAAAAAAAAAAAGGGCCGTGCTCCCTATGGCGACCTGAGCCTTCGCAGTCACACAGCATCACTTTTGCCACATCCTACTGATTGAGGCAGTTACAATGGTTCACCCAGGTTTAAGGGAGAGAATACAGACACCGCCTTTCAGTGGAGAAGTGTCCATGTCGTATTATAAGAAGGGCATGAAGGATGGGAAAAAAATATATATACATGGACTTACCATCTCTGAAAAATACAATCGGTCACAGTGAAAATGAGTAATGTGTTTGTTAAGGAACACATACTACTTTGGGACAAGCTGAGTTTTGCCCTCCTACTATGGAGGTGAGAATAACAGACATTTGCTTACACACAGATATGGTTTGGACAGATTACTGAAACTCTAGCTAATAATTACATGAAGGAAGAGAGGCAGCCGATAAGCTTTTCTAAAATTAAAGATGTTTTGGCAGACCTTCCTCGAATCACAGACTAGTATATAGGTTAAATGTCCGTATGCGTTATTTTAGGTAGTTATCTTGTACGTTTGGAAATAATTGGGGTCATTTACGGAGATATCTTTAATGTTCAGAGCCTTGAAAAATTCCAGACCAAAGATAGTTTTGCTGCTGCATATGAAATAGAGTTTGGGCTTCTATTTCCTATGTGTCTATGTACTGTAGTAAATGAAAAACAATTTTCTAGGAGGATCTTGGCCTGGCCCATGGTGTGCCCCTGTCTCACCTTAAAGCAGAGGTAATATGGCTCCCTATTCAGTCATATACCCTTATTAAGTGATTCCCAGCTTTTTGCAAATGGATGTCAACCCTACTCCCGGGTGATCGACCGTCTGCCAAAGTATTCCAACATACAAAGGCTGACTGTCAGAACTTATCAGAGCGCAATCTCAAACCCTCTGTTGCTCTATTTTTCATTGAATGTTTGTCTGAAATAAAAAGAAAATGTCTGGGGAAGATTACTTAAAGGATAGAGAATGCCCCCTGTTCATATAGAATCATACAGAATCCCCCCGTTCATTACTCTGCTCATATCCCTGGGATCCCTTATAACAGTGTGTCCCCCCTCCCCCAACTTCCTTTGCCCCGGGTCAGGACAGACTCTGAGTTGCACTTTCTCCTCCAGAGCCCCCCCCCCCCCCCCCCGTAGGATCAGGTTCAGGTTGGGACGTCACTCGACCTCACACCCTTCCTCAGCTTCTTCCCCTTCTTCCCTCTTGTCTGCCCCTACGACGCCCTTGCCAGCCAGTTTCTCCTGGGAACACGTTTTAAAGAAATCAAATTTTGAGGGCACAAATTTGAGCCCTCACATTAGGGAGGGTCTGCTTCTGGAGAACAAGACATAAGTGCTCTCCATTTCCTTAGATATTCTACTGTGGGGAATACGTTTAGGAATTCCCTGAGCTTGCGCCGATGGGTTAACAAGGCATAAAGACATAGAACGTCCCAGGATGAACGCATCCAAGATTAGGTAAACAAGATTAGGTAAACAGGGCCAAGGCATAGGAATTGGAAATCTCAGGATGAAAGCATCCAAGATGAGGTAAACAAGATTAGGCATTCAGGGCGGAAGCATCTCCCAACTTAGTACAATAGCAGAAAGCCGCTTTCACAGGAAGGAAGGACAAAAACAGGAACACAGAGGGCTACAGTCCATGGCAGGGCAAAGTTGCCCAGAGCAGAGCTAATTAGCAAAAGAAAGCTGCCTTGTTGACCCTGAGGTAGCATGCTCTGCCTTTCTTGTCCCCTAGGCAAGTTTAGACAAACAGATGTGGTGTCTCATGTCTGCTGTAAACAGCCATCCTCCCGGTGCCAGGATTTTGTTTTGTATCGACCCAAACCCCTGACACAGCGTATCTTCAAAACCCCCTTTCCCCCACACCCGTGAGTTAATGATCACGATTTCATTGTCTCCTTGTGCACGTCCATCATGCTTGCCGGCCCTCTGATCCTAATAAAAACGGAGCAAGGACCCTTACCTGGGGCTCTTGTCTCCTCCTGGATGTCAGCCTCTCTTGTATTTTAATCCCGCGTCCGCTCTCTTGCTGGACAAGAGAGAACTCCAGACCCAGAGTCTACGACAGACGGTGACGCCGGCGGGATTGGAACCCAGAGCACTACAGGCCGACTAAAGAGCTCCAAGAAAGAGGCACCAGATTACAATCTCTTCCTGACGAGGTAAGAGATAAGCGAAACTGTATTAGGATTCGCTGCCGAGGAACTTTGGAGAGATTTATCATGGGAGACTCCCTATCCCCCAAACAGGAACGACACATTCGTATTTTACAGTCATCGGAAAAGGTGGCCAACATTATCCTCAATCAGAAAGCACTCCTTACATTATTAATGAGTACCCAGCAACACTGCCCTTGGTTCCCCAAACAGGGAACTTGTGATCTTGACGTTTGGGAACAAGTAGGGAAAACATCTAAAGCTGGGCATTCTGAGGGGGCTAATGTCGCCCCTGAGGTCGTCCTCACTTGCTCCCTTGTCCACACTGCCCCTCTCCCCTTGAGTTCAGAGGATGTATATAAAGATGTAAAATTACCCCAAAGAAGAGGAAAACCCTGAGCTTTTTTTAGTCCGCCTGTGCCTTCGGTGCCTTTACAGCCCGCACCTCCCCCTCCCTCAAAAAGATGGGACGATATTGAGCCTCTAAAAACCTCACTGACCGGTTCCGATAAGGTCCTTACCCCAATGCAAAAGTACGTGAAGGAAGCTCATAAGGCCGGTAAATTCCAGCGGTTTCCCGTTGTCAGGCAAAGTAGGCAATATGTCCATGAAGGCCTGCTCTTTCCAATAGTAAAGGAATGGCAAGAATCAGTTCAGCTGTACGGCCAGCACAGCCCTTGTGCAATCGGCATTTTAGAAAATATTTGTGGCACTTATTCCATGTGGGCCTGGGACTGGGGCTCCCTTACGAACATCGTTTTGACCCCGGCCCAATACGCTATCTATGCCCAAGAGTTTCGAGCTGCTTGCGTGGCTTGTGCTAAGCAACCCTTTGACGCTGCTGTTCCCGCGTCTTTGGAACGACTGTCCAGCACAGGGCAATATTCCCAACCAAGCCAGCGAGCCCAGCTTCCAATCATTGACAATAAAACAATGCACTAACCGTACGCGGGGGCTTCTCCCTCATTCATTTCCCGGCTTAAGAACGATGATGATTAGCGCCAACTGTCTCTGGCTAAGGGTCTACCTCGGGATGGAGATTTTAAGGAATATTCTCAAGCAGCTGCCGAAACTCCTTTTGTCTCGGGGAACTTCCCTGTCTTCTCTGGCCCGATACGGACTGCCCAGATCCCACTAGTGGGAAACCAAATAATACAAAACACAACCAAAAGCGCTATCTTGCTCATCTCTCTGAGCCGACAGGCTTTAGGACCACGTGAACTCTTTCTCTGCCCTCTGCGCCTTTATCTGCCTTCAGGCCTCTTGGTGGCGGCACCTCACCTTTTCTGCCTTTCCTTCCTCCCCACCTGTCAGAAAGCAAAAAACACCCCCTTAGACTTACGCTTCAGATTTCCTCGCTTTTTCCACCAGAAAAAAATTGACAGTGGTAAACTTTTTTTTTTTTCCCCCAAAAAATTTTTTTAAGTTTCTTTATTATTGACAGAGACAGAGTGTGAGCATGCGCTGGGAGGGCCTGAAAAAAAGAAAGAGAGAGGGAGACACAGAATCCGAAGCAGGCTCCAGGCTCCGAGCTGTCAGCACAGAGCCCGACGCGGGGCTCGAACTCATGGACCGTGAGTGAGATCCTGACCCGGGCCGAGGTCGGACGCTCAACCGACTGAGCCACCCAGGTGCCCCAACAGTGGTAAACTTTTAAGGGGACACAGCTGAAATCTAATTAAGATAGACATGTCTTTTGAATTATTAAAATTAAATAATAAAACTTCATTCTACTAAGGTTTACTAAAGGTCCGATAAACTCATGTTATCTCTGTTCCAATTTGTCAGCAAGAGGACGACTTAAAGGAATGGTGAACTTTGTCCGTCTCATAGTTTTCAGGCGTAATTGTTAAAATAGCTTTCAGGGTCTTTGGTAACCTAAAACTTGAACGTTTTGCTTAAATGACACATTGAATTAAGTTCGTGGGACATTTAGGCCTCTTCCAAATCCAACGGGATGCTGCAGCTTTGCTTGCTAAACATAGGTTTATGCTTCTGACTTCTTATGGCAAAAAACCCACAAAAACTAAGAATATTTAAACCCATTAAAAAAAAAAAACACGCTCTATGCTTAATGGATTCATAAGTCTGCCACCTAAAAAATTTCTGATGTAACAAACAGTTCACAATTGCTTGCTACTTAGTTTTCAAGGGAGACTAAGGCTTCTAAAAGTTAACATTCTGCTAAATGTAATTAAGGCTAGTGGAAATAAGTAACTTCGTCTATAAGAAAGTAAGAGATACGTAAGAAAGATGCAAAAAATGAAAATACATTTTTGTCACAGGTAATAAATAAATAAGTAAATAAACACACACATATATTTATAAATAAACACATACATATATTGAAAATAAATATACACATATATCTATGTATGAACGTATACATATATTTATTAATTATAAATAAATATAATTTCACCAAAAGGGTAAAACACAATGCCCTTTTTAAGTTGTTTTACTTAAGCCTCGGTTGGAATTGCCCATTCCTTATAATCCACAAGGCCAAGCAATTGTAAAGTGAGCACATAATACGCTCCAAAACATGTTTAAAAAAAACAAAAAGGGGGAGATACCCCTGACTGTCTGCATGGCGACCTCAGCTCCTTCCGAATTGTGCTATGATTACTCTTAAGTTTTTAAATCTTAATCCTCAGGGACTACCTGCCGCTGAGTGACATTCTTCAAAATCAGATAAACCCTCTCAAGCTAGGACGCTATACAAAATCCCTGAATGGGGGTCCACACAGACTGGGCCCACTAAACATCACACCCGGGGTCGAGAATATGCTTGTGTTCTTTCAGATTCCAGACCTCTGTGGATTCCCTCTCAGTTGGGGAAGCCGTACCAGGGCATGGTGGAGACCCCCAGGATATCTTCCAATGAACCAGGACATCCAGAGAATGACTCTGAATGAGTAGCCCCCACCCCCACCCCCTTTTTCAAGATGGAGGATGCCTCTTCATGGACTCTTCGTCCTGAAACCACTCCACAGACCATCAGCCTCCAAACCATCCAAAAGCAAAAGAAGGACCAGGAGCTGGTCATGACGGTCCTCAAACACAAGACTGGAAGAACCGAGAAAAACAAAAAGGGGCAACTGTGGGGAATAAGCTTAGGAATTCCCTGAGTTTGCACCGATGGGTTAACAAGACATAAAGACATAGAAGTCCCAGGATGAACGCATCCAAGATTAGGTAAACAAGATTAGGTAAACAGGGCCAAGGCATAGGAATTGGAAATCTCAGGATGAAAGCATCCAAGATGAGGTAAACAAGATTAGGCATTCAGGGCGGAAGCATCTCCCAACTTAGTACAATAGCAGAAAGCCGCTTTCACAGGAAGGAAGGACAAAAACAGGAACACAGAGGGCTACAGTCCATGGCAGGGCAAAGTTGCCCAGAGCAGAGCTAATTAGCAAAAGAAAGCTGCCTTGTTGACCCTGAGGTAGCATGCTCTGCCTTACTTGTCCCCTAGGCAAGTTTAGGTAAACCGAGGTGGTGTCTCTTGTCTGCTGTAAACAGCCATCCTCCCGGTGCCAGGATTTTGTTTTGTATCGACCCAAACCCCTGACACCGCGTATCTTCAAAACCCCCTTTCCCCCACACCCGTGAGTTAATGATCACGATTTCATTGTCTCCTTGTGCACGTCCATCATGCTTGCCGGCCCTCTGATCCTAATAAAAACGGAGCAAGGACCCTTACCTGGGGCTCTTGTCTCCTCCTGGATGTCAGCCTCTCTTGCATTTTAATCCCGCGTCCGCTCTCTTGCTGGACAAGAGAGAACTCCAGACCCAGAGTCTACGACATTCTACTAGCTTTCTGTGAATTAGGATGACTCACTAGAGAGTAGGATACATGGTGTAGCTCTTTTTGGTTTTTTCTTTAATTTAAATTCAAGTTAGTTAACATGTAGTGTGGTATTGGTTTTAGGAGTAGAATTTAGTGGTTCATCACATATAACACCCACTGCTCATCCCAGCAAGTGCCCTCCTTAATGCCCATCACACATTTAGCTCATCCCCTCACCCAGCACCTCTCCAGCAACTCTCAGTTTGTTCTCCGTATTTAAGAGTCTCTTATGGTTTAGTTCTAACGGATCAGAATCTAGACACCAAGGAGATCCCTAGGAGATCTGTGTGTACATTAATGTTCCAGAAACACTTTCCTGAGAAAGTGCTTTATGAACTGGTTCAAGAAGAAGTAAGACACTGGAATAGACCAGAAATAGAAATGAAATAGACTGGAGTAGACCAGAAATAGACCGTGGAAGAAATCACAAACCTTGTCAAAAATGAATTATTGAGTTATTTTCATTTTTATAATATTCCAATGCTATTTAAATAATTCCAAAGTAGAGAAAGCAATGGAAAGTTTCCAACTCATTTTACGAAGCTAGCAAAACCACGATGTTAAAACCTGATAAAGATTAAACACTCAGAGACAAAGCTTATTAAATAGTCCAGCAAATATGTAGAAACAAAAATCCTAAACATTGCATTCATTAACCGAATCCAGCGTGAAAAGAAAAGAATAGTACACCACAATAGAAACAAATTTATACTAGGAATGCAAGGCTTATTTAATATTCAAAAATCGATTCACATAATTTATCACATCAAGGGAGAAGAGAAAAAAATTCAACAGACATCCCAAATTAATTAATCAGTGATAAAATTAAATACCATGCATTACAAATATGTGTAGTAAACTGGGACTAGAAGAAAATTTTGCCAACATGATAAATAGCATATTTTGCAAACCAACGATTTACGTCATTCTGACAGGCCTTTCAATTGAAGAGAGGAATAATATAAGGATGCTTCACATCATCACTATTCTTTTTCATTTGTTGTAAGTTCCAAACCACATAAGGAAACAAGAAAAGAAATAGGAAGCATAAACACTGGAGAGAGAATAGAAGTAATGCCATTTTGAATTTTTTTCTTGAAACTTCAAGAAAATCATCCACGAAAAGGTTGTCACTACTAGGAAGTGATGGGCACCAACACAAATTTACAAGTATCGATAACTTTCACATATTAAAAAATATACATTATTTCATTCACAAAATGAACAAAAAATATAACCTATTTACAAATGATCTTAACAAGAAATGTGCAACACTGTGTAAAGAAAACAGGGGTGCCTGGGTGGCTCAGTCGGTTGGGCGTCCAACTTCGGCTCAGGTCATGATCTCAGTCTGTGAGTTTGAGCCCCGCGTCAGGCTCTGTGCGGACAGCTCAGAGCTTGGAGCCTGCTTGGGATTCTCTCTCTCCCTCTCTCTCTGTCCCTCCCCTGCTCATGCTCTCCCTCTCTCAAAAATAAATAAAATAAACTTTTGTAAAATAAAAAAGAAAACAAAACAAAAATGGACTTAAAAGAAGAGTTCAGAATACAATGCAGAAGCACCCTGTATTTCTGGATAGGAAAACCCATTATTACTAAAGTGTTAATTCTTCCCAGTTTGCTTTACAAATGTGATACATTTCTAATCTAATCCAACACCAACTTCACATTCTTGCAACTTGACCAAAGGCTTTTCAAGTTTATCCAGAAGGATAAACAGGCAAGAATAACCAAGAAAATTTTTTAAAGAAAAATGAGAAGGGACTTGAAGCCAAATGTTGAAATATATTATAAAGCCGCAATAATTTGAACAATGTGGTGTGGATGCAGGACTAGCCAAACAATTCAAGGTAACACAAATAGAAAGTCCAGAACAGACACGGGAATGTTTAAGAATTTAGCATATGATAGCTGTCTCATTTAAAAACCATATTTTTATAGAACTTGACTAAATATTTGTGGAAAAATTCATTTAACTTCATTACATTCCAGAATAGATTTCAGCTGGGCTAAAAAAAAATGTAAATTTTTAGGGGGAAAAAAAAGCACGAACTGTTCCAGAAGAGAATATAGATACACATTTATGTCATTCTGGAGTGCAGTAGGCTTTTCAAATCATAACACTGAAAGCAACATCGCAAGAAGAAAACACTGGTATCTTTCACTCTATAAAAATATTAACACATAAAAGCAACAACAATACATATTATAAACTCAAGCCTAGTGTGCTCCTCTGGTGGAAGAGCACAAACAAAATTGGGAAAACATCGTGACTACATATGAAGCAGAAAAATAAAAAGATACACCATAAAGAGCTTTCACAAGTCAGAGAAAAAAGTAATGTTGGAATTGGCAAAGGCCAGGAAAATGTAATTCACCGAATCGCAGAGCCAGTCGCTTTATTTTTAGCAAAAGTGTAGCTTCTTTAACAACAGAGTGCAAATCAAAATAACCACAAGGTATACATCACCTTTTGTGTAGTCAACTGACAAGGCTGAAATAAAATTACGACACACTAAATTTGGTGAAGTGTGCCACCCCTGGTACTCCCAAATACAGCTGGCAAGAGTGTAAATTTTATAACATTCTGTGTAGAAAAGTGGTCAGATGTACATATACATATATATGTGTATATATACACGTGTATATATACACATATATATGTATATATACACACGTATATATATATATATACGTGTGTATATACACGTGTATGTATATACGTGTATATATACGTATATATATACACGTATATATACACACACATATATATATATATGTGTATATATATGGACCATTGGGCTTCTGGGAATTTGTCCTTAAGGAAATAATTATACATTTCTCCAATGATTTATCTGTAAGTACATCCACAGCCTCATTTCTTATAATGGCCAATCTTGGAAACCAACTCACTATTCTCTAATAAAGGATTGGCTCAATAAATAAATGCCTTTATCTAATGAAATACCTAGAAGCCATTAAATTTATTTTTTAAAGAATATTTAATGACATGGGAAAATGTGCATGATATATAGTTTAATTAAAAACAGATTGAGAAATAACATGCAGTTTGAACTTTTTGTTGAAAATTACATTCATGCATAATATAAGACAGGAAAAGCACATACCGGAATGTTAACAATGCTTTTTTCCTAGATGCTGGGATTTCAGATGATTTATAACATCTTTTTTTTTTGGCTTACCTGTCGGTTTCACATTTTCTTCAGCGAGCACGCACTCTTCTATAATCAGAAATTGTCAATACATTAAAATTAAGTCAAAAATACTTTTAAGAAGTCAAAAAAGAGAAACAAGCAGTCTCGTGGACCTCTTGGTGTGTCTGATGGAAAAATCTGTTGTCAGTATGCGTTTGTCATGACAGGCAGTGCCTCCTTCAGGGGAACACCCTGGAGAGATTCTTATCCATTCTTGACAAGAACAACCAATGACAGTTGCTCTTGTCCCGAGCAGTTGACCTGTTTTTATCTGATGGACCCTATGAACCATGTAAACCAGAAAGCTTGGAGACAACCTATGTTCACCTCTGTAAACAAGGGTATGAATCTATGTGACATGTAATTGTTCCGCGTAAGAACCTTGTCATCTTGTATTTTGTGTATTCCAATAAGTTAGCTTAAGTCTTTCCAGGGAAGACACAGAATTGGTATAAGGTTGTAAGTACACCCGCTAAGGGCTGTGAGGTAATACAAGAATTTCCCAGCATGCAAGAATCATAAAGCACAGCAGAGGGGAGTCGGTACCAGCCCCACAAAAGAACTCATTTCTTAAACAGCTGAGAATAGGTCATTCGTTCACTCAACTAACATTAGTTGAGGGGCTATAATGTGCCAGACCCTCTTCTAGGTGCTGAGCAGCCGTACAGCGAATAAAGAGAAAACTGCATAATTCCTGTTGTTCTGGGCTGAATTGTGCCCCTTCCCCGTTCACGTGTTGGAGTCCAAACCCCCAGCTCCTCAGAATGTGACTACATTTGGAGATAGGGTCTTCACAGAGATCATCAAGTTAAAATGGAGTCACTAGTGGGGCGCCTGGGTGGCTCTGTTGGTTGAGCATCTGACTTTGGCTCAGGTCATGATCTCACAGTTCATGGGTTCGAGCCCTGCATCGGGCTCTGTGCTGACAGCTCGGAGCCCGGAGTCTGCTTCGGATTCTGTGTCTCCCTCTTTCTCTGCCCCTTCCCCGCTCATTCTCTCTCTCTCTCTCTTTCTCAAAAATAAACATTAAAAAAACAAAAACGGAGTCATTGGTGTCGGCCCTGACCCAGTAGGACTGGTGTCCACATGAAAACGGGAACTTTGGACACAGACACCCATAGAGGGAAGACAACGTGAAGACACATGGAGAAGAAGGTCGTCTTACAAGGGCAAGGAGACAGGCCTGGAACACATTCTCCCTCACGGCCCCCAGAAGGCACCAACACCAACAACACCTTGAGTTTAGACTTCTGGCCTCCAGAAGCATGAGACAATGAACTTTCTTTGCTTATGTCATCCAGCCTGTGGTACTTGGTTATGGCAGCCCCAGCAAATGAAGCCAGTCACCATTGAGGGGGAAAAGGAACCAATAAGTAAACAAACAAGTATATCATTAAGAATGGTGACCTGCCCGGGTTGAGTACTCAGGACAGCTTGCTGCCGTGACCTGAGGGATGAGAAGGAAGAGGCCCATGACTTGGGGGAAATCATCCCAAGTAGAGGGGGAGCAAGCATGCGAGTCCAGGGCAGAGAAGAAGTGAGCGGGTTCCAGAATGTAAGAGTCAAGCTAGGCCGAACAGGTCCTACGAGGAGGCACCGGTGACAGACATCCAGACCCACTAGGAGTCCTCAGCACCCAACGTGGGCCCCATCATTCATTGCTCACTTGCTTTTTCGGTCGAGTCCTTCATTGTAAGAAGTATCTTCCGTCACAGACGAGTGAATCCAGAAAGTCTGGTGGAGTAGAAAGACCTTCTTCCAGGATTCATCTTTTTTCTATTTTGGTTTAGTTCTTTTTTTTTTTTTTTTTTTTTGGTCTTTTTATTTATTTATTTATTTATTGAAAACATTCCAGGAAAATCAACGTCCACGTCCATGTGTTCTATCAGTTTCGGGTATAGCACCAATATAGCAACTCACCAGTTCTATACGTCACTCGGGGCTCATCACCACAAGGGCACTCTTAATTTTGGTAAAGATCGCTTCGTGATACTGACTCTCTGTACTTGTGAAACTCTTTTCCCTGTCCTAAAAACTTCCGGGTGCCTCTAGCATTTCTAGGTCACTGCCTGATCCTGGTGAAATGCGTGAAAGAGTGGTGGCCACCAAGTGAGGACTTCAGTAAGCAGAAAGACTGTGACCCCACGGTCACGTGTGGATGGAGGTCTACACCTGGGAGTGTCTCGAAATCAATTTCGTTCTCTTCACGCCCTCGCGGTCATTCATCAACCACCTGCGGCCACTCATTCAGTTGCACCCTCCGCCTCTCGCTGTCACTGAGACAGAGGGTGTCTTTCACCCCCTCATTTTGCTCTGAGGTCTAATTCCCAGTTGCCCAGTGGAACCATTATCTGGCTCTTCAGCAGACAGACCCTTTAACTGGGCTCTGATAGTGTCCTCTCACTTGGATCAAGATTTTATTCTTATCACCAAGTTCCCCAAATGCTTATTTGGCTAACAGCAAATGCTCACCATGCAGTTACTTCAAAATTGATGCTATTGAAGGCTCTGTCACACATCAAACTGATCCTTTAGTAACTGCACTAAAATAGATCAGGGGCGGGGGGGTGGCTCAGTCAGTTCAGTGTCCGACTTCAGCTCAGGTCATGATCTCGCAGTTTGTGAGTTCAAGCCCCGCACTGGGGTCTGTGCTGATAGCTTAGAGCCTGGAGCCTGCTTAGGATTCTGTGCTCGCATTCTGTCTCTCTCTCTCAACGATAAATAAACATGAAAAAAAAATAGATTGGGCCCTTTTTGGACTCATCGTTCTGAGCAGATTTCTGTATTCATTTTATACACAGCACAAAGACAAGACTAAAATGGCTTCAAGACACTGATTCCAGGTAAGCCAAAGCCATTTTTTTTTTTTTTTACAATCTAATGAAAGTCATCTATTCTCCCCCTCAAATCAGTGGAACAGAAAGGAATTCTTTAAAATGAAAAAAAAAAAAGACCCAAGAATATTATGAACATGCTATGCAATATAAAATTTAATACTGCAGGCTGATTCTCCACTAACTTTTTGTTTGTGCATTTCTAATGTAGACATACGGCATTGAGAGCCCATCTAGAATACTAATAAATAAATAACGGCTGAGCACAGCTGAGAGAATGCCCCACTATATGCACAGATTAAAGTAAGGCCGATTTGAGGGCACCTGAGTGGCTCAGTCAGTTGAGTGACTCCTGATTTCTGCTCAGGTCATGATCTTGTAGTTCGTAAGTTGAACCCCGCCCCCCCCCCCACGCCCTTGTCAGGCTCTGTGCTGGTGGCATGGAGCCTGCTGGGGATTCTCCCTCTCCTTCTGTCTCTTTCTAAAAATAAATAAGCTGAAAAAAAAATAAATAAAGGAAGGCTGATTTTGAACATACTCCCTTGCCAGTTTGTAATAGAATGCTAATATTATTCCTCTTTTCTTGTCATTTGCATACTTGCGGATAGCCAAGTAGCCCCCACCCCCAGTATGTCTGTTATGGGTACAGAGCCCCAGGGACCTGTATCCACGGGAGGTGGAACTGTTCTCTGGCAGTTTTCCGGGTCAGTGAATATTTTCCACCACGAGCCCAACATGTCCTACCTGTCTTTGTCCACTCCTACAGTCTCCATTGTTTCGCTCCATTGAGAAGTCAATACTTTTGAAACATCAGGGAATGTTGCTGGGTGCTTTCCCAACAGCAACACATGGGAACTTTCCAGCCAACACAATAGCCTTTTCTCAATAGGTCTTTGCTTTTACTTCCTTATAGCTTGTCATACACTTGGCCCTTTCCTCCTTGAAGTCGTCCCCATGTGCCCTCCATGGCCATGCCTTGTGCATTCCCATCTCAGTGGTTGAGCGTGGAACCCACTAGGTGTTTCTTTCCACTGATTTACGTATTACGAACAAATCAATGCCCCTCTCCTCTTCGAAAACTCCCGAGACCATCCCATATTGATCTGACCTGCCACTGACTGCATACTATTTATGTGTTTGGTCAATAACCAAACGCAGCTTTGTGACACCTCTTGTAATGTAGCCTTATATTTTAGTGAATTCTTACACTCTTCTTCTTCTTCTTTGAGACAGAGACAGAGAGGGGGAGGTTAGCAATTTGAGATGTGACCTGACGGTCCTCCCCGCTTCTAGGCACAGGCATCAACTTAGGGAAGAAAGAATTATTAGCGCGGAGTAAACGGGAAAAAGTGTGCCCAGTTTTTTGGGGGTTTTGAATATAAAGATAAGCTTTAAATTTTTTAAAAATGTATTTAAATTCAAGTTAGCTAACAGTTAGTATTGGTTTCGGGAGTAGAACCCAGTGATTCATCACTTACGTAGAACACCCAGTGCTCACCCCTACAAGAGCCCTCCTTGCCTATCATGCCTCTAGCCCATTCCCCCATCCACCTTCCCCCCAGCAGCCCTCAGTTTGTTCTCTGTGTTTAAGAGTCTCTTATGGTTTGCCTCCCTCTCTGTTTGTATCTTATTTTTCCTTCCCTTCCCCTGTGTTCTTATGTTCATCTGTTTTGTTTCTCAAATTCCACATGTGAGTGAAATTATATGATATATGCCTTTCTCTGACTGACTTATTTCACTTAGCATAATACCCTCCAGTCCCATCCACATGTTATAAATACTACTCTTTTTAATCTCCGAACAGTATTCTGATATCTATATCTATCTGTATCTATATCTCTCTCTATATAGATATAGATATAGATATCTATCTCACATCTTTATCCATTCATCAGTCGATGGATGATGGACATTTGGGCTCTTTCCATAATTTGGCTACTGTTGATAACGCTGCTAGAAACATTGGGGTGCATGTGCCCCTTGGAATCAGCATTTTTGTATCCTTTGGATAAATACCTAGTAGTGTAGCTGCTGGGTCATAGAGTAGTCCTATCTTTAATTTTTTTTGAGGAATCTCTATACTGTTTTACCGAAAGAAAAAAAAAAAAAGGCTTTTGAAATTTGTGGAAGAGCCAGTAGTTTGAAAGCAAAGGATTGCATTCCAAGAGGAGAGTCGTTTCCAGTTTTAAAAGTCAAGGACACTCAGGAGCCATAGACTGCCGATCAAAAGGCATGGAGAAGAGATAACAATGACCTGAGCTGGGCAAAGGCAAAGAGAGTCCGAGCGGGGGGAGGGGCTTTTGCAGGAAGTAGGAGATGGAGATAGAAACCTGTGGTCCCTTTCCAGTTGGAGTGAACTATTCTGAACAAGCTTCCCATGCTTCTGCCGGGCAGAAGGACGTAAGGGACCCTTGGGGAGCCCCCATGCACTCCAGTATGGTCCAAGGAGCAGTCCCGGGTTTTCCCAAGCATAGGTGTAACCGAGAGGACAACAATGGAACTAGAGCATCCTGAGTTTGGGCAAGGAGGACACAGGTAACTGGCAGAGCTCCACCGACCAGAGACCAGGTGGAAATGTCTGGGTGGGTGCGAGCAAGCATGAATGCCAATGACGTGCAGGGACCGGGGGAGCAGACCCATTCTGGCTCCTCTGCTGAAGCTAAAAACCCCAATCCTTGCCTGATACTGAGCCTCTGAGAAGTTGGCTACCACCCCAGAGACAAGGCAGAAAGGGGAAGCTTTGAAATGACCAAGAAAACCCCGGATGGATGAAATGTATGTGGGAAAAAAACTATAGTGAAGTTTCTTTTTACCAAGCATGATGGGAGCTACAGATAACCAGTCATACAGAGGAGTTTTCGAGAACTATAGTAGAAAATCAGAGTTGCTGGAGGGACGTGGGTGGGGGGATGGACTAAATGGGTCATGGGCGTTAAGGAGGGCACTTATTGGGCTGACCGCTGGGTGCTGTATGTAAGCGATGAATCACTAAATTCTACCCCTGAGACCAATATTACACTACATGTTAACTAACTAGAATGTACATAAAAACTTTTTTAAAAAAGAAAATCAATACAAGTTGCGTGTTTTGAGTGCCTGGGCTCAAGCCTAAGGAACTTTACCCACAACTATTCATTATCTCCCCAACTAAACACAGGTATCTAGTTTTTGGGGTTTTTTTGTTGTTTCCTTTTTACATTTTTTGGTTTTCCTCCAAAGCAACCAGAAGACGTGAGGGTGCCTGAAAAATGGTCATCAAATGACTGAATGATCGATGAACTGATTTCAAATTCTAAATTAGTGGCTATCTTAAGATGGAAACAACAATGGCCTAAAGTTTTACATTTCACCCGAAGATTGAGAGGACTACATTTAAAAACCGGATGCTTCCTCATCTTTCTACAACGCATCCATTACTCTGCTCAGGAAATAGACTTCTTGCTCCAGGGAGGTGAGGTGTAAGGTATGTTTAGTAATGTCTTCTGTGGAAGCCACAATGCCAGTCTTGGAGAGGTGACACGACCAAACTCCAAAGGGTCATCGGAAAATACCTTTGCACTTCAGCATCATAGTCATGAAGCAAGATGTTATGATGCAGATGAGTAGGGGAAAACGCTCGTGTAGACACCATTTGGGGGAAAGAGGACAACAGAGTTAAACGCGGAACTATAGAACAATTCGGTAGAAATATGCCATGTATAGCTTTTCATATAAAATATCTGAGCTAGGGAAACAAGGCTTTAAAGAACCATTACAGGGGCGCCTGGGTGGCTCAGTCGGTTAGGCGTCCGACTTCAGCTCAGGTCCTGACCTCACAGCTCGTGGGTTCAAGCCCCGCCTCGGGCTCTGTGCTGTCAGCGGAGAGCCTGGAGCCTGCTTCAGATTCTGTGTCTCCCTCTGACTCTGTCTCTCCCCTGCTCATGCTCTGTCTCTCTCTCTCTCTTTCTCTCAAAAATAAATAAACATTAAAAAAATAATAAAGAACCATTACAAGTGTCCAATTAAAAAGCCAACATAAAATTGTAACAAATGTACCTCTCTGGTGTTGGGTTGATGGTGGGGGAGGCTGTGCATGTGTAGGGGCAGGGGGGTAATGGGAACTCTCTGTAACTTCTGCTCAATTTTGCTGTTAACGTAAAACTGCTCTAAAAAATGAAGGTTTTTTTTTGTTTTTTTTTTTTTAACCCACCATACTAATTCCTTAAAGACAGAAGATCACGGGTTGCCAGAGGCTTAGGGGAGGCAGGAACAGGGAATGGTTGCTTAATGAGCAGGGAGTTTCCTCTTGGGATGATGAACATGTTTTGAACTAGATAGAAGTGGTGTTTGCACAACAACCCGGATGCACTAACTGCCACGGAAAATGATTTAGTTTCTGTTATGTGAATTTCACCTCAGTTTCTTAAAAAGCCACCATACGATAGATGGGCTTTTCCAAAAACACATTGCATGGAGTTATAATCTCCCAACATGGTTCTCCAAAAAGGACTTCCGTGGTCCAATTTGCTTTGAAGCAGTGGACCCGTGTCGTCTTCCTGGATATATCCACCCTGCATTAGTGTGTTACGGATGCTGAGTGGTCCTGCAGTAAAGCTCTTGATGTTTGTTTACACGAGGACTCTCATCCCCCAGCTCTCTGCATCCTATCTGATAACATCACACAGAACACAGTTGGGGAAATACTCTGCTAGATCTTTCCAAGACAAGAAAGGCTCAACCTGTTCTCGTTCTAACTGTTCTAGGGAGAAGGTTTTTAGACGTCAGCCTTTCTCGATATTTGCTGAAAACAACTTATCTTTCAAGCAGAAATAGCATGAGGTCTTTTGCTAATGTTCAAAGACCACAAGAGGTGGCCTTAATAAACCCAATTCTCAGTGAATGATGGGATGTGAGAGTAACAAAGACATAATACGGTTCTTAACTACCACTTGGCTTGTAGGTAGGAGGGCCACGCTGGGAAAACTTATTATCCCGGCCATGCAGAGATCAGCCAGCCGTCGAGTTTGCGATTTTATTCATTTGCACAAATGGCATTTTATATATACTTCAGAAAGTATAACACAATATGAGGGCACATCTAAAAGAGCTGACGTTTTAATAGCAGATATAAAAATGTCCAATACAAAGGCAATTTAATAAAATGAAGTGGCTCAAGGCGACTGCTTCGTTGCAAGGAAATGCATCCTCATGAATCTTCGCTCGAAAGCCATTTCTTAGATTCCCAAAGTGTTGATTTGATAATAATTACCACCGATAAGAATATCTGTGGAAAGGAAGAGTCTGTTTTATGCTTGAAGTCAGTTAATCTCAACCCGGGGTGGGATTCCATTTTGGTGTGGGGCAGTGGAGTGCCCTTCCCCCAGAGACGATGCATCAGAATCTCCTGGGTGGGGGGGGGGTGGGGGTGGGGGATGGATGCTTATTTCAAAATGAATTGTCATTGTTACAACTACAGACTGGATGTGAGTCACGATAACTAATTCACCTGGAAGACGCAACCACACTTACGAGGGTGTGGCAGTTTCAGTTCCTCAAAGGGAGACGTGTGTTAGGAAGGGTAGCGAAACATAAAGGAGCACGTTGTCTAGAGGCAGATTCGGCACAGACAGGCTATTTCTTCACCGCCCACGCCACACGGTAGCTTCCCGAACGCCCATGCCCCGAAAGTCCCATAGGTCCAGACTTCTCCCATCTGAGGGTGAGCGGGTGGGGTGCGAGTTCCAGGAAGCGGCGTCTGACTCAGGCCTTCCCGAGAAGGGCATCTGGCTCCGTAGTCCCAGGATTCCTGGCTTTGGCCTCTGGGATCCCCTGTCCTACCTACGCTTCTGACTTTCCTCAAAGTCCTAGAGCCAGGCCTCAAAAGATGACTACCGCCTCGACATGCTGGGTTATAAGGACATGTCTAGTGTGCCTGCCTGCTTCAAAATGCCGTCACGCTCGTGTGGACGCACACATCCATATGTACACGCGCATGCATGCACACAGGCCCTGCATCCGCTGACCCCGTCCTCCCGGCCACTGCCGATTGGGCCATGGATGCATAAATGACCCACCTGGACCACTTACTTTCTCCAAGGAATTTACAGTCGAGGATCACAGGTACTGATCGGGGGTACTGGGAGCTTGGACTGCAAGCTAAAGAAAGGTTGGGCTTGGGAATACCCTGTTTGACCATGAATTTCTAAAGAGGCAGAGAGAGCCCTGCTGTGCTTCTGATGGTTTATCAGGTCCTGGTTCAAGGCCCTCCTGTGTTCTTCCCTCATTTTCTGGTTTGTGACATACCTCTGTATTGTTATAATAAATCTTCCTCATACATTTTTGGGTTTTTTAATTATTTATTTGGGGGGGGTGCATGCACATGCACGAGCAAGGGAGGGGCAGAGAGAGAGGGAGAGAGAGAATCCCAAGCGGGCTCTGCTCTGTCCTCACAGAGCCCGACGCGGGGCTCAATCCCAGAGGCCGTGAGATCATGACCTGAGCCAAAATCAACAGTTGGATGCTTAACTGGCTGAGCCACCCATGTCCCCCCCACCCCCACCCCCCGCCATTTTTGTTTTTAACCTAAGATAGCTCACGTACTTTTCTGTTACTTGCAATCAAAAGATCTGTCATTAAAAATTAAAATTATAAATTATGAGTTCAAGTGTCACCATTTATCTTTATTAGTGTTCAATGCCAGTTTTGAAGGCGTATATAAGAGTACTCAACTCACGTGCCAAATCACCAATGTTACTCAATTCATATTTTACAGCTTGTTACATGTATATGTCTTTTGTTCTTACCAGAACACCGGAAACGCTGCATAGCATCCAGCGTGTAACACTGCATGTAATATGACATATTTCCAGGTTCCAAAGTTTAGGACATGGCGATCTTTGGGGAGCCATTCTTTTGTGTAACACAGCCTGAGTACCTTGGCTGTTCCACGTGGCTAGCGTCAACTTCCTGACAGCATAGTGAGCTCAGAATCCGCAGGCTTCTTACACGGGGGTCGGTTGGCTCTTAGAGTGAGCTTTCCAAGCAGAAAAGCTTCAATGCGCCAGCCCAGGGTCAGCGTGGAAAGGGAGTACACGGAACAAGAGTACAGGGAGGCATGGCTTACACAGGGCCACCATTGCAACAGGTTCGACTGTTCCTCCCAGGAAGCCTCGTGCATCCTCCTCAAATGTCCAAAGTTACAAAAGAGAGAGCATGGTGAATCGTGCAAAATATCTGCTAGCTCAAGAAATGATGGCCTCTTTGAGATACAAATGACGATGGACGTCTTGGGACATGATCAACTTGTGGCCATGACACAGGTTCCCTGAGCGCCTCCTGGGTCCCAGATCCTGGATGCGAAGCTCTTGACCAGCCACTGAGAGCCTGAATAAGAAAAGTTCTTTAGAAGCCACAGAGGAGGTCAACTACACCCTCACAGGCATCTACTCAAAGCCAGAAACAACAGTTGGTCCCGGATGCTGCTTTTAAAGAATAATAGTGGGTCACTTGTGTTACTTTGTTTATGTGTAGAGCAAGATCAGATGTCCCACTGTGGTCAGCCTGGATGGGACGTGTCTGACTGGTTCTAGTCATCCATTGATGATTCTTGCCTAACCCAGTGATCATTAGAATGATGCTAGATGGTGATTTTTCCATTTCTGACATTCCTTCTAATTCTATTTGGGACCTTTCTATTGTAAGAAAGAGTATTATCTTCTCCTGTATTTATTTATGGACACATTTATATTACCATGGTGTGAAATAATAGAAAACGTATGCATTGGTCTCTGCCCCTGGTTCCTGACACAAGGCTCCTAAAATCCTTGTAATTTCCCAAGTGATAAGAGCACTAGAAGCATCTCTTGTTCTAACATTTGGCCTTTGACCCATCCTTGACACGGGGCTCCCGAAACCCTTGTAGCTTCCTAAGTGATAAGAACACCAGGAGTGTCTTTTGTTCTACTATTTGGGTTTTGACCCTGGTTCCTGACACAGAGCTCCTAAATCCATTGTAATTTCCTGGGTGACAGAGAGCGTCTTTTGTTCTGGTAAGGTGGTTCTTCATGGCTCCTGGATGGTTTCAGGATGGAGACGGGTCACCAGAAAGACCAAGCCATGATTAGAAGCTTGGAACTTTTAGACTCACCTGCCATTATTTGGGAAGGGGAGAGGAGCACACCTCAACTCCACTGGGACACAAGCTCCTGAACTCAGGACCCTTCCAGACCTCACTCTATGTATCTCTCCATCTGGCTGTTCTTTGTATCCTTTAAAACATTCTTTGTAATAAATCAGCACTAGTAAGTAAACAGTTTTCCTAAGTTGCGTGAGCCACTATGGAAAATTAGCCAACTCCAGGAGGGGGTCATGGGACTTTCCAATCGGCAGCTAAGCTGTACAAGAGTTGTGGGTAACCTGAGACTTGCTACTTGTGATTGGCATCTGAAGTGGGGGGCAGTCTTATGGAATTGAGCCCTTAATCTGTGGGGTTTATGAGAACCCTGGGGATGGTCAGAATTGAATTGAATTTTAGGGCACCCAGCTGGTGTCAGAGAATTGGTCAGTGTAGGAAAAGTCCCCCCCAAATCTAGTGTCAGAAATATTCAATGTGAGAATAAAGGAAAACAGAGTTTTTCCTAGGCACATGGACACATGGATTCTTATTTTGTTTGGTGGGTTATAACCCTTTATTATCATTGTTTATTTTAATCTCAAATGGTCTCCAATTACCCAATGGTAGCCCTTTCAAGGCCGCTCTTGTGTCCTTTTGTCATGTCTCTGTAACTCCTTGAGCCCTTCCTTACTGGATGGCATAATAAGATGTTCCAGACTCATCTTGTACTTTCTCTGCCCCCACCGTGGAATCATCTATTTCTCCAAGAAGTCTAGATTTGTTTTTTGGAGATAGAAACCAAATCTAGGTGCAAGGCATGCTCGATCGCTCCTACGGTGTCTCTAGGATTGCTTCTAGGCCAACCCATTGGACAGAGGTAGCAAATAGATGGAGGCATATAACAAAGAAACATCCATATATGTACAGAAAACAGAATTTTTGGAGAGTGGGCAGTGCACAGAAGAGGAAGAAAAAGAAAGAAACTGAGGTAGGCACCATAGTGGTCCAAGTCAGATTGCCCAGAAATTATAAATATCTTGGGTCACATGGCAAAGGAGAATTAAAGTTACAAGAGGAATTAAGTTTGC